>NW_026704957.1:600000-1200000 GCF_029867415.1 Vicia villosa | reverse complement strand
AACCTACGGTAAAAACCCGCATGCCCTAAGAAACTTCAGATACCTTTTTCATTCATGGGAGGAGGCAATTTTGCTATGACTTCAATCTTGGCTCGGTCGACTTCTATTCCCTTATGAGAAATTTTGTGGCCCAACACTATACCTTCACGTACCATGAAGTGACACTTCTCCTAGTTGAGGATTAAGTTGGTCTGTTGGCATCTTTCTAAAACAAGAGCAAGATTAGTTAAGCAATTATCAAAAGACTTACCAAAAACCGAGAAATCTGAAGGATAGAAAAACACTTAGAAAGGGGGGGTTTGAATAAGTGTAGTCTAAAAACTTGAACGATAAAAACAATTTGCACAGTTATTTTTATCCTGGTTCGTTGTTAACTAAACTACTCCAGTCCACCCCCACGGAGTGATTTACCTCACCTGAGGATTTAATCCACTAATCGCAACAGATTACAATGGTTTTCCACTTAGCCCACGACTAAGTCTTCTAGAGTATCCTGATCACAACCTGATCACTCTAGGAACAAATGCTTAGACACAAGCTAAGACTTTCTTAGAGTATCCTGACCACCACGTGATCACTCTAATTACTACTGCTTAGACACAAGCTAAGACTTCCTAGATTATTCTGATCAACACTTGATCACTCTAGTTACTTACAAATTAATGTAATCAATTCTAAGAGTATTACAAATGCTTCTGAAAAGCTATAATCACAACAGTGATATTTCTCTTAACGTTTAAGCTTAATCTCACTAATATATTACAACAGCAATGTAGTGAGCTTTGATGAAGATGAAGTTTCTGAGCTTTGAGTTGAACAGCGTTTCAGCAAAATTTTCAGAATAAGTTCTTTCAAAATTGTTAACCTTGCTTCTCATCAGAACTTCATATTTATAGGCACTTTGAGAAGATGACCGTTGGGAGCATTTAATGCTTTGCGTATTCCGTACAGCATTGCATTTAATGTTTCACGCTTTTGTCAACTACCTCGAGCCTTGTTCACGCTGTGTCTACTGACGTTGCCTTTAATAGCTTCCAACATTCCTTTTGTCAGTCAGCGTAGCCTGTCACCTGTATTTTCTTCTGATCTGATGTTTGTGTATACAACGTTTGAATATCATCAGAGTCAAACAGCTTGGTGCAGAGCATCTTCTTGTCTTCTGACCTTGAAGTGCTTCTGAGCGTGATACCATGAGAACTTCAGTGCTTCTGCTTCTGATCTCAAGTTCTTATGATGCTTCCATAGACCCATGTTCTGATTCTGCTTTGACCATCTTCTGATGTCTTGCCAGACCATGTTCTGATGTTGCATGCTGAACCTTCTGAGTCAAAGCTTCTGAGCGCTGATTTGTGCATGCTCTTTATATATTTCCTGAAAGGGAAATTGCAATGTATTAGAGTACCACATTATCTCACAGAAAATTCATATCCTTGTTATCATCAAAACTAAGAATATTGATCAGAACAAATCTTGTTCTAACAATCTCCCCCTTTTTGATGATGACAAAAACATATATAAATGATATGAATTTGCGATCAGAAAGAGCAGACGGCTAAAGACAATTACACAGCTATAGCATAAGCATGTGAATGTGTCTCCCCCTGAGATTAACAATCTCCCCCTGAGATGAATAATCTCCCCCTGAAATTAATACTAGAAGAATTTTATAAATAAAAGACTTCCCTGAGTATTTCAATAGAGACGTTCACAGTGCTTGATCTTCAGAACATTGAATTTCTTTTAGATCCTCAGAACATTCACAGCTTCTGACTTCTGCTTCCATCGGACAGCTTCAGAACTTGAATTTCTTTGATCTTCAGAACATTCACAGCTTCTGACTTTTGCTTCCATCGGACAGCTTCAGAACTTGAATTTTTTTGATCTTCAGAACATTCCCAGCTTCTGACTTCTGCTTCCATCGGACAGCTTCAGAACTTGAATTTCTTTAGATCTTCAGAACATCCACAACTTCTGGTTCTTGCTTCCATTGGGACAGCTTCAGAGCTTGAATTTCATCTTACATCACTTCATGCTAGATTGTATCAGAACATTGTTGAATGTACCAGAGCATCATCAGAGCATCTCTACATCCTGAAATGTTACAGAACAAAACTAAACGACAAAAGTCAGCATGAATGAGTCAGAACATAGAGTATGTTTCATAACACATAATATGTATCAGAGCCATATGGTATGTGTCAGAACATATAAACATAATGTTTCGGATCATAATATCTGAACATTCTTCCTTCTCGCTTCTGATTCTGAAGCTTCATAGCACTCAGCTTGCTTCATGAATCCAAGAGCTTGATTCTCTAAAGAATTACTTTTCCTCATCTTGTTGATCTTTTAAAGGGGATCTTCAGTTCCTGCAACAACACAACTTAAAAGCATAGAACTTTGCAAGTTCTGTTAGAAATGTGGGGCCTTTTTACCCGGTAACTGATAATATTTAATCAAATCATTTATCATATATTTTCTCCCCCTTTTTGTCATAACATCAAAAAGAATATAAAAGATTCAGATGTAGAAAATGACAAAGGAAAGAAACAGAATCAAACTTTTCATTGATTAAACAAGCAGGATTACAAAAGATGTATGCAGAATAAGCAGATGCAATCAAGGAAAGAAAACTACAAAGACCAAAGACTAAGACCCTAGCTTAGACAAAATCTTAGCTAACATATCATGAATCCCTGCGGTCTTCTCAGTTTGTTCAGCCATGAAAGCTTGATACTCTGCATGCCTGTCCAGGCGAGAAGCTCTACATGAATCCAAGGAGGAAGTGAGAGACAGTTCACAGGAGGAGAGCAAATGTCTCAAATGGGACTTTCTCTTAACATAGAAGTCAAGGACATGAGTCTTAACTTCACCCAATATCTTAAGAGAGTCTTCTTCCTTTGGATAAATGTTGATAACAGCATCCCAGAAGAGATCTGACTTGAGATTTCTTGGAATCTTGAGTCTCTTGAGAGATCTGGCTTGAAAACAATGTCAGCGATCCCCGAGATTTGTTTCTCAACCTGGAACCAATCAACCCTTCCAACCGTTCTATTCAAATAGCTCAACCGCCCTTGAGCCTTTGTCTTCGCATTTGGTTTGAAACCATAAACACTCACATCATCAGCGTCCATAAAATAATTACATATCGCTTCCATTTCTGATGGAGGAGTCGAGCAAGTTTTCAGTGGAGTAACCTCTTGTCTGTTGAATGCCAGATGAGAGGAACTTGACAACGGATTCATGGTGAATGCAAGTTTGAAGACGAAGTAAGCTAAGGTTTATGCAAGACGCTTATAAAGAGATAGAGAGAGAGCAAGGATGACAATGAATGCACAGAGATAGACAAATAAATGGAGGGAAAAGAAACGTTTGAGGAAGATGAAACGAAGAGGAAAATAAACTGAAATGATGGAAAGCATTTAATGTTACGTGACGTGAGGAGAGATAATAATGACAAAAGAAGTGATTGGCACAATTACCTAAGTAGGCGTCCTCTCAACTGCACGCACGCTTGTCCAAAGATAGTGAACACGTGTTTACCATCTGGATAGCCAGTTACAGCTGTTTTACTTTTAAAGAGATTCTGAATCAACTTAGACAATGAACCGTTAGTAATAACCGAATCACTACTTCTAAATGATTACAATCAGAACTTCTTATAAAAAACTAATCCAATTTCATTTCAGAAGATACTCATACATAAGATCTTCTCATCTTCTCATTCTGGGCATAAATCCATACTGATATTCTTCAAAATGAACTTAAACCTATCTTCAGCAAGGGGTTTTGTAAAGATATCAGCCCATTGATGGTCTGTATCCATAAAGTTTAAAGATATAACACCCTTCTGAACATAGTCCCTTATGAAATGATGTTTAATCTCAATATGTTTAGCTTTTGAATGTAAGATAGGATTCTTAGATAAACATATAGCAGAATTATTATCACAGAAAATAGGAATGTTACTCTCATATATCTGATAATCTTCTAGCTGACTTCTCATCCAGAGCATTTGTGTGCTACAACCAGCAGCAGCAACATATTCTGCTTCTGTTGTTGAGAGGGCAATAGTAGCTTGCTTCTTGCTGTACCATGAGATCAGATGACTTCCAAGAAATTGACAACTTCCAGAAGTGCTCTTCCTTTCAATTCTATCTCCAGCATAGTCAACATCACAGAATCCTACTAAGTTGTAGTCTTTGGATCTTCTGTAAATTAAACCAGCATTAGTAGTACCTTTCAGATACCTCAGAATTCTCTTAACCACAGTTAAATGAGATTCTCTCGGATCTGATTGGAATCTAGCACACAAACAAACACTAAAGAGAATGTCAGGTCTAGAAGCAGTTAGGTATAGAAGAGATCCAATCATACCTCTGTACAACTTCTGATCTACCTTCTTACTTACCTCATCCTTACCTAGGACACATGTTGGATGCATAGGAGTTTTGGCTTCTTTACTTTCAGAAAGATTAAACTTCTTCAGAAGTTCTTTCACATACTTCGTTTGATGAACATAGGTTCCATCAGAAGTTTAGTTGATTTGAATCCCAAGGAAATACTTGAGTTCTCCCATCATGCTCATTTCAAATTCAGCCTGCATAGACTCAGCAAACTCCTTTCCAAGTGTAGCATTAGATGTTCCAAAGATGATATCATCAACATATATTTGACATATTAAAATATCCTTTTTAAAGGTTTTACAAAAGAGAGTAGTGTCCACTTTTCCTCTAGTGAAACCATTTTCCAGAAGGAAAGAACTTAAACGTTCATACCAAGCTCTAGGAGCTTGCTTCAATCCGTATAATGATTTCTTTAATTTAAAAACATGATTTGGAGACTTGGAGTCTTCAAAACCAGGAGGTTGATGGACATAAACTTCTTCATCTATATAACCATTTAAGAAGGCACTCTTGACATCCATCTGATAAAGAGTGATGTTATGTTGAGTGGCAAAAGAAATTAATAGACGAATAGATTCTAACCTGGCCACTGGTGCAAAGGTTTCTGTGTAGTCAATTCCTTCTTACTGACTATAACCTTGAGCAACCAGTGTGGCTTTGTTTCTTACCACTTCTCCCTTCTCGCTTAGCTTGTTTCTGAATACCCACTTAGTGCCGATGATGTTAAATCCTTTTGGTCTAGGAACCAAGTCCCATACATCATTCCTTGTAAACTGATTGAGTTCTTCTTGCATGGCAATTATCCAGTCTGGATCTTCTAGAGCTTGATCAACAGAAGTTGGCTCGATCAAAGAAACAAGACCTAATTGACATTTTGCATTGTTCTTAAGGAATGCCCTTGTTCTGATGGGATCATCTTTCTTCCCAAGGATCACATCTTTTGAATGAGCTGAAGCAAGTCTAGGTGATCTTCTGACTGTTGGTTCTTCAGAAATCCTGAGATTCTCTAAAGATGCAGCAACTTGATCTTCTGATCCATTGCTTTTGAGACTATCAGCTTCTGCAGCTTTGCTTCTTGGTTCTACTGCTTCTGATATATCAATATCAAAATCTGCAAAATTCTCAAACTGCTTTGGTTTTTCAAGACCAAGCTTATCATCAAACCTGATATTGATTGATTCTTCTACAATCAATGTTTCAGTATTGTATACTCTGTAGCCTTTAGAGCGTTCAAAATATCCAAGAAGGAAACACTTTTGTGCTTTAGAATCAAACTTACCAAGATGATCTTTAGTATTCAGAATAAAACATACACATCCAAAAGGATGGAAATATGAAATGTTGGGCTTTCTGTTCTTCCACAATTCATAAGGAGTCTTATTTAGAATAGGTCTGATAGAGATTCTATTCTGAATATAACACGCAGTGTTTATTGCTTCTGCCCAGAAATGCTTAGCCATATTGGTTTCATTGATCATGGTTCTGGCCATTTCTTGTAGAGTCCTATTCTTTCGCTCTACAACTCCATTTTGCTATGGAGTTCTAGGACAAGAGAAATCATGGGCAATACCATTTTCTTTGAAGAACTCCTCAAAGAATCTGTTCTCAAATTCGCCACCATGATCACTTCTGACCTTTATGATTTTGCACTCTTTCTCAGATTGGATCTGAGTGCAGAATTCAAAGAACACTGAATGAGACTCATCCTTGTGTTTTAAGAACTTTACCCATGTCCAGCAGCTATAATCATCAACGATGACTAATCCATATTTCTTCCCTCTGACAGATGCTGTTTTGACTGGGCCAAACAGATCAATGTGCAAGAGTTCTAACGGCCTTGAGGTAGAAACAACATTCTTAGACTTGAATGCAGGTCTGGAGAACTTGCCCTTCTGACATGCTTCACAAAGAGCATCTGATTTGTATTTCAGACTTGGGAGTCCTCTGACCAGATTTAGTTTGTTAATCTGAGAGATCTTTCTCAAACTAGCATGTCCTAATCTTCTGTGCCAGACCCATTGCTCCTCAGAAACAGACATAAGACAAGTCACCTTCTGCCTCTCAAGATCAGAAAGATCAATCTTATAAATGTTGTTCTTTCTCTTGCCTGTAAATAGGATTGAGCCATCCTTCTGACTTACAGCCTTGCAAGACTTTTGATTGAAGATTATATCATAACCATTGTCACTTAATTAACTTATGGACAATAAGTTATGCGTTAATCCTTCTACAAGAAGTACATTA
The DNA here is from genome assembly GCF_029867415.1 of Vicia villosa. Lineage (NCBI taxonomy): Eukaryota > Viridiplantae > Streptophyta > Magnoliopsida > Fabales > Fabaceae > Vicia > Vicia villosa. The sequence goes on along the minus strand of NW_026704957.1, from coordinate 1,193,350 downwards.
GTTATGGAAGGAGAGTTACCAAGACTTATGGTTCCAGAGCCAATGATTTTGCCCTTCTGATCTCCTCCAAACTTGACTTCTCCACCTGGTTTAAGCACCAGGTCTTGGAATGTAGACCTTCTTCCCGTCATGTGTCGCGAGCACCCAGATTCCAGGTACCATGACATTTTGCTTTCTGTCCTCTTTGCCGCCAAGGATATCTGCAACAGAAATTATCTTCTCCTTAGGTACCCACAATTTCTTGGGTCCTTTCTTGTTAGTTCTCCTCAAGTTCTGATTGAACTTGGGTTTAGCAAAATATTTAACAGGAGGAACAACATGATATTCTTTAGGTTTGTCAGCATGATATTTCTTAGGATGTGTCACATGCTTCTTGGTGTGAACAGTGTTAAACTTCTGTGCATGTGAAGTGAGCCTAATATCATGAGCATGGCCATATTTGAACTGATCATACAATGGCTTGTATGTGATCTTCAGATCATCAACAGGTTCAAATTTATGTGAGGTATCACCCTCATAGCCAAAACCAAACCTTCTATTTCCAGAAACACCATATATCATAGAAGCAAGATGACTTCTGCCAATACTTCTAGATAAGAACTTTCTGAAGCTCAAGTCATATTCTTTCAGAATATGATTCATGCTAGGAATGGATTTTTCTATTTCAGAAGGAGATCCACTATCTTTAGATAGATTTAAAACTTTTTCCTTCAGTTCAGAATTTTCCAATTCCAGCTTCTTAGTTTCAAATTCAAACTGCTTTTTCAGCTTTTTGTATTTGATACTCAGATGAGCCTTGAGTTCCAGAAGTTATGTTAAACTGGAAACTAACTCTTCTCTAGATAGTTCAGAAAATACCTCTTCAGAATCTGATTCTGATGTAGATTCTGATCCATCATCTTCTGTAGCCATCAGCGCGAAGTTGGCCTGCTCTCCTTCAGAGTCTGATTCTGATTCTGATTCAGAATCATCCCATGTTGCTATAAGACCTTTCTTCTTATGAAACTTCTTCTTGGGATTCTCCTTCTGAAGTTTTGGACACTCGTTCTTGTAATGTCCAGGCTCATTGCACTCATAGCAGACAACCTTCTTCTTGTCAGATCTTCTGTCACCAGAAGATTCTCCTCGTTCAAATCTCTTTGAACTTCTGAAGCCTCTGAACTTCCTTTGCTTGCTCTTCCAGAGTTGGTTTACCCTTCTGGAGATCATGGACAGTTCATCTTCTTCTTCAGATTCTGATTCTTCAGGATCTTCTTCTCTAGCCTGAAAAGCGTTAGTGCATTTTTTAACATTAGATTTTAATGCAATAGACTTACCTTTCTTCTGAGGCTCGTTTGCATCCAGCTCTATTTCATGACTTCTCAAGGCACTGATAAGCTCTTCCAACGAAACTTCATTCAGATTCTTGGCAATCTTGAATGCAGTCACCATTGGACCCCATCTTCTGGGTAAGCTTCTGATGATCTTCTTTACATGATCAGCCTTGGTGTAGCCTTTATCCAGAACTCTCAATCCAGCAGTTAGAGTTTGAAATCTTGAGAACATCTTCTCAATATCTTCATCATCCTCCATCTTGAAGGCTTCATATTTCTGGATTAGAGCAAGAGCTTTAGTCTCCTTGACTTGAGCATTTCCCTCATGGGTCATTTTCAATGACTCATATATATCATGGGCAGTTTCCCTGTTAGATATCTTCTCATACTCAGCATGAGAGATAGCATTCAGCAAAACAGTCCTACATTTATCATGATTCTTGAAAAGCTTCTTTTGATCATCATCCATTTCTTGCCTTGTAAGCCTTACGCCACTGGCTTTCACTGGATATTTGTAACCATCCATCAGAAGATCCCATAATTCACCATCTAGACCAAGAAAGTAACTTTCCAGTTTATCTTTCCAGTATTCAAAGTTTTCACCATTAAATACTGGTGGTCTAGTATAACCATTGTTACCATTGTATTGCTCAGCAGAGCCAGATGTAGATGCAGGTGGATCTGTTGGAATTTCACCTGCCATCTTTTACTGAAGCGTTTTTCTCTTCCTGAATCTTTTCTAAACACGGTTAAGTGCTTGCACCTTAGAACCGACGCTCTGATGCCAATTGAAGGATAGAAAAACACTTAGAAAGGGGGGGTTTGAATAAGTGTAGTCTAAAAACTTGAACGATAAAAACAATTTGCACAATTATTTTTATCCTGGTTCGTTGTTAACTAAACTACTCCAGTCCACCCCCACGGAGTGATTTACCTCACCTGAGGATTTAATCCACTAATCGCAACAGATTACAATGGTTTTCCACTTAGCCCACGACTAAGTCTTCTAGAGTATCCTGATCACAACCTGATCACTCTAGGAACAAATGCTTAGACACAAGCTAAGACTTTCTTAGAGTATCCTGACCACCACGTGATCACTCTAATTACTACTGCTTAGACACAAGCTAAGACTTCCTAGAGTATCCTGATCAACACTTGATCACTCTAGTTACTTACAAATTAATGTAATCAATTCTAAGAGTATTACAAATGCTTCTGAAAAGCTATAATCACAACAGTGATATTTCTCTTAACGTTTAAGCTTAATCTCACTAATATATTACAACAACAATGTAGTGAGCTTTGATGAAGATGAAGTTTCTGAGCTTTGAGTTGAACAGCGTTTCAACAAGTTTTTCAGAATAAGTTCTTTCAGAATTGTTAACCTTGCTTCTCATCAGAACTTCAAATTTATAGGCACTTTGAGAAGATGACCGTTGGGAGCATTTAATGCTTTGCGTATTCCGTACAGCATTGCATTTAATGTTTCACACTTTTGTCAACTACCTCGAGCCTTGTTCACGCTGTGTCTACTAACGTTGCCTTTAATAGCTTCCAACGTTCCTTTTGTCAGTCAGCGTAGCCTGCCACCTGTACTTTCTTCTGATCTGATGTTTGTGTATACAACGTTTGAATATCATCAGAGTCAAACAGCTTGGTGCAAAGCATCTTCTTGTCTTCTGACCTTGAAGTGCTTCTGAGCGTGATACCATGAGAACTTCAGTGCTTCTGCTTCTGATCTCAAGTTCTTCTGATGCTTCCATAGACCCATGTTCTGATTCTGCTTTGACCATCTTCTGATGTCTTGCCAGACCATGTTCTGATGTTGCATGCTGAACCTTCTGAGTCAAAGCTTCTGAGCGCTGATTTGTGCACACTCTTTATATATTTCCTGAAAGGGAAATTGCAATGTATTAGAGTACCACATTATCTCACACAAAATTCATATCCTTGTTATCATCAAAACTAAGAATATTGATCAGAACAAATCTTGTTCTAACAAAATCATCCATGAATACTTCCATATGCTTCTCAAGCATATCGAAAAAAATAGATTGCATGCATCTTTGAAATGTGGTCGGGGCATTACATAACCCGAATGGCATTCTTCTGTAAGCAAAAATACCAAAAGGGCATGTAAAAGCGGTCTTCTCTTGGTCCTATGGTGCAACAGCTATCTGATTATACCCCGAGTAGCCATCGAGGAAACAATAGTAGTCATGACCCGCTAACCTTTCTAACATCTGATTGATGAAAGGCAACGGGAAGTGATCTTTTCTTGTTGCCAAATTTAGTCTTCGGTAGTCAATACAGACTCTCCACCCTGTAACTGTCCTTGTGGGAATCAACTCATTCTTTTCATTCTTAATCACTGTAGTTCCACCTTTCTTTGGCACCACATGAACTGGACTCACCCAAGAACTGTCAGATATTGGATAGATCATCCCTGCGTCCAAAAGTTTTACAACTTCCTTTCTAACCACTTCCTTCATCGCTAGATTGAGTCGTCGTTGTGGTTGGACAACCGGTTTTTGATCATCTTCCATTAGGATTTTGTGCATGCAAATTGTTGGACTTATTCCCTTCAAATCTTCAATGGACCATCCAAGAGCACTCTTATGCTTTTTAAGAACTTTGACAAGCTTATCTTCTTGAAGGAATTCAAGGTGGGAACTTATGATGGCCGGGCACTTACTCTCAGTGTCTAAAAAGACATATTTGAGGTTGTCCGGTAATTGTTTGAGTTCAGCCCCCTTCTTTGGTTCATCTTTACTTTCCTCCACTAACGGTTGCCTTAGCTCCTCCCATCGATTGTGGCGAGAATTTTTAACAAGTGATGTTGTTTCCATCATGGCTAAGACTTCACTAACTTTTTCATCAACTATCTCCTCTTCTTTAAAGATTGATAGACTCAAAACTCTCTCCAAAGGTAACTTTTGTTTTGTCAAAGAATTTTCTTCATTACAAATTTGATCAATTACCTCAATGTGTTGACTTGTTTCAATGTCATCTTTGTACTTCATGGTGTTTCGCACATCAATCTTTAGTTCCTCATCATAGACTTTCAAGGTCATTGTACCTTCCTCTATGTCAATCAAGCATCTCCCGGTCTCTAAAAATGGTCTTCCCAAAATGATTGGTATCTCTTCATCTTCAGGCATTTCTAGAATAACAAAATCTACAGGGAATACGAACTTGTCGATTTTAACCAACAGGTCTTCCACAACTCCGTATGGTCTTTTCACCGATTGGTCAGCAAACTGAAGTGTCATTCGTGTATCTTGTACTTTACCTATTCCCAATTTTTTGTAGATGGATAATGGCATTAGACTTACACTTGCTCCCAAATCAATCAGAGCTTTCTTGAAAAACCTATCACCGATGGTGCATGGAATAGTCACGGAACCTCGATCTTTCTTTTTAACCGGAATCTTCATGCCCTGCAAAATAGCACTACAAGTTTCAGTTAGAATAATCGGATCACTCTCGATGGTCCGCTTCTTTGAAATGATATCTTTCATGAATTTCGCATAGGTTGGCATTTGCTCAAGTGCCTCTAAGAAGGGAATGTTCAGCTCAAGTTTCTTGAACATTTCCAAGAACTTCTCAAAATTCTTCTCATGTTGTTCTTTCTTCTTGTTTCTTGTGGGGAAAGGGAGTTTAACCGCCGGTTTAGGTGTAACTACTTTTTCTTTTACCACCCTTTCGTCCCCCTTGACCTCTTGACTTACAGCCTCATTCTCTTTAATCTCTACATCCACTTCAATCAACATATCCTCTTCATCAGAATTCTTCTCAGGTTTGTCATTGGATTGATTGCTTCTGGTAGTCACAGCGTTCACATGATTGTTGTCTCTGGGATTTGTAACCGTGGCACTTGGTAGAGCGCCCTGTGGTTGAGTGTTGGTCATTTGTTGTGCAATCTGACTCATTTGAATTTCCAGATTTTTGATTGATGCCCCTGTGTTCCTCAGGCTGCTCCTAGTTTCTTCCTAAAATTGAGAGTTTTGAGCTGCCATTTTTTCAATAGCTATCTCCCATTCTGCCTTCTTCGGTGCCTGTTGTTAAAATTGTTGAGGTGCTTGAGATTGGAACTGTTGCGGGTGGTGTTGAAATTGTTGTTGGTATGGAAGTTGTTGTTGAGGAGGTCTATATTGTTGTGACTGAGCTGGAGATTGAAATTGGGTTGGTCCTTGCTTTTGAAAATTTCCTTGTTGGTCCTTCCATGCGAAATTAGGATGATTTTTCCAACCAGGATTATATGTATTGGCATATGGATTATTTTGCCTCAACATATGAATCTGTTCCACCTGTTCTTGCGTTGCCACACAATGCATAGCAAAATGCGGTCCACTACATATTTCACATACAACTGAAGCGACTGGCTCAACTTGTGCTACTTTCTATTCACCAATATTCATCTTCTTCAATCTTCTTTCTACTTCAGCCGCAATTTGTTCTTCCATTTTAACCACCTGATCAGCAAGCTTCAAATCAATTTTTCCTTCCGGTTGGCTCATTGCACGGTCATATAACTCAATGTGCTCATTAGCGGCAATAGCTTCTATGATTCTCTTGATACCAGTGGCTGTTGAAAAATTAGTTGAGCCACCGGCAGCAGTATCGATAAGCTGTTATGTCTTAACTCGGAGACCATTAACAAAAGTCTGCATTTGTTCGGTCGGGTCCATGTTATGAGTGGGACAAGCAACTAAGCACCTCTTGAACCTTTTATATGCATCTCCCAGCGATTCCCCTTCTTTCTGCTTGAAATTAACAATATCATATCTTTTTCGAATGAAGACTGAAGCAGGGAAATACTCATTCAAGAAAACGGTTTCCATCTATTGCCATGTTGTGATGCTTCCAGCTGGAAGTGAGTAAAACCACTCTTCCGCATCTTCGGATAAAGTGAATGGGAACATCACAAGTCTCTTGGCTTCTTCAGAATGGCCTTCTATTTTTAATGATGGTTTTGTGGTGAGGAATCTCTGTAAATGCTTATTTGCATCTTCATTGATTCTTCCAGCAAAGGGCCTGCTTTCTAACTGACGGATAGTGGAAGGATGTAGTTGGAAGTGTGTCACGTTAATCGGTTGATTTACTATGGTCATTCTTCCAAGCGGTGCATTGGCCCTTCCATAATCACCTAAAAGTCTCTCTGGAGGAGGCGGATCAGCTGCCATAGTTTCAGGCTCAGAATCTGACTGAACGGACGGAATAGATAGTACTTCTTCGTCTTCCGATTCTGAAACTACAGGTGATTCTTCTTTCGATGCCAGTCTTTTCCGCTTAACTTCTCGGAGTCGTGCTCGCAATAATCTTTCAGGTTCTGCGTCAAAAAGAAATTCAGCTGAGGCCTTACCTCGCATACAAGATTAGACAATTGTTAGTTGAGAGTAAACAACAAAACTAAATAAATAAATAGAAATTTAAAATTGCAGAGGAAATAAAATTTTAATTGTAGAGCAATAAAATTTTAATTGACTAAATAATAACTTATATTTTGGCAATCCCCGACAACGGCGCCAAAAACTTGATCGGAAAAATAGCAAGTGTACTATTTTCACGGTGTAGTTATAATGGGTTTTACCCCAAGTATCGATCACAAGGATTGCGTAGGAAATACAAGTTATTATACAGAGTCAATTAAACAAAAGATCATAGGAGTGTTGGTTTAAAAGACTGGATGAAATATATTAAAAATACTAAATAGAAGCTGAAATTAAAGTTGAGCTTTTGATATAAATTTAGAGTAATGCCAAGGTAGGTGTATGATCAGCCTTATAATAACTCTGTAAAAATATCTCTTTAACAAGTTCATATGATGCAACTATTTGTCCTTAAGGGTGTTTTCCTAAGTCCTTAGTGAAAACCTTTTGGTTTGCAATCCTAATGCCTAAGTCCTTAGAAACAAAGGTTTGTAAACCAAAGATGTAAGTAATCAAGAATATTCAAATAACCTTACGGTATCCCTAGTCCTAGGTGATACTACAAGATTTAATTGTTTAAAAACCTTAACAACCGTAGTCCTACAGATTGTTAACCGTAGATCAATCTTGTTTTTCCGACAAAGAGAGCATTAAAAACATTAAACAATCAAATTGCAAATTATGAATACTTGATTAAAGAAATACGTAGATCATAGTCATTACAATTAAAATCAGGGACACCCCCTGGCATTGGGGGGTTTAGCCTCTCATAATATTCAAGAAACCAAAATTCAAAAGTTTAGACATTACAAAGATTAGGAGAACTCTGATCTTCTATGGTGTCCACCGTTGAATCTCTTCGTCTTCCAAAACCTTGATGAAGCTATCTCTCTTCTCTTTGGAATTCTATCGTACAATCAAAAGTCTCTTTTTTTTTCTTAAAACATAACCCTAAATAGTCTCCATACAAGCCTCAAGCAGTACAAAGTCAAAAGTGCCCTTGGATCTAAGTTTCAGTGCCAAAAACTACAAAATTGGGGATTTACGCGCCTGCCAACACGGGCCATGCCAAGCCACACGGCCGGCCGTGTTGGCCCTTTGGAAAATGAATGCAGCAGAGTCTTCTAGCCGCACGAGCCGTGCTTGGGCACACGGGTGGCCGTGCTTGCTCCCTGGATTATGTATGCAGCTTCTTCTGATACTTGACACGGGCCGTGTGCTGAAGCACGGCCAGCCGTGTTTGACCCCAGACTTGTACTTTTTCATCTGTCTCTTGTTCCTCCTTCTTCCTTGTTGCTCTGTGTCATACCCCAAAATTTGCCCTCATATATTTACAAACGTCATTTTATTTCGAATAAATGAATTGGCACAGTTGGTAAGAATTTGAGCGTGAAAAGCACAATAGCGAGAGGTCCCTGGTTCGAATCTCACTTCTAACATTTTTCCCTTTTATTTAATTCCAATTTTATTTCACTTTTGTTCAAAAAATCACAAAAAAATGTTTTTATATATTTAAGTATTATTTTCATATTCATCGTTTATTAAAATACCTTTTTTACTTTATTCATATTTTATTCAAAAATTAGAAAAGATTTAAAAAAAAATTTGCTTTTCTTTGTATTTTAGAATAATATTTATATTTTAGAAAACAATCAATTTAAATTAGTTAGAATAATAAAAGTCTAAATTTACGAATATTTTATTAATTACTTTCATCCATTTGAATTTTATCTTTCCAATTTTGTTAACCTAATTTTACACTATAAATTGTCACAATTTCTACACTTTTAGGGGACCAACAATTGATCATATATGCTAACCAACAAAGAACCCTTATTCTCTGTTACCGCTAACAACGAACCCTCACCTCTCACTAACAATTCACTCGTACCTATTCCATTCCACCATTCAGTCATCACAGATTCAACACTTTCACGTGCAATACCACTGACGCTCACAAAGTCTACACACAAAACCCTTATCTCTCAGACAGAAATACTAACAGTTTCAACCCAATTTTTCCACCAAAGACCTTTTCTCTTTTCATTATTGAAAAAATCCATAATCAACACCGTGTATATCTCCACTACTAACAATTCTTCAAATTCTAACAATACTCTCCTTTTTGTTTCCAATACAGTAACCAAAAACTGACATTGTAACATACACACACCACTAACTCAATTTCAAGTCTGAGTTTGTTTTGCAGGGAAAAGATTGGGAAGACGCCCTTCCTCCGATCCGAAGCTCCGATTCGGATCCCTCAACAACAACAACAACTCGCGATTGACTTCCGTCTTCATCAACGCCGACGAGATAGCGTTTCTGACGAAACTACCATACTTGAGATCCAAAGGCACAAAGATTAAAGAGAAGGAATAGATTTGTTTTCGATCGAACTGCTCAGCCACCACGTAACGATGTAGATCGCAATACGCCACCAACCTCCGCATCAGTACCGCAAGATCCGTAATAACAACGCAGCATTTGTCCGCGAGCAATCCACACTCGGTAACCATTTCTTTCATGACATTTGCGGTTTCGATTTGGTAATCTCCATGTTTGTCTTGTTTGTGCTTGAAATTTCACGTCTTTTTCGTTGTTGTTATTGATTTTGTGTTAAAATGTTGTCATGTGGTGTTTGGTGAGAGATGTTAGAGACAAGAAAAGAAAACATGAAGGAAAAGAGGAGGAAGTTGGATTCTTGTGTTCTTTTAATCCCTGATATATGTGTGTTGTTTTAATTTAATTTAATTTTCTTTTTTCTCTTAAAATCATGTCATGTGTCGATTATTCATTGGAGTGAAAATTTGAGTTGAAAAGTCAAAATGTACTCCCTGAGCACATGAAGGTGCACCGCCCCACCTTATACTTTTTTTGTTTAGTTTTTATCATAACTAATTAAACTTATAATTAGTTTAGTTTATGTTTTTTAACTGATACAACTTTCATGATATAAAATAAATAATATATTTTATGGTAAATATGTTAGAATTAGTTTTTTTATATAATCAAATTACTAAACATATTTTTCCTATCTTAGAATTAGATTGTTATCTCTCATAAAAACCAAAACAAAATGTTTAATTTTACTTGTTATAATTTAATTGTTAGATTTCTCTCCTACATACATTTTCTTGTTTATTGCGAGGTACATTCGAGCTATTTATCTCTCGTGGATATTCGCAAATTGATCCTCAATCTCCTCCACTAATCTCGCTAATTCCAAATCTAAGGATTCAGGGGTTATTCCAGCATCCTCCGACTACGCGCTATACCAATCAAAAGCTAAGTTTCAATCTTTATTTCATTTATTTATTTAAATATTATTTTACTTTTAATTTATGCTTCATAGATTAAATTAGGATTTATTCTTAAATGCCAATGAATTGTCCATACACTCACTTCCTATTATTTCTTCTGTCAATTCTCAGATGGTCGGAGTCAATGCTTCAGGCAAACCTTTGCCCACCAATCCTGGCAGAGCAAATGCCAAGCTAAGTATTCTTTATTTATTTACTTTTAATTTCTTTATTCTTTTGTTTTAGAGTTAATAAAGTTTGCCTCCGAACCTGATAATGCACTCACCCTTTTTTTGTTTGCCATTCTTTCTGCCTTTTCAGGGTTTGTCGAATGCCAAAGCTACGTCATTGGTAACCCTAAACCCTAAATCTTTTCTGTTTCTTTTATTATTACTTATGTCAAACCCTATTAAGGGATCCGCTGGTTACAATTTCCCTCCCCCATATTTGTTAATTATTTTTGTTAAACTGCGTGGTTAGTAATCTAGGGAGTGTAACCTCGAATCGAACATAGAATCACTAATTTTACAAGATAATATACTTGAATATAATCACGTGATTGGTGCACACACGCACGCTTTTGGGTAAACCTCTCCGTTGCCTGTTGCCTTGTTGCCTGTTGCCTTTGTTTTTTGCAGAATAAGCCATGTCCCTCGAATACGAGGATACCTCAGCCATGCTGCCTCGATAACTAAAGGTCGTACGACCCTAAATGATGCTGCCTTCGATATGCAAATATGACCTCGACCCTCGGAAGTTGCCTACGGAAAAAGGCTGAGGTATCTTCTGGTTGCCTACGAAAGGCTTATTCTGATCCTTGCCTTAGACTACCTGCCCTTCTATGGCATGGGACAGTCTTATGGCAAAGGATGCTTCGACGACCCTTCAACCTCCAAACGAAAGGCTTCCTGCCCTCTTATGGCAAGGATAGACCCTTTCATTCTGAAAGGCTAAAAAGAGACCTATCATCTGAGTTTAAGGTAATTGCCCCTGATTGCCTTGCCATGCTCTATTTTCTATATTCTTTCTCAAAATTCTTCAAAAGCTGGCTACGCTCATTTACGAGCTAAAGTCCATTTTTCCTCTTTCATCTACATTTTCTGAAAACGAGCAAGCAAAGCAATTAAGAGCCCATGGAAAACCATGGATGCAAAGGGTGCCTTACACCTTCCCTTTGCATAACTTACCCCCCGAACTCAGATTTCTTTAAAAGGTTTTTTTCTGTTTCTTTTAGCCTTTCTGAATTTGTTTGGATAAAATAAAAGTCGGTGGCGACTCTTGCTTACCGCGACATTCCGATCGATAAAAAGTCAGTTCACCGTATTACACTCTGACACTCAAGATTCCTTGTTCAAACCTGAAACTTGTACACAACTAACCAAATGGCATAAAAAACATCTGAAACTTAAATAAATACTTAAAACAAACAATGAAATGAACAATCAAATAAAATGCAAGAACTTAAACATTTTCCACGAAACTCACACCAAAGTGTTGCCGGATGGATAGATGTGGACCGAATGCATGATGAAAATTATATGAAAATGGTGACCGATTAGTAGACAACACACACCTTCACCCGATCTTGAGGGAATGGACGGTAGCCACATTCCTCCATTGGCTCTTAGATCGTCAACTAAAGAAGGAAAGGTAGGAAGCCACTTCGGCTCCACCTAAAAAGAAGAATCCTCGGAGCACTCACGTCTTGAACGAGATAATTATGTGATCCTTATAAAACCCTCATAAACTACAAGATTACAACATGAAAGAAGACTCTAAAGAACACGATGAACATATAGATGATCGTTTGAACTACTACCATACTGACGGGGACATTAAATGTAAATTGTTCGTGCTCACTTTGACAGAATCTTCACGAGATTGGTATAAATCCATCCTTGACGGGAGCATAAAAAAATAATGGTAGTCAGTATGGTCACCCTTAGTGAAGTAACTCAAGGCAAGAAAGAAACTTTGCGCGCATACATTGACCAACTTACCAAGATAGCAATAGCCACGGGAGGAACTGATGAAAGTCTCAAATGTTGGATATTCGAAAAAAGGAATCTAACCTGACAGCATATTCTAAGAGAAGTTGGGCCACAAAGAATCCCACTACTTGAATGAGTTGCTAAGAAGGGCTCAATCTTACGTGAAGTATGAGGAAAAACTCTTAGCTGACAGAGGGGACTAAGGGTTGTATATTACGTGATCTTGATGAATAACGGACAAAGAGTCTTGGAAATATAGAGAATAGAATAAGCGAAGACATCATTCAAAATTCAACTCATACACCATGTTGAACACCTCCCACGAAAGGATCCTTACAGAGTGTGCTAACACTGAATTTAAGGAAGTCAGGATAGGAAACCCATATCCAACCAGAGAGTACTCCCAAATTGATAGGTTGAAGTATTGTTGTTTCCATAAAAGTCATGATCGTAATACGAATGACTACATTCAACTCAAGGATGTGATTGAAACGCTTATCAAGAAAGGATGACTATTCAAGTATATCAAAGACGGGAAGAGGTGTATGGAAGAATCGCCTAAAGAATGAGCAGTCTCCCACAAAGAGGTTGTCACCCGGGGGTAAAGGAAAAGGTTTCAACAATTAGGAAAGTGAAGGATATGAAGGAAAGCGTCAATATATCGCCTCCATAACCAATGGGGGGCCCGAGTCAAGCGTGTTGTCCAAAGGCACAATAAAAAGGATGATTGTAAAGTTGATGATTGTAAGCAAAAAAGAGGGGAATACCTCAGCCACCAACCCTGAAAGGCCTATCCTTGAATTCTGAGACAGTTAGAAGGTGGGAAGAATATCGAACGAGATATTCCCTTTGGTGATAATTGTGACCATACCCAATTTTGATGTGTCCCTAGTTTTGATCGACGGGGAAAGTTCCTACGACATCATGTATGCCTACCTCTTTGATAAAATGGGACTGAAGAAACAAAAGTTATTATCGTACGAAGGGTCGGATCAATAAGTCTTCAACGACAATGTAAATTACCCGCGGGGATACGTAGAGGTGATGGTCACCCTGGGAGAAGGACGAAATAGTAAAATTATAGACGACTAGTTCCTGTTCATCCAATGTCAAAGTCTTTACAACTGCATTTTAGGGCACCTCTTCGCGAAAACACTAGATATCGTGGCCTCCCCAATCCTCTTAAAAATGAAATATCATAACGTTCATGATGATCTAGTCACCATCAACATCGTCCTAATCGGGGTAAAAAGGATATATCAAGCTTTGAAACATGAGTATAAGGAAGGTGAAGCCATAGACATGGATATAAACACGGTCTTGATAATCAAATAATTAAAGGAGATGAGAATTCGTCCCCTAACAAAGAAGATATCACAGACAGAACCAACTAGGAAAAGTGGTTGAGAAGAAGATAATTCTGACAACAGGAAAGAAAGATATTAAATTATGCACAGCCTATTCATTTAGTCCATTGTCTGGATAAGAAATAGAAACTCAAGAACGAAGCATGTGGATGTAACTTCCAGCAAGGCAGTTATTGAAATGCCAAATAATCCAAATTGCTTACAATAAAAAATTGACAAATAAACTAGCCTCTAGGAGTTAGAGAGTCTAGTCTCTCCCAAACCAAGCAACATACAAAATACCTAATCCCCTTCCTTTTCCCTTTCATCCTACATTTATAATTTTTACTACCTAAAGCAGTTACTACATACACAATATTTAATAATAATAAAATAAACTGCCTATAAATAACAATATTCTCCCTTTCAACTATCACCTTGTCCTCAAGGTGAAGGTGAAGGATAACAAAAGATTCCACCAGGGTCATATAACTTGAAGAAGAGTGATAGAGCAAGGCATGGAACATGATGAATTATGCTTGGATCATAACTCTGTTTTGAGAGGTCTGTGTGACCTAAAAACATAGCATAGAGGTAATAGGCATTAACAGTGTCAATTTCATCAAACTAGAGGATAATCCACCCTTCATTAAGGACACGCCTAGACCTGACGAATTCAATGATGGTGGCGTTAGGCTGACCATCTTGAGTGAAACCCTTCTCTCCCTGATAGTTGCTCTATACAATCTTGTCCTCAATTTAAACACCATACTCAATCATTATTATCATAGTGTTTGTTGGTACTAAGAAATTTGCAAAAGTCTACTTTTGCCACTTATTGTTTTTCGACAATGATATTTACAAGAGAATTTTGGGCATCTTCTACTTTTGCAATTTCTACCTTTTACTCATTTATTTCTTCTGCTATATGAAAAAGAGCAGAATTTTCTTTGTTTGTTTGGAGCGTTAGCTCCATCACTGCCAACATTTAGAGCACGATTTCTCAAGGATTTCACTGCCTCGGGTAAATTCTCAATTTCTGGAGTTCCTACAACATCACAATGCTTCTCAATAAAAATAACCACCTATAGGAATCTTCGCAACTGTCAAATTGTGGCATGTCCATTTCCCCTATTGTGATTTTCTTACTTCAAATCAGAATTCTTCTGATAACGGTGATAGAAATCGGTACCAAAATACAAATTAATGGTAGAAATTGACTTTTATTTATGGTAGAATATGGTTACAACATACACATAATTACAAACACTAAAGAATATAGGGTTAAATTTGTTTTTAGTCCTTGTAAATATTCCAAAATCCAGTTTTAGTCCCTAGAACATTTTTATTCAAAGAATGATCCATGTAAAGTTTTCTGTCCCTATTATTAGTCCCTGCCGTCTATTTCATTTAACGGATACTTACGTGGTGACTGAGTTGGATTTTTTAATTATAAAAATAAATAATGATGCTTACACGTGTATTTTATATACTGATCCACTTAAAAATATGAAAATCACTTTCTTCACAAAGTTACGCTTGCAAAAACTGAAAGGGGATAATGGATTTCTGAGAAACCCTAACGCTCATCTCACTACTGTGTCTTGCTTCCAGGTTCATTATCCATGGGTACATGCTTGAACATGGAATGATGTTAAAATTAAGCTTTGTTTGGATTGATGGAATCGGATGGAGCGGAGCGGAATGGAATGGAATAAAATGATATTCCATTGTTTGGATAATTTAAAAACGGATGGAGCGGAGCAGAAAGGAGTGGTATGGATTCCATTCCATTCCATCACTTACCACCATATTCCTTCCCCTCCGATTTGGGTGGAATGAATAATTTGTCTTATTATGTTCTAAGATTTCCAAACAATGGAATGGTACATTCGTTCCGCTCCGTTCCACTCCGCTCCATCTCACTCCGCTCCATTCCATTCCGCTCCGTTCATTTCGTGATATCCAACTCCTAAACCAACCAAATTACAAAATACTTAATCTTCACCCTTTTCCCTTTCACCCTATATTTATAATTCTGACTACCTAAAACAATTCTACATACCCAACATTTAATAATAATAAAATAAAATGCCTATTACTAACAACACTTTATCTTCCGTAAGGATGTAAGTTGATATTCATGGAAACGCATACTACGATATTTGCGTCCGTCCCGTTGGATAAATTGATATCCATGGAATAGATACTACGAAATCTTTTATTTAAAAAATTTCTCTCAAAGTATGATATAATAAAGTGATTTTTAGTAAATAATGAATCCCAACACATTATTGTAGTCAAATTACTTCAATTTAATAAGATTCATTCATTTTCAATAAAAGGTAAAACCTTTGAAAAATTGAGTGCTTTCTTTGGAGTGGAATATTTTCCATACACTAGTGAGGAAAGGAAACCATATGTGAAAGGATCCCATCAATATTGCTTTCTATTTTGATTTATAAGCAGTATTCACCTCAGCCGCTCATCCTTATAACTGACTACTTGCTTCCAATCTTAAGGCTGCTGCCATGGTATCATTGATATGCATTACAGCGTTTTCGAACTCGTTTGCGAAGCAGTTGTTGGTCACTTCAACAATTCGAGAGAGAGAAAAAAATACGCAGTTTGGCGCTAACTAGTAGGAATATGCAAACAAGCCACAGTGAACAAATGAACAAATAATTATAAAAACTTGATTTTGTTACAACATGATTAGGCAAATGAAAAAAAAACATGCCTAAAACAATGCAACCCAATTAGTGGAAACCCAATTACAAGTATGAAATCACACCTTAAACAAAACAAGCACACATGTATACTCACAGCAAGAATCTGATAAAACTCACTTTTGTTGGAAAACTCAATCAGTTAATTTTGCTGCTACACTAGATCATCTGGCCCGGCAAGAACAACCTGCCAAGTAAAAATTGCTACATTTAGTTTACATGAAAATCCAAAATGAATCGGTAGATAATCATGTTAGAGAAAGATGCATCATACATTGCAATCAAGAGCGTGTTTCCGTGCGATTATAATGGCAACATTTCTTTCTTTCTCTGATTCAAAGGTTAAGACAAATGATAGCCCTTTTCTTGCTTGCCAAAATAACGCCTTTGCTGCATTACCGATGTCACTTCTGACTCCGCATAGCTTGGGTTAAATAAAATGTTAGTTTAAGGAATATAGTCGTCAAATCGAGAACTAAGCATGGGAAAAATGAATACATGGATGAAATAGTACCTGCATTGTTGGGGAGTAAATCTCTCTAGCTTTTGTAATCCAGCCCCTACATAGCTTTATCCTCATTCTCCCCACATTGAATGAATGAGTAGAATGTGATGAGTGATCTTTTCCATTCATCTGAGAAATAACTACCTGCATAACACCAAATACAAACTTTGTAAGAATTGTTTCACCATAAAAGTTTTTTCTGCTAGGAAGAGTAAAATTATTGATTCTAAAGAGTATGGATAACATACATTAAAATCAGTATTGGATTTTCGGAGAAGTGTTTCCACATGGCTTCCGAGTCCTGCGACTGTTACACACAAGAAAGGTAGCTGTTAGCCTTTGTTTTCTACTTCTAGATACATCAATAAGTTCCAAAGATTACCGCATAACCATGACTATTCAAGCCAAAACCAAAATTTATATGGGAAAAAAAAACAGAAGATAAGGCCAATAATAAAACTAACCAGTTTGAATGGGATTAGTCGTTAGTGTGAGTTTCTTGCCATTGGATACAATGTCCACTTGTAACATTCTCCCAACATCAAGGGGGTCAGGAGCATACATTGATTTGTCGGCACCTGATAAATAAAGATGATACGCATATATTTTTTATGCCAAGACGTGCTATATTTTCACAGGCTAACAAATTTGAATAACGTAAGCTTATGGAAGATGTAAATTCAGGCATTAGAAGAACGGTACCTGAAATAACTTCCCTCCAGCTGCCTTCAGATGAGAGGCGATACCACTGAAACGAACATTTTGATACCTGCAGCACTTCATTTGAGCATGGCTTGACTTGCAAGTATGAACCCAAAGCTTCAGAACCGTCTAACTTATATGAATGAGATTTATTCTCCTTGTCCCACTTGCTCATTGTTAGCTATCATGGAGAAAAAGAAGTTATTGGAAGCAAAGCGTATTTGCGTATTAGTATTAGACTCTCTGAACAGTTAATCAAATAAGTAAAACAAGATACCAACTAACCTCTTTCTGAAGCTGAATTGAAAATATAGATTTTTCTTGAATTTGATCCCTTAGAGCACGGAGTTCATATTCCATGGCCATAACCTGAAATTGTTATAACATTTTCATAAAAAGAATAATCAGCTGCAAAATTACTGAGGAAGCGAAAAGCAATCTATAGATTCTATACCTTGCTTGGCTGATGCAATAATCTGATTCTTCTTGCCTCCTGAACCTCTTCTACTAGTCCATCCACATCCTGACCGTAAGAAACAACATATAATACATGCTTAATAGTTAACTTAACATGATAATAACCTCAATTTTTTCATATAAACTCATGCATGTGACTCTCTTATGCACATATACGCATATTTTAGTGCGTAGTGTTTAGTTATGGAATCGTTAATGCAAAATTGTGCATGTACAACCATAATTGTGTAATCAAACAGCATGTTAGAACCTGTGGTCTAGAAGCTTGAGTAGCTTTTTCTTGTTCCTCAAGTGCTTCGCCAATTCTCAGGACCACTGCTCTAGCACTCTCGATTTCGGCACAAGCAAAAGACTTCTCTTGATTAACCAGCTTTTTAGCATCTTCAGAAGCCTATAGAACAAATAATGGATCAGATTTCCTTTCAAGAAACATGAATCGTAATGTTTAAATGGAAGATTCTGTATGAATTTCGAAGAAGAAAAGTTTATATGTCAACAAAGACCTGTTTGAGAAAGTTCACGAGCTTTTTCACTTCAAACTTCTCTTGAATCAGTTCTCCTTCATTCTGAGTCAACTTAACAGCCAAAGCTTCCACCTGTGTGATCAATATATTTGAAGAAAAAGAAATAAGAACTTCCTCATGCACTGTAAGAGTCCTTAAAAAAACTGATATATGCTTTTAAATGAACGAGCTCGAAAACTAAAAATCTGGAAGACTCGACTTTTTCCAGCTACCGCAAAGAATGAAATAAGGCTTCAAACTATAAACAAAGTAATGTACTCAAGCATGGAGTAGCGTAAAATAACAAACCATTGAGATAGCTTTCTCCACATCCTCTTTATTTCTTCCCGTAAAACGGCCTTTCAAAGATTCTAATGCATCTCTTAGCTTTTTCAAAAGAACATGTCCTTCTAAAGATGGTAACTCTCTTAGCTTTGCCTGAATTCCATGAAAATAATCAATAAAAGTTGCGGGGGAAAATAAGACACTGTTGAGTACAAAATAAGAATCAAAGGATGAACTCGTGAAATGTGTCAAACTCTAACTCAACTAAGACTGTCCCGACAACAGAAGAGTGATACCGATCAAATACTTATTTAAATGGCTATTTCTATCAAGGAAAGGAAAATAATCAAAAGTAGGCCACAAATGAATATAAATAACGGAACCTCATTTGACAACTTAGCAGCTGCAGACAAGTTCTTGTCAAATTTACTAGCAAGGTCGCGAACTGAGATACGCTTGTTCTGGTCTAACAAATTAGAAGCTTCTTCTTCAATAACATCTTTCAACGAAGGACCGTGGTTATCCTCAGCAGGCTCTTGAAAAACTTGATGATCAGCTCCTAGTTTATACTTCGGAAAACTATTAGAAATGAAGCTCACATCGGCCGAAACAGGTGGAACCGCTTCCATTGGCATCTTGGTTTCAATTTCAGGACTAATCTTTGTCATGGTAAAAACAAAGGTGTCTGCTAAAAGAATAGATGCAACATAGTATCAAACATTCAGTTAAGCACATCATAAAAAGAAAAATCCATCACCGCGCAATTAGGCGTGGTTTAACCATAAAATGGCCTAATTGACATAAGTTCACTAAATGTAATTGAAGATTTAGCAGTTAATCATGATCTAACACTAAACTAAACCTAACCAGGGTTTGATTTCAATCATAATCAAGTATTTTTCTCTCTCTCTTAATTCTAGTGAAAAAGATGGATCAAGCACAATCAATATGTCAAAAAGCATTCTCAATTACCAAATCCATTTGAACAAAAGCTAGTTCATCTGACTCCAAGAAGAAGAAAAAAATACAAATCACAAAACATAGAGATCTACAAAACCATTAATAACCATCAATTTCTCAAATGCATACTAAATATTATCAATACCAAATCAACCTACATTCCAATTTCTTTCTTCATGTGAGATACCAATTTTCACTACACTTCAAATATTAGTTAAAGCAAGTTGAAAAAATAAAGTTGCATGCAAAAAAATGGAAATGCAGCATAGATAGAAAAAGAGATGAAAAAACTTACATAGAAAGTTAAAACATAGAGCCAAACAAAGCTTAAGCAGTTTCCATTAAGCAAGTTGATTAGTTGTTTTGTTGCAGAGAGTAAAGTTGAAGAGTTACAACAAGAAGAAGAACAAGAATAGAGAAAAAGAAAGAAAGATGATGAATGTGTAGAAGAAGAAGAATCTAAAGCATTACCATTAGCGTTACTTTATGAAAAGGTAAAAAAAAAAAAAACGAAAATAGAAAAGCTTAAAACCTGACTCATTTGTCTCCCCTCTCAACGACTTGAATCACTAACTTGCATCATTGTTACCGCTCCATACGGTGGGGTCCAGTGTGAACTCTCACGCGCCTTCATTACTGTAGGGTCTGCATTTATTAGGGCTTTATGTATCGCGTGGTGTGAAGACGCGCGCGTGCGCTTGGTCTGATGATAGTGTTGTACTGAGGTTTATTTTTTTCTCGTTGGTCTTTTACAGCGCGGACTGGGGTTTGGCGGGGTGTCGTTCTTTTGACTAGTGAGGTTACGGAAATGGCCTTTTGGTTTTGGTTTTATTTACGATGTGTGCCACCGGTGATTATGATGTTAATTTGTTGGAATAAGAAAATAAATATTTGATGGATACATACATCAATTAGATTATAAATTAAATTAGCGACAAAGACAAAGTGTTGGTTTGGTGTTTTTTAGTTATCCAACCGTGATAATGTGACAGTTTAAGACTATCCGTTTCATTATAAAATTTTTAGGAACTATAGTCTGAAATAAAATAGACGTAATTTGTTTATTATTGTAAATTTATTTATAGTTGAACCTCGGAGATGTGGGGGCCATTTTCTGCTAACCAAGCTTATATTACTTTTTGTTATGACTCTTGGACTCATAACTAGTAGTATTAATATACGGCACTCATATAATACATGGAGAGGTAGTAACATAAAAATTAATTATTTTTAGAAATAAATCAAAAAGTTATTGATTATATAATGTCATGGGCCGGCAACGATATGGGTCGGCTACGAGTTCCAAAGGGAAGGCTGAATTCTCCTTACTAAGATATTGGATTCTGTCAGAAAATTGAATTGCACCGAAATGAACCATTATATAAAGGTATCTGAACCGAATCAAATTGTTTCAATTTTTTTAGAATTGAACTGAACTGAACCAAAAGTTTTGGTTTGGTATAACAGCTCAGAATTTCAAACCGTACGAAATCATTAGAAGACAATTTTTTCAAACCGAACCATTATACTTAGTTTTGAATTTTTTTTAATAAAAAATATATTTAATTTTTTTTTGAAATAAAAGATTACATATATTTCAAAATAGCAAAAACAAGCAAGCGACCAAAGTCCAACTATCCGATCATGACATCATTAGCAAAGCAAGTCTATTCTGATACATCGGGTACATCCACCCTCTATATAAGACTGTGTCTATTATGTGACTAGCTATTCAAGTATTATTTATGTTTGCTACAAAAATAACGGCATTCCTATAACGCCAAACACCGTAGATTGTTTCCGCTATTGCTATTTTAAGAATGTCTGCTATACTCCCTTTACTGCTAGTATATGTCCTTATCCATTCTTTCTTCGTGTTTCACTGTTCGGGCTGATGATCTATTCCAACCACTTGAGAATCCCTTTCCAAATACCTTTTTTGCCGCTGCAATCAAATAAGAGGTGATCAATGGTCTCCACGTCCATCTTGCAAATCTCACAAATATCCTCATGTAACATGACAAACCTCTTAAGTCTGGCTTTAGTAGCGAGGCGATCATGGTACGATAGCCATAAGTAAAGGATTGCTCTAGGTCTAGCATAATTTTTCTAGATCAGGTGCTTCCAGTTAATTTCCTCATCCGTCTCCATGGCTTTCTCATAGAACTGCTTCATGGAGAATTTGCCCCTCAAATGCATTTGATCCCATGATTGTTGATACCGCTGGATGTCATCTCTAGTTGACAGAATATATTTCAGGATCCAAGATGTGGTGCTACCGATCTGTGCATCGTGAAAAATATATTTAAATTTATTTTTAGCATTTTTTTATAAACTTTTTTAATATACTACTATACATCATTTTTAACTTAATTTTTTTAAAATCTACATTCATAATTAAAATTCAAATTAATTCAAAATTGCAAAACTCATTAAAAAAATCACAAATTAGTCAACTTTTACAATATTTAGAGTTGTTTGGATAAACAGCTAATAGCACAAGTGCTTATAAAAATAAGCACTTATGAATAAGCTTGTATAAGCCATTTTTATAGCAAAAAATAAAATTAATTTAAATGGTTTTTATATGCGTTATAAGTTGTTCTCTTAAGTTTAGAAGCACTTTTAAAGAATCAATTATTCATAACTGACAACTCATTCATTGTTGATACTTGGAGTCATCATTTAAATTGGAATTTTAGTTTGTTATGAAAATTATCTTAAGTTTAAAAGCAGTTTTAAAGAATTAATTATTCATAACTGACAGAGAGTGATCTTGGTATACTATTAGGTACTATAACATCACTCTATAAAACATCAGATATTTATTTTTTATCACGTTGATATATTAACTAGCTTATTCAACATGACAAGTTAAACATTTATTAACTTAACACAGATTTAATACTGAAGAAAATGTTGACACTGAATTTGTCACACAAGACATGACAAATGGAACTTCTGGTTAGAACTATGCACAATTCTTTTCCAGTGACAGATGAGAAACCAACCCTTACTCACTCAGGAATAACATCCTTCAAAGGTATAACCTGACTAAGTGTATAAGTAATTGAATTAGGATAAGTTAAACTAACATATAACACATTTAACATCCTTCATATGATGCTAATTGAATTACCATCAGTGAAACAAATGTGGTTATATTGTGTGCAGGATATCCTAAAGATAATCCAATCTGACTCAAGTTGTTTACCACAGTAAGGGTTCCACCAAGTCCATAAATTATGGCTACAAAAAGAGTCATTATGTCAAGGCTGAAAATGGCTCCAAGTATTGTATGATCTGTAGTCCCCATTGAGATACTCCCAACAAAGTAATAATAACACATGGGAGTACTTTCTAACCATTTGGAATCTTCACCAATTTTGGGGTTTAGGATTCTTCTACAATTCAGGGGTTTAGGGTTCTTCACCATTTTTCAATTGTTCTTCAAAGTTTCCACGGTTCAGAAGCTATTTGGGGGTTGAGTGTTTGAAGTTATTAGAAGTTAAAATTTTGAAACGAAAATTTTAACGGTTCGGTTCGGAATTAAATTCAAAGTGGTTAATTGCTTATCGGCTCGATTCTAGAACCATGAATAAAATATAAGTTCGGTTCACTAACCATTAATAATGGTTCAGTTGTTTTAACTCCAGTTCGATACAGTTCGGTAGTTCGATTCAGTGGTTTTTTTGAACAACCCTAATTAGATGTACAATGGGAAACTTGCTCTAAAATTCTGCATTTGATTCACAACCTATGATGCTACTTATTATTAGATGTTATTGGAAATCTCCAGTATTTTACATTGAAATAGTAGGGAATGTCTAAAACCTTCTCTCCTATATAAAACATTCCAAGTGAAATTTGGGATAGTCTTTGAATCATAATTCATATTTATTCTTTATATTCTTATTAATTTAAGTGTTAAAATATTAATTTTGTAAGTTCACTCTCACACTTTCATCGAATATTTGCACCACTACATCAAAACTCTATTTTATGATTTTTCAAAGCATTTCTAATTCTCTGGTTGAACATAGGGGGTGACAAACTGGCATATCCGGTCCGTTTAGACGCGACCTGTAAAAAATAGGGCGGGACGGACATAATTAAGAGTGCGAGCCTAAAACTTTGTCTCGTCCTGCAAAAAATTATGGACGGAGTGGAGAATGCCTGCGGGCTTTGCCCCTTTTAGAGTTAAAAATGTAAATTTTATGTAAATGCTTGTGCTCAGAAAAGCCCAAAAAAATAGGACGAGACAGAACAAACATATTTGAGGTTACGAGTCTATAACATTGGTTCATCCCGCAAAAAAGTGCAGGCAAAACAGACATGCCTAACGAGGCGGGCCTTGACTTTAATATTTTAGATGAAGTCTTTTTATTTAAAAGCAGAAGTTGGTTAGTAACCTCCTTTTGAATATCCATAATCTCTGTGTGTGTGTGTGTGTGTGTGGATGTTAATACAACCTTATTACATGGTGAATGAGAGGAAAATATCTTCATGAGACAACCTAGAGGTTTTGAAGAAAAAAAGGAAAGAATAATCATATGTTTTTGTTTCAAAAAATTTGGTATGGACTGGAGAAGTCCCCAAGATACTAGTATAAAAGGTTTGACAAATTCATTTTGAGCATTAACTATATGAAAAATAACCATGCAAAATTTGCCTATTACAAAAGACTTGCAATAATGAATACATCTAGTTGCTCCTATATATTTATGATATGTTTATAGCTAGCAAGAATTAACAGATATATAAGAGCTTAAATGGATGCTGAAATCTAAAATTTGACATGAAAGATCTAGGTAATACTAAGAAGATTCTTGGCATATAGACTAGTTAGTTAATTTTTGGAAAATTTCCAGAGATTGATTCCTTTATATATGGTTAATCTCTCTTCAAATTTGATTGTAGAATTCATTCTTAGAGTGATAATACAAGGAGAAATATAACACATCTTCTTTCATTTTTATTGTGTTCTTTACATGTTGGGATGAACTAAATTTATTTTAAAGCTTAAGCATTTATTTTTATAAATTTAGGTATTTCATAAAAACAATAACAATTTGTTCAAAGAAGAAATTGTATCATCTAGAGAATAATTGCAACTCAATAAGAAAATGGTGAACAATAAGAATGCGAAAAGGAAACAAAACAATGTATTGGTTCCTTTTCAACTTTTATATTTGCTATTTTCTTTTTGGGATGCAAATGTTTCACTAGATAATGCAGTTTCTTCTTGGCCAAACAAATGGTTATACTTTTATGAAATCGATAAATTAATAAAATAAAACAGATGCTTCTGCTTCAAAATAAATTCCATTTCATTAACCTGAAATGTCAAGGACACAATAAAGTAACAGAAAAAACAAAATTTGAAAAGCCACCATTAACATGAGTAATACACAAATCTAACATATTACCTTCGTATTCTAATGAACTTGAGCAGAAACAATTTTCCTATAAACAATTCCCATGAACTTTGTGACCCAAAGCCACTCATTGACGTCACTACTTTATATGGACTTTAGTATTCTCCCTGTTAAGGATGTGTTATATCAGCATCAAATATAAAGAGATAATTCATCTCATTAACAACAAAAACAACAGCACAACAACAAAAACAACAATAAACCCTAAGGTGGTGTTATATGAGCATAAAATATAAGAAGTTGACTCATCTCAACAACAACAAAAACATTAAAAACAAAAACAACAACAACATTAAAAACAACAACAAGAACAAAATCAAAAACCGAGGTAACACATCTATAAGTGAGCGTCATGTTTTATCCATACAAAAAAAAACTATCCCCTCAGTTTTTAAAAAAACGAGGGGATATAGCTATAAGGGATCTAGCTTCGAATCCGTGTTACTGCATTTAAAGTTTTTTCATTGATTTCTCACTTTGCGCCTTTTCAGCTTCCCTTTTTTCTTAGTTAATTTTGTTTCTATTTTTTCTTTGTTAATTATTAATTCTCAAAATATTTGTTATCAATAAAAAATAATTGACAATAATAGGAAAGAAAATATTTCATTAATAATCAATTACGGATTATAAAAAAATAGTACATGAGATAACTATTTCACATATTCAAACTTCTGACTCCACTCAACTTCAATGGTATCCCTATTAACTATCTCTAATTATGAGAAAAGTTCTGAAAGAACTCTTCCATATGGTATGACGAAAGGAAGTACAAGAGATGTTTGTCATCCCAAGTAAGCATTTCTAGTTTTTTCTCTCTTGGATGGAGATTTGACACTAAAAGTTGATACCAAATTTTTATAATTGGGAGTAGAGTAGCAAGACTGGTGAACTTATCATAGTTGGCATAAAAAAGAGAATTTTTTTTAACAAAATTGAGGGAATAATTTAACGTGATAATTGAGGATATTAATTATCGTCCTTAAGCAAATATGTGTCGTTCATTTTACGAGTATTAACGCTCAAGACACTGCCAGTAGTGATCTATGTGAAACCAAAAAAAACTTTCATTATAAAAACATTCTGATATCCAAAATTGATAATGAAACATCATGAAACGCTTGAAACTATATACATTCTCCATTTTAAGATTTGAAAGAGTATTTGCCTTGAAGAGTTTTGTATTATGGATTGCAAGATCAGAAAATTATTTGGGTTTAAGGTTTGTGTTCTTAAATATTTAATTGAGTAGAAAATCAGTTATTTATCTAACCTTTTTTATGTTTATATCAGAAACAAATGTATAAAAATACAATTGAGAATATAATGGTGCCCATCATTTGATCTTGCCCAAATATTAAAGATTAGAAGATCTTTTTATTTTAATATTTTATATTAACAATGTAATATTTTGGATAAACATTGTAGTTTGTAAACAAATTATTTTATTACTTTTTGTGTAAACAATGTAAGGAGTATTAATTTAAAAAAACAATCTATCTTATCCTTCAATTTTATTGATAACCGAGATGTATGAGGCGGTAGTTTTGTAAATAATAACAGCGCAGATGATGAGGTTCGAGCTCATTCGTAAATAAATTTACCCTTTAGTCTTTTAAAAACCAAGGTGTTAAGTCGTTACTTTTCATGATGCTCTTCGTTACCTCGCTTTTTTAGCCGAGATAAAATGCATTTTGCATCCGAGATTTAAAACACTTTTTGTAGTAGTGTTAAAAGTGAAATGTGAAATAGAAAGATGCTGGGAGTCGAACTTATGACTATTATGCTTTTCTTCTAAGTTTGTCGACCTTTTAATTGAAAATTAAAAATAATTGATTTTGAAGGTTTTCCTTCTTGTTTTCGTACAATCGAGATAAAAAAACTTATTAGAAATTATACATTGTACTATAGTGTACCTAGAGAGAGAACAACTTAGAAAAATCTATTGTGATTTTATTATTATAATCTATGAAATCAGACATACTGAATTTAACTCCAACACTGACACGACGATAATGGTCACAACGGTAATAATTTAAATAAATAAATAAATAAAATATCATCATAAATATTAATACAAATATTTGATATCAACACAAATACGAACATATTTTTTGTTTTAAAGATGTCGGTCCTATATATCTTAAAGTGTTGATTCAACTTAAATCCTCGACATATAGTTATCAAATTGCATAACAATATTTCTCATAAATAAATCTTTTTGCATTATTATAAAGAAGGTGAGTTAACTATTGATTCACGTCTGGGACTTTACTTTCCAACAACTTGTTATAGCTTTGAAATCATGTGATTAGTGATAGAAATTTATTATAATTGATTACAAAAGAAAGTTTTCTTTTTTTATGCTTTGTTTTGATGGTGAAAGCACACCAACTATGTGTAAAAACGGTAGTTGCATGTGCGATTTAATATGAAATAATAAAAACCAATACGTAATCTCAAGTTTTGTGGACTAATATCTGAAGTTAATTATGATAAACCGAGATCATACGTATGAAATAATCTAAATATAAGAGAAGGCTACAACGTCACATTTTTGTTTCAGTTTTTTATTTGGAAAAAGTATTTATCATAATGATTCACTAACCATGTGATCAGGTTGAAAATTGTTAACGTACTTCTTTTAAGACTATAGATTATTTGGGTTTAGCACTCAAGTTCTATTTTTAGGTGGATTAAACTTTTGTCAAAGTTAACTTACTTTTGAATCAAACTATGAATTAGTCAAGGTCTCTTTTCCATGATTAACCGAATGGTAGTTAATTAAGATACAAATATTCTGATCACTTGGTATCTTATCCAATAACGTTCAAGACTTCGAGTTTAAATACGACCATCGATGTTGTGAATGCCCTCATTTTAAAAAAAAAAAATTAGAAAATTTTATATTTGTGTACGTTTGGTTTCATATTTAAAGCATTTAAAATTGATTTTATATTTAAAGCATTTAAAATTGATTTTAAATGTTTAGAATTGATTATGAAATGTTTGATTGTTTTTAAGTGTATGTTTTGTTTAACTTTTGCAAGAGAAAAAACAATTATAGAGGTGATTTTGAAATAATTTTAAGGTTTTCGTTTCTTCTAAAGTAACATTGATTTTGTCTGTAGAATTTGTATTTTTTTTAGTTTAAATGTGATTTTTATATTAAAATTTAGTGTTCAACTCAATTTTAAAAAAAATTATACAAACATAAATCACTTTACCTTCAATTCACTAATTATAATTAATTTTTACATAATCAATTCATTTAAAATTAATTCTTTTCACCACATAACCATAGACATACTAAGTAAAATTGATTATGCTTTCCATAATTGATTCTACTTGAAGTTAGAATTGATAGTTTTTGAGTCTACGTGTGTGTTTGGTTATACAATGACTAGAATTGATTCTAAGTGAATTAATTTTGAAGAATTGATTACGGTTAAAAAGTGAGTTGGATGTAAAGTGAATCATGTTTGGATACATTTATATAAAAGTGACTTGAAACAACAAATTTCAGTGTAAAAATCATGTTTAAAACTCAAGTAGAATTAATATTAGAAGCAGAATCAATTCTACTTAGAATAACTAAACATCTCAAAATCATTCTAAAATCAATTCTACATCTCTAGAATTGCTTTTGTCTCTTTCAAAAAGTAAATCAAACATTTACTAAATATGATTTTTACATTGAAATTTATTTTTCAACCAACTTTTGCAAAAATTTATTCAAACATCAATCACTTTACCTTATAACTTTTAATCAAAGATTTCCTTCTTCTTTAGTTGTCAAGATCACTGAGCTTGAATCCTCCTCTGGAGAAGGAGAAGAATTCCAAGATGGACACAACATGCTACAACGAAGATAAAGTCTCATGTCGATGAGGCTTTGAAAGAGTTACAACAGGAGAAGGAATCTCGAGCTAAGGACCGCGAGGCCCACAATGATCGGGTGGGTGGATTGGGTAAGAAGGTCGATGAATCCCTTTAGAAAACTCTTAATAATGTGTATGATGCCTTAGACTAGGTCAAACCCTTCATTAGGATATATTTGTTCCTCACTCGCAAATTGACCCGTTCAAGGTCATTCTGGTCGGGTCTTGATGGAGGACCTAAGTATAGCGTATCAGGTGGAGATGCTTAACTTTTATTTTTATTGTAATGTTAACAAGGTATTGTACCCTTATGTTTCCTTTCTATCTGCACAAATAATGCTATTTATGTATTTAGCTTTTCATTTAATGCTTCCTTCATGTATGATGTGATTTATTTAATTTCCTTCTTGGTATTTTTGCTTTATCATGTAGGTCGTAGCCGACTTGATTTCTAACCTTTAAAATAACTTGCTGATTCCTGATCTCACCATGGTAGAACCTAATTGCTTTGTAAGGGGGGTTTGTCTCATTGGTGTTATCCTATATGGGTTTTTAGAACTTGTTGTCGGCTCTCCTACTGATATGGTTCAGCGTGCCTGTTGAATTCGGTAGTCCTAATAGGTGGGAGTCAGAATAACAACTACTTTTAGTCGTTGCTAGCTCCGATCGAGAAAAGTTGATAATGTTCTTCAGCGTCACAAGTAACCGTCCCTGGCCAAAGGTGGGGTTCCTATCCCTGCCCCTAGATTTCTTCATGGTTGAGGGCATACTTTCCTAGGGCTCCACTGCTTACGCTCTTGGAGTGGCTAATTCCTAAGAGGGGGTGCATCAACAACTCTTTAAGTGTGTTTCCCAAGTAGGAGACCTATTTCATGAACATAGTTTATGCCATATTTCCAAGGGTTATCATAGTACTTGTGCGCCTAATATTTCTTATAGTTAGAAGATTTATTTATTCTAAATTGGAAAAGCTTTGAGAGATGCTTATCTTCTAGGGGGAACTGCGGGTAAGACACAAGTAACATTTTTTTTCAATTTCTTCCCTCATCAATTATTTAATCTAAGAACACATGTATGTTTTCCCTAGAGAATTGAATCCCAAACGTCTGTGTCTGACCGCATAATGATCAATTTATCTTCGAAATAAGTGAGTCTTTGTATGCATCCAACCTTATGTATCATCTTTTAGCGTTCAACATCCGCATACCATCGCCTGAAGGGTAAAACCATGCAACCAACCTATCTGTGGTTGGTTAACCCAATCATAAATAAAGTTTTCTCTCTACGAGGTTTGTAAATATATGTTTTGCTTCCTCTAGAGTAAATGATCATAATCAATGACAACTTGATATAACATCAAAGATGCATCCTATATGTTTCAATTAAGAAATGCAGTAGGTGTCTAACAATCTTTCAAACGTGCCAATGGTAACTATGGATTTTTATGAAGATTGCTTCTTTCTTCTCTGTGATCCGTATCGGGAGTTGGGATTAATATTCTTGGAATGAAGTCTAAATCCTATTTTCATAGATCTAGTTAGATTATCATCAAGATGAACAACTTCAGAGTTACTGTTTAAAATTGATCTAACTTATTCTTGACCCTTGTCAAGGCTGAATATATTAACTTTCCACAAACCTCATTTTTTGAGTGACGAAGTGGTGAAGAGATTTTTAAGTGTGGCTTCTCAGATAAGACTTTCGACTTTCAAGCCAGCGTTGGTCACCATTGGATTCTCGTTGTTACAAAGATACAATACTTTAAGATGGATTAGAGAAACCACTAAATCTAGTTCTTCCATAAAGGATCTACCAGGGATTCCACTGAAAGGCACTTTTATACAAAACTACCATGAAGCTAAGGGTTAGCTTTATTATTTTTTCTTTTTCTCCAAGCAACAATGTCAAATATGCCATTCTGCAGGGGAAAATTATTGAATTATTGAAGGCCACAAGATCTCTACCTCTACTTGGACTCAAATCTAGCTAATGGAGCCGTATTTGCTCGAGCGTGTCTGTGTATATGACATTACACAACCTTTCATCGCCTACGAAGGTTCCTACTACCCTGTGATCTGCTACGGTGATAATTATACAAATGATAACTCTGTGTAACGTCAGTGTAAATTACCTTCTTGCTATCTTAAAATCTTAGCATCAGCCTATCTTTACTCTAGTGTACATGGTTGCTTGGATGATGTTCTCTGGTGGATGATCTTAGTTAAAGATCGATTTCGTGCATATTTTATCGATGACACATAACAGAGGTGGAGCAAGATCAAAGAAATTAGTAGGTCTATTTGGAGTAAGGCAATTAGTTATCCCTTCCATCTTATGATAGTCACGACAGAGATCTGGTTTTGGATCGAGAATGATCTGTTCGCAGAGTTTGATCATGGAATTTGTGAGGTTTTGATGTTGATTCCCATAGAAGTCACCATTGTTCCATTTTGGACCCATAATTGGTGTTGATCAATGATGTATAACTGTAGAATCAGTGATATTGATCTTCAGCGCAGTGATGTGGCGCAGATCTACAAGGTTAGTACTCAAACGCCCAAGTCAGTTACATAGTCTAAGATGAGTATATTAAAAAGTGGAGATCATACAAATGTACCCTGGGTCTTACATGTACTGACTATATACCGTGGATCATCTCTATTAGGCTTATGCATGATATGATCTTCATACTGGGCCTTTGGTCGACCCATAACTGTTTCAAATTCTCCATCTAGAACTGGAGTTAGGGTTGAAATTAAATGTCTCTAATTTATTCAGAGGGAGAACCCCAATACAGTTTTGCTGCTTGTCTCTTAAGCTTTCATTTTTTATCATTGTTTATTGAGTCTCCTTCACAATTGCACATCATTCGTCTTCGCATGCATAATTCAAGTGTTTGTATTTGAGTATGAACATTATGTTTTCGTTCAATTGCTTGAGTTAATGGAACAAGAACCATATTTGATGTTGGTTCAAGTTATGTGGGAAGTGAAATCTCAAACTATTTTGAAAATTGAGATTTATTATGTGTGACTTGAATCACTCATAATTTATAACTCCAATCAAATCAAACAGATGAGAACAAGAAATTTTTGGTGTTTGTAACTCAAATCACAGTTTATACATGATTCCAATCATGTAACACTACGACTCGAATATTAAGTTGTACATGATTCAAATAACACAACTCTTGTTTGTTCCACTCTACTTGCTCATTGGACTCAAATCACAAATGTTTTGACTCGAATTCTAATAACCATTTTCACCTATATTTATGCATAATCTCCAACACATATAAATTCCTTTTGTCATCTCATTTTCACCAAACAATATCATAACTCAAAGTGATTTCATGAAATCAACAACCTCCACTTTTGAAAACTCAAAATCTCTTGCAAACATAATTTCTTTCATCTTCAACCTCTAGCTTGATTTCAGATCTTGATTATGGAGATTTGTAATTATTGATGGAGATGTGTCTTGAAACTAACATTTCTTTAAGGTTTTGTAAACATTTTCAGTAAACTTGCAAGATTATGGTTGTCGTGACTAGTGGTGAAAAATTATAGTGAAAAGAGGGATGTTATTCTCTCCAAGTTGACCTTGATAGTTATGTGTGAAAGCCTGCAAACAGAGAAGAAGTTCTTCTCAATCTTTTGACAATTCATCGCTCAAGAATCAGTGGGATCAATGTTGATTTCCACATATGAAGACTTGGAGCAGATTTGTGAAACTGGAAATTTCAAGAAGCGAGAATCGAGTAAAGCTTTTGTAGAGAGTTCAACATCAAAGCTCTATACAAGTCAAAATCTAGATAAGAGATTTACTTTTCTAAGAGATTACATAGAAGCACGCGTCTATCGTTCTTTTGATCTCACCTTCTCCGAAAGAAGCTAGTACCTCCATCGTGTCGTAAGGATGGGTTATGAAATCTTTGAACGCCTGAAGATCCATGCCTTTGTAAGGTGATAGGTTCTTTTTGCGCAGTCCTAACCCCATGAAAAGGTTGGCGTACATGACATCACATGAGTTTTTGATGTCAATTATGATCCTTAGAAGTAGTAGTTACCACCAACGAAAGCACTTTGTTTGGAACCCTAGGATTGTTCTTTCACTTTTTGATTCCCATTTACCTATCTACAACCCTGAGTCATTCCTCTTTGTAGATCCTCTATTTGACTCTTTCCTTCTAAATGATACTCTAATGATTGCAAAATTTATGGGTGTACATGGGCCGATTTGAGTTAGGTTTTGCCATACCCAATATCCAATCCATATAGGACACTCTGATTTGGGTGAGGTAAAAAAACTATACACTATAACAATGGGCCAATTTGAACGTAAAGCACCGAAAGAAGCTAGTACCTCCATCGTGTCGTAAGGATGGGTTATGAAATCTTTGAACGCCTGAAGATCCATGCCTTCGTAAGGTGATAGGTTCTTTTTGCGCAGTCCTAACCCCATGAAAAGGTTGGCGTACATGACATCACATGAGCTTTTGATGTCAATTATGATCCTTAGAAGTAGTAGTTACCACCAACGAAAGCACTTTGTTTGGAACCCTAGGATTGTTCTTTCACTTTTTGATTCCCATTTACCTATCTGCAACCCTGAGTCATTCCTCTTTGTAGATCCTCTATTTGACTCTTTCCTTCTAAATGATACTCTAATGATTGCAAAATTTATGGGTGTACATGGGCCGATTTGAGTTAGGTTTTGTCATACCCAATACCCAATCCATATAGGACACTCTGATTTGGGTGAGGTAAAAAAAACTATACGCTATAACAATGGGCCAATTTGGGCATATCCACTAATTTTTGGGGTGGGTTGGATAGTGGGTTGCCCGAATAATTTTTTCTGTTTTATTAATATTAAATGACTAAATGATGAGTCATCATATTTTTTCATAAAAATTATTCAACATTTTTATCTTATTTTTTTACACAAACATTTTTATCTTAAAAAAATTAGATAACCTATCTTTACTATTTCTTAACTTCATAAAATAATAAATGATAACATCAACTAGTAAAACTTATCATAAAATAATAGAAATAAACTAAACTTGCATGAAATAAAATTATATTAACATCAAAATAACCAAACAGTGAAATATCCTAAATTAGTTAAAGTCATGGTTCACTAAAATAGTAAATGTTCAAGAGACTAAAATTGCAACAACTAAGTTATTATTCATCAAAATCATTAAAATTATAATAATAAATATTTGATAAGTAGGTTAGTGAATTTTTTGGGGTTGAGTTTGGTTTTACCCGAATCCAATTTTTTTAATAGGTTTTTTAGTTTTTAAAACCATATTCATCCAATTACCCGATCCAACCCGCTTTTATGAATTTTTTTGGTAGGTTTAACTGAGTTTTATGAATTGACCCAATTCTTGTACACCCATAACAAAAATGATAAGATTTGTTGTTGGTATTAAGGTCAAAATTGAAATTGTGATTTCAAGGATAGAATCAGAGGTCGCCATTGTTGATGAACGAGATTGCTGCTAAAATGACGTGACGTTAGAGATTTGATAAATTTGGTGCGGAAGTTCATAAGAATCAAAATTCGATTTTCATAGACAACATCATTGTTTCGTAGCAGCACGATAGATTAGAAGATAAAAATTAATTAATTTTAATTTTGCAATTTTTAAATTGGACTTTTTTATAAAACATAAGAAAAATAATTTATTAAATTGAAGCGATATTATTAATTTTTAAATTTTTAGTTATAGTTTGTAAGTTATAAAGCTAAGCTTTTGTTAAAAATTATAAAGTTAAGGTCTTTTTAGAAATATTGAATTTAAATTTGCACCGTATGATTTTGATTGAACCGGCATGACTCTTGGGAGGACAGTGTTAGTTAGTTGATAATCATGTTTTGCTATATGTGGAAAATGGACAAAAATAATATAGTACTAATTTAGTATTATTACAGTAACAAGATAGATGGCTAGATGCATTAAAATTTCGTATCTTAATCAGCCCTAGTATTTATAAATAAAATATCAGGAGTAAGAAATTACTAGCATTATACCCCACATGGCATCAAAGTCACCTACACAGCCTAGGAAGTGACGATGATTGATAAGGCCCTTCAATCAGCATCATGTTGTTGTTTGCTTGTTTATATACGTATGCCATGCCACTTTCTAATTAACAACTATATCCATATTACATATGTCTTTAATCTTAGTATAATATAATCTAGAGGCGCGTCTATAGGAAGGAATCTTAGAAATGATGGTTGTTTAATAGATAAACATACATACACAAACTTGGTTATGATAGCACCCATTTTAGACTTACGCTACGTCCATGTAGGAATACTAGCTTTTCTATATTTTTGCTTTCGGGGTTGTGTGACCCACATGATGAATATCATCACTTTCATTTGCTTTTAATTAGTTGTGGTGGGGTAGAATTTGGTAGGCAATAATCAACTTACTTGTTGTCTTTAATTATTATTAATTATTATTAGGGTCTTTTGCAATCCGCAACTAATTTAGCACTAAGCTACTATGCTTGTACTTTTAGAGCTGCCCCATTAAATTCATGGTTGTTGATCATTGTATTAGTATATCCTAAAAGGGGATCAATATGTGATATTTTTAAAAGTTTAAAAAGTAATAAACAACACCAGCATATAAAATAATATTGTTTTTAAATTTTAAAAAAACATCATGCACATTTTAAGACATAGCTGCAACTTTTTAAAGTCTTTCTTCTCAAAATCCTCCGAAAACCAATTCTCAAATAGCTCCTAGAAATCTGAGTAGGATCGGTCTTGATATTTTAGAGACTCATGACAAATAATAAAAAGAGATCCTACAAAAAAATCTAATAATTCATAAAAAAAATTAATTATAAATAATATTAATATTGTTAATTTATTAAATATATTGTTATAAAATAAAATCCGATAATATATCTTTTTTATAAAAAAAAACACTAATAATTTAAATTAAGATTGTCTACCGCTTTCTCCTTTTTTCGGTATTAGGAGAGTGGAAGTTGTTAATAGTAATTACATATAGATAAGTTTTTTTAGTTGTTGTTAGGGCTACATAAGCATAAGTTAGTTTTTTTTTTAATCAAAAGAGGAATATATTAATTCAAGAAAAACATTAAGTACAAAGGCAATCCAAAGGATTTAGCCCCTCAAAGACAAAGAAAACTCAAAGTAACCTATAGCATCAAGTATGCTATATGTTTTCTAAGTTTTTGTGACATCCAACATCTATACACCATATTAACCAATATGCTATCTATAATACTATAGTGTGTGCATTTCTCAAACACTATAGCATTCCTATATTTCCAAATTCCATAGACAGTTTCTGCACAGGCTATCTTCAAAAGGCTCACTTTCCAACCCTTTTTCTTAGTGCTCTCAATAAGCCACTTAAACTCTTCTATCCATCCCTTTGGTTCTCTATCGATATTCATCCAACTGAGAATAGCTTTCCATATTTGATTAGTAACCTTGCATTAAAAAAAGAGATGGTTGATGGATTCATCAACCTCTCTGCACAAACTGCACAGGCTTTTCTTTATCATTCCAAACTTCTGCAGTGTGTCCTTTGTAGTCATAAAAGCATAAGTTAGTTGTTAGAACAAGATTTGTTTCTACATTTAATCTCTAATTTTGATGATAACAATATTTTATATGTAACAATTTTGTACTCTAATAGTTTCTTAAGTGTACAGATATAATATTTTGTTTGATTCTGGATAGTCATATGGAAAGATCATCAGAATCAGCGCTGACACACCTCTAAAGAAACATCAGCAATTCTGAAGAATGTTGAATGTTCACAAGAAAATGATCTCCATTTGTTTCTCAGATAAGCTACTACTTCCATATCAGAAGTCAAGATTTCCAGCTCATATAAGTTTTTGATTTCAGCTCAGAAATCAAAATTTGTTGTTCAGATAAGCTTTTGCTTTCAGCTCTAAAGACAAAGTTCTAACTCTGAAGACTGGTACTCTTGGAATACTCACCTTACATGATCTCTTATGTACTACTCAATACTTCAGATCAAAAGTATACCATTAAGAAGAAAAGATTAGAAACTTGCACAAGAAGATAATAGTATAATAGTACAATACCTACACCATTATTGTGAGGATGTATGTACGACCAAAGGAATATGTGTACTCTTTGTCTCCCACGATCTCCTAGGAGTCGTTGCGTCATCTAGCATGGAAAGTGACATTTTGTCCTTAACGGTTTATTTTTTGGGGTTATATATAGAAGCATTGCTCCATTGAAGAAAATGTTGAATATTGAATACATCAACGTGAAAGAAAAACCAAGAGAAAGAAACTTGAGAGTTACTGTGCAAAACACTCACATAGAGAAATATTTATTACAAGAGAATCTCAAACACAAAGAGTTGTTGCTCATTATTTGTGTATAAACTTTTGCTCTTAAACCTGTTTCTTTTGCTTATCTAGAAGCACTATTCTAAACACTTCTATTGTAAATCTTTTGAGATTTGTTTTTCCTCAAGTGACTAGGTGTTAGTATGTATACTTGAGAGGACTAAGATGTGTTTCTAGACTTTTAGACGTTTGTTTGTAATATTTCAAGATTAGTAGATTTAGTCCATTTTGAAGGCAAAATCACCTTGACGGGTGGACAAGATTAGCCTTGTTTAAGGTGAACTTGTATAAATCGAAAGTGTTATTTTTCTTTCTTAAGTTGTCTATCTTGATTGTTTGAGTGAATAGTTTTTCCAAAGGAATTTTTTTTTGAAAACCCAACTTAAACCCCCATTTCTTGTGTTTTTCTAAACCTTCATTAGTATCATATTGTTTTCATATTTTTCAATGAGTTTTGATTGTGTGATTAAGATATCTCTCACACAATTATTAAGAAATATTTTGGTTGAAATTTAAATAATAC
The DNA here is from genome assembly GCF_029867415.1 of Vicia villosa. Classification (NCBI taxonomy): domain Eukaryota; kingdom Viridiplantae; phylum Streptophyta; class Magnoliopsida; order Fabales; family Fabaceae; genus Vicia; species Vicia villosa. The sequence continues at coordinate 1,155,564 of NW_026704957.1, read as the reverse complement.
AATTATTATCTAGATCGTCTTCTATCACATAGGTTGATCAATAAATTCACACGTACCCCTCTTTATTATTAATTTAGTCATGATAACTTTTTAATATATTATTATAAAATAAATTCTAGCAATATATCTCTCTATAGTCAAAATAAAAATATTAAATCAAAGCAAAAATGATAATGAATTAGATTTCATCATAAAATTTTGATAGTAAATAAGTTGGTCGTATGATGAACTTTGAAACTTTTAATTATAATTTATAATTAGTCTTTAAAACCTATACTAATAAAATAAATTAAAATAAAACTATAAAGGTTACAATAAATAACCATTGAAAATAAAATTTGACTTAAGATATCATTAAGGTTCAATTGATTATATAAAAATTATTTTCCAAATTTTTAATTATAAAATAATTTTTATATAATCAATTGAACCTTAATGATATAAAATAATATATATATATATATATATATATATATATATATATATATATATATATATATATATATATATATATATATATATATATATATATATATATATATATATATATATATATATATATATATATATATCCTCTTGGTGCATCCTTTCAATCTTTCGTAAAAAAAGAAGATAATTGAAGCTTTCGATGGAGCTGAATGTTCTTACATCCTTTCAATAAAAAAAATTAAATCTTTGGAAAGATACATATATGTTCTTGGTGCATCCTTTCAATCTTTTCTAAAAGAAGTTAGTTGAAGCTTTGGAATGTGATGAATGTTGTTAGTGCATCCTTTCAATCTTTTGTAACAAAAAAAAGGTAATTGAAGCTTTGTAAGTAGCTGAGTTTCGAACCGATGATATTCATTTTGTAAAAAAAAGTTAATTGAAGCTTTGGAAGGAGTTGAGTTTTAAACCAGTGACATTCGGCTTCAAAACCAAGGACTGAGTATTATAATTTTTCAACTATTCCTCCCAAAATTTTGAGACCCCTATTTTTTAGGCCTAGTGGTCCTACTTGCCCAGGCCCAGAGTCGGCCATGAGTCTGAGTTGAGTCTATAACACCTCTTCGATTGTCCATTTGTTAGTTCGGCCCTATTTATTGGATATGTCGCACTTTCCATTGATCATGTTGCCTCCCTTTATAAATGGTCGTTTGATATGGGGGGGTGGGAGAATGACGTGTTCCCATTCCTTAACATTGTTAACAATAATGAAGAGGTCATTTGACCACGTTCTTGGAAATAGTGGTGGGTTAACCGCCCACTCCTGCATCACTCATGCATCTTCTAAATAGTATTTGCTATTTTTGAAAGGAATAGGATCCAAGACTACTATAAATATTTCTACGATAAAGTTGAGGAGAACAATCTCATTCCCACATAGAAAACTAGAGATATATAGCTTCACACATTTACATGAGCTAGCTCCTCACCCTTCAAAATACCCTAAAATTTTTTATAGCTCTTACTTAATAGGGGTTGTCACATATTGTATTTTTGAGCAAGTACACTTAGCTCTCACTATGGGGCCCGATAAAATTGATATAGGCCATACCCATTGTTACTCACCATAACTTTCACAATTATCTCATAAGGAAGTTTAAGAATAGCTCTAACATCACCGTCAACACCATCGTCGGAGGCTTTGCCAGCATAGAAGAATCCATTTTCTCCTAAAAAAATACACACATTGGGTTTTCACACCTAACGTCATACTTGCTAACGCTGTCATTATCCTAAGGAAGGGACACAAATCTAAAATCACCTTCTCGAATAAAGACGTTGATGGTGTTGTTCCTCGTAAGAGTGACCACATGGTAGTCATAATTCAGTACGATAATTGGAATGTGAAGTGAGTATTGATCGACCCAGTTATCTCTACGCACGTCCTATTCTAGGATGCCTCCTGTCATACCCCAAAATTTGCCCTCATATATTTGCAAATGTCAATTTATTTTGAACAAATGATATGACACAATTGGTAAGGAGGTAAGGTTTGCAGGTATGCAGTCCCGAATTCGAATTCCACTACTGACATGTTGCCCATGTTATTTGTCTCTAACTTTGGTTTCGATTTTATTTTAAATTTATATTTATATTCAAAAATCACAAAAAATTTATTTTTTTATTATTTAAATATTATTTTCGTATTTATTTATTAGACATTTTAAAAATATTATTTTTTTTCTTTTTTTCTATTTTTATCATAAAAATATACAAAAAAATCATAAAATAAAAAAAGAATTTGAAAAGATTTTATTCACTTTTATAGTTTTAGAAATAATTTGATTTGATTGATTAAAATAGTCACAAAATCAAAATCAATTTAATTGAATTTTGAATTTTTGATTATTGAGATTTATCAAATTAATTTACTTCCCTTTTTTATTTACCTAATATTTTTCCTATATAAACTAACAATTTATCACATTCTAACGGAGACAAAAAAACCTTTTTTTTCAAACCCTTATTTCTTCATTCTCTCCACTCACGTATATACAATTTTTTTTCTATCTTTTTCAGGAACCAATTCTACAAGTTACCCCAAGAGGCCATGAATTAACATAACAATATAGAATTTCCATATAGAATTTCTATAATGAATTTCCATCACACTAACTATAACACAAAAAATTAACACTTGTACCAGTTTTATTGTTTTATTGATTGTTGCAGAAAAGAGAACCAGTAAAGAGGAGGACTTGGCACCAAAGGACGCTAACAGAATCATAAAAACCGTGGCATTCCAGATTTCTACAGACTGAGAATTCGATCAATTCAAGCCATTCTGAGGATCGTAGAAGCTAGCTCGACACTCTCTGAGGGAGATTGGATCGGTATCAGCGTCCAGAACATCCAGAACCGTCTCTACAAAAGCCGCGGTTTGTATCAAATTTCTTGAATTCGATTACGATCATACGGTCATCATAAATAACATATTGATATATATTATTGATCGTGAGAATGATTAGAAGCTTTCTGTGCCGTTAATTTTGTATTTAGTTGCAGGTATCACGATCCACCATAGTTAGGGTTCGTATTCTTGATTTTGGGGAAAAGTATTTAGAAGCAATTTCATGCCAAATTAAGGAGCTCATTGGATTCGTGAGGCTCTGTGCATTCCGTCTGTACCATTTTTTCGTGTTTATTTGCATTGATTTGCAGGTTTTGAGGAGGAGAGCAAATAGCCACACCTAAAAATCGCGGCTAAAAAGTCTGTGTGTTTGTAGAAAACACGAAGGTTGAAGAGAAACAGTGCTGGCCGCGAAACGTGTTGTTTTAATTTTTTTTTTATTTATTTGATTTATTATTATTATTTGTATATATTATTTAGTGAAGGATAATTTGCAGCGAACGAAAAGTGGCGTAGTGGCAAAGAGTAGCGTCTTAAGGTCTTCTCACTCAAGGGCACGGGTTCGAACCCTGCCTCTTGCATCTTATTTTGTTAAATTTTCAAACTCTTGTTTCTTGCAGATCCAGTGTGTATGGGATGCGCACCCTTACCGTATGACCTCATCGTTTCACCATAGGATGACCAGATCTTCATCAGAGCTAGATCTGAAGGCCACAAGAATGAAGTCCACCATACACCTTCGAGGACTCCACCACACAAGATCCTAAGCTAAGCTTTTTTTAATTTTATTTATTTATTATTATATAAACTGTTTTTAGTTATATATATATACATATATGTTTGTTTATATATAAAATAAAACTTTTTATTTTTTTTAAAAAAAACTTTTTATTTTTAGTTATTTATTTATAATAAAACATTTATCTTATTTATTTAATTATTTTATTTAATTGGTTTTATCTAGTTGAATATTTTTTAGAAAACCATGAATAATTGTTTTAATTAATGAAAATTATGAGAATGTCATACATTTTAATCTTTTTTTTTTTGCCATCGATTTAATTAATTAGGTCGCGGACCAATAATTAATTAAATCGTTTGTGTTTTCTTATTTAAATTCGTACCCTAATCAGGGTTTACGAAGAACATGCCCTACACTAAATATTTCTTTTACGCCTTTTCAGGGTTATCAACATGGTTCCTTCCGACAACGCGCCTGATCCAGACTCAAAGCTAAGTATCCTATTTATTAAAATTAAAAGTCTATTTTGTTTCCTTTTAAAATCGGGGTTTGTCTTGCCTTCATACTTTTTGCCTTTGCCTTTTTCAGGGGTACCTTCGAGACTTCCCGCCAACCATATCAGATCAAATTCGAAGCTAAGCGCCCATTTGCTTTATTTATTTTAAATTTCTTTATTCTTTATTTTTAGGGTTAATTCTGTTTGCCTCCGAACTGATAATGCACTCACCCTTCTGTTTATTCTTTCTTTTCCAATTTTCAGGGTTTGTCGATTGCCGAAGCCACGAGTATTGGTAACCCTAAACCTTAACCCTGATATTTTCTGTCTTTTATTATTACTTATGCCAAACCCTATTGGGGATCCGCTGGTTTCATTTTCCCCTTCCCCATATTGCTATTATTACTGCTTTATGTTAAACTGCGTGGTTAGTAATCTTAGGGAGTGCAACTCTGAACTGAACTAGAGTCATTAAATTACAAGATAATATATTTCGAATTGAACTATGTGATTGTTGCACACACGCACACTTTTGGGGTAACCTCTCTGTTGCCTTGCTGCTGTTGCCTTGTTGCCTGTTGCCTTGTGTTATTTTGCAGAATAGCCAGTCCCTCGAATACGAGGATACCTTAGCCAGTTGCCTCGATTTAGATCATGGTCCCTAATGATGCTGCCTTCGATATGCATGATCTCGACCCTCGGAAGTTGCCTACGAAAAAGGCTAAGGTATCCTCTGGCTGCCTACGAAAGGCTATTCTGATCTTTCCCTTAGACTACCTGCCTCCCTATGGCATGGGTCAGTCTTATGGCGAAGGATATTTCAATGACCCTTCAAACCTCCAAATGAAAGGCTTCCTGCCCTCTTATGGCAAGGATAGACCCTTTCACCCTGAAAGGCTAAAAGAACAGATTCTCAAAACTATAAGGTAAATTGCCCTTAATTGCTTTGCCTTGCTCTAAAAACATTTTCAAATATTCTTTCTCATAATTCTTCAATATGGCTACGCTCATTTACGAGCTAAAGTCCGTATTCACTTCTTCTACATTTCTGAAACAAAAAGAGCAAAGCAAATTAAGAGCCCATGGAAAACCATGGATGCAAAGGGTGCTTTTTAAACCTTCCCTTTGCATAATTTACCCCCCGAACTCAAAATCTTTTTAAAAGGTATTTTACTGTTCTTTTAGCCTTTCCGTTATTTGGATAAAATAAAAGTCGGTGGCGACTCTTGCTTACCGTACATTTTCGATTATAAAAAGTCAGTTCACCGTATGACAGAACTGGCGACTCTGCTGGGGATTTTTCGATTAAGAGGGGTTACCTTAAAGGTTTAGGATTCATTTTAAAATGTTTTCTATTGTTTGCTTTGTTTGTTTTATTTTTCAGGGGCGTTTTGGGAAAACTGAAGGACGAATCCTATTCCCGGATTCAAGAACACCTAAGATTAGGAGTGGCATAGTCATGGAGACCCCCCTTGTGCATGCTTGGGGTTGGTCAAAATGAAGTTCACACTTGAGTTAGGCCTCCACTGGTTATTGTGTACCTCTTTTGCATGAGAGAGGTTTATGCATGTATCTTTGGGTGCGTCGGAGCTCAAGGACCTTTAGTAACCCTTAACCCATCTTAACTTTTAGGAACGTAGTGGGGGGGCTATTCTTGGTGCATGCCAAGTTATGGTCGCTACCCGATACTACAGCTCAGATAGGTTTCTTCCTAAAGTATCATTGCGTGGTATGCATGTACCATGTTCGAGGGTGCTTTAGAGGGGGCTGACAATTCTGAGTCACTTGGTAGAACCCGTTGCTGAAATCTCCTTATCCATAGAAATACCCTTGGGAAGGACACCTGATCAGACTCCATGCAAGCCTTAAGCCAAAAATTGTGTGACTTGTGTGACGTGTTTGTGTTTACTACTAACCTTCATTTCCTCGCAGGTTTTGTTGAAAGGATTTGTTTGTCCTTACCATCTCACACCAAGTCTAACGAACTGCATTCGCATAACATCATGACATCATGACATCATAAGCATAACATGATTTAAGTGACCCTTTCAAGGATCTTAGGGATTTAGGGCGCACTTTTTCAGGTGCTCTTATCAAGGACTGAATTCCTAATCAAGGGGCAGGAGGATTTATTTTCCTCAAGCCATATGCCTTCCAATTCAAAGACTCAGTACCTAGCAAGGGGTAAGAGGATTCACTTTCCTCTGGCCATGTACCTTCAAATTCAGAAGTATCCCGAATCAGAGGCGATGACCCACTCGATATGGTGAGCTTGATTCTCAAAGAAGGATGTTCAAAGACAAGAGTCAGAATTCTTCAAACAAATATGCGACCAAATCACTTTCCAATGTTGCTAACTAAAATCCTTAAAGATCCTTGAAAACATTTCATTTGCATTCATGACATTGCATATTTCTAACTTTGTTTTCAGGTTCCGCCTCGACAATCATTCCTCTCAGATATAATCGAGCTGGAGATTCATTCTGACAAGCCTTTTTACATTCCAAAACTTCGTCAAATAACTCATCGACTCTAATGAGCAAGCATTCTCTATCAGATATGGTCTAATATATGACCCGTTTCGGTATTTCTCAATCAGATATGGTCTAATGTATGACCCGTTCTGGTATCTTCAGTCAGATATGGTCTAATGTATGACTCGTTCTGGCATTATTCATCAGATATGGTTTAATGTATGACTCGTTCTGATATTCTCCTTCAGATATGGTTTAATGAGTAACTCGTCTTCCTCAGATATGGTCTAATGTATGACTCCTTTCTCTCATCACGAACAATGTTGTGCACAATCTGAAAGGTCGCAATGGACACAGCCAATCTGTGGGGACAATTCTGATCTCTACACTAGTTCCACAACAAAGACGCAAGTTAGATGCACCTAGGCGTCAGTTCACAAAGATCAACATGTCGCTGGCCCAGGAATTACAACATTTGTTGAAAGCAAACTTGATTACTGTGAGGGATCCTCCTATAAAGCCCAACACTTCCGCTCCTAGCTATAAGCCCGACGCGAGGTGCGCATATCACTCCAATAGTCCTGGTCATGATACAAATAGCTGCTGGTTATTGAAAAACAAGATTCAAGACATGATCGATGCTGGATAAATTGAATTCAACCATCCGAGAACTCCTGTGGTGATCACCGCTCCTATGCCTAGTCACGACAAGACTGATTAATGGCTAAGTGGATGAACTTTTAATCATTAGATTTACTTTCATGCGCAAATTTTATTCTGTTTGTTTAAACATTCGAATCATGATAGACATTATCTGTTTTAATAATTATCATCAGTGCATTGCATATGTTTGTCTTGAATACATTATTTCGTTATCACTCATTTTAAATTGCGTACTTACTTTGCATATGTTTTGTGTTTATTCAACTCCTGCTAAGCTGTAAGCCTTTTGAGGGAGGATGACGAAAACGATACCGCAACCTCATACAGTATGCTTTTGAATGGACTATGCTGATGATGTACAGGCATTGTTTCAATTCCTAAACAGTGGAGATATAAGGATGTTAATCCCTCGCCAACCCCTTTGAGCCTAAGAAGTAGAAGTTTCTTTCTTGTACTAATTAAAACCCTTGATCATAACCTGGGGCAGGGTAGTTCTCAGTTAATTTGGCTGTGCATTCTATTTTAAGAGAATCATTTAGTACACCTTTCAACAAAGGTTTCAATCACAAACGTTCAACCGCACACATCAAAGGAGTGGGAAATGTCAATCAAAAGACAATGACGGTTCATCAATCATCAAACAAGGCAGTCAATATCTTTCAAAAAAAAAATGGAAAAAACATATATACAAAAGCCTGCTAAGTCACAAATAAAAAAAGAAGACTTAGACAAAAATCAAGGCATCCCGCTGACTGTAAGCTCAAAATAGACAGTTCAGGCAAAAGTTAGGGATATCAAAAAGATGGAAAAAAAGGAAGTCAATAAATTCATGAACAACACAATGTTGTGACTACCAAAAGGAAGAAGTGACTGCCATCTCAAAAGTTCTCTTTGCTTATGAACCATCAACATTATAAAAAATGCAAATCTAAAAGTCTCTTGGAACCTGAATGCATAATTTGAATTAACTGAGCTTAGGACTGAAGAACATCACGAAGAAGGGGATGGGTATAAATAAATTTTGATCCACTATCCTTTGTTTCTTAAACCGTGAACCAAGCCACGTTACAACCCTTGAAAGTCCTAACTGAAGCATGATTAGTTCGAAAGCATACTGTCACAACAAAGGTATCCCGACTCCCTAAGGTTTACCACAAATGCTGAGTTGATATTTCGTTTTTACAAACATCTCATTTTACAAACATCACGTTGTTACAAGTATCATGTGTTTACAAATATCACGCTTTTACATCTCCTATTTTAAATGTTTTTCAAAAAAAAAAAAAAAAAAACTCAAGACAAACGTATGCATTGCATCTCATGAATTCATTATTAAACACATTCTGCCACATAATTTCAAATGTTAGTATCAGAACGAATTTGCACAGGGTACAACTAATGACTGGAAGTTATCCCGATAGACAAGATTACCCCGAGAAGCAATGTCTCCTACGTATACAAGGGGCATGGCACGTTTTGCCCAGTCAATCTGAGGCAATCCAATCAAGATCCGAAGAATCTCTCAAATGCCAAAACAGTTAAAGGCATACATCCCAAGTGGATTTCAAACTATTTCCCAATCAATCTGGGGCAATCAAGTCAAGATTCCGAGAATCTCTCATGGATGCTCGAACAATCAGGGGCATGCATCCAAGTATATCTAAAGCTACTCTCCAATCAACATGAGACATTGTCATGAGCCTATGATTACTGGGGGCATATCGCCCATAGTGAACATCTCATAAAGTCCTCGCGAGGCGAATCTTTCCAAAGTTCCTGCTAACTGGGGCAAATCTACGCAAGTCCAGTTCAACATCTTGATCAATACTCAGTGGTGTGTCCTAAATCAAATGGTAGTTACTATAATACTGGGGGCAACTTTCAAGACACCCACATCTCCCCATAGAGTCGGGTTCACAAGATCACATCCCCTCAGAGTAATCATTAAGAAGATATCTTCAAATGTGCTCGTCCCGACAAAGACATGGCTCACCAACAGAGTTTACATCTTCAACACTGTCGTTTCTCCAACACTTTGCTCTTCTCCAAACATGGCGTATTAATGTCTTTATCCCCAATCAGGGTACATCAAGTTACTGATCGTCCCCAAGCAGAAATCATAAATCCCCAGCTGAGCATCTTCAAGATAGGATCAAACATCAAAATTACAATGACATGGAGATCCACCTTCTCAATCAAGATGTGTCAAAAAGCACAAATCATAGTCATACGTCATAAATCATAAACATATTCATACAAATATTGCATACATGTTCATACATAATACATAATGCATCGCGACAAGTGCGTACATAACATGCAAGGTTCTCATTTATTTTGATAATCCCGTCACATAAACGCATTACATGCATCATGACATGGCATATAAAAAAGGCTAACTTTATCTTTTTCAGGTTACCGCTGCAGTCAAATAAACATTTTCAAAAACCCTTCAGATCTAAGTCGATACCTTGGACGGTTCCTTAACAATCTACCTTTAGATCTAAGTCGATACCTTGGACGGTTCCTTAATGATCTACCTTTGGAGTTAAGTCGATACCTTGGACGGTTCCTTAATGATCCACCTTCAGAGTTAAGTCGATGCCTTGGACGGTTCCTTAACAATCTACCTCCAGATTTAAGTCGATATCTCAGACGATTCCTTAAACAATCAACTTTTCAAAATCAAAAAGCAGTTCCGTAACGATCAACACTCAAACAACTACTTCTCAAACACTCCAAACATAATCTGATGCATGATTTACTGGATGGCATCTTCAATCCCATCTCCGACAAAGGTCCCTACTTCAGCTAGGGCAAATTTCTTGGTATTCTAGTGTTCAATCATCTTCCACCTTCAGATACCGACTGGCATACAAACCACTCTACATCTTCAAGTGAAAGAAGATTGAACAGGGGCAGCTGTCATACCCCAAAATTTGCCCTCATATATTTGCAAATGTCAATTTATTTTGAACAAATGATATGACACAATTGGTAAGGAGGTAAGGTTTGCAGGTATGCAGTCCCGAATTCGAATTCCACTACTGACATGTTGCCCATGTTATTTGTCTCTAACTTTGGTTTCGATTTTATTTTAAATTTATATTTATATTCAAAAATCACAAAAAATTTATTTTTTTATTATTTAAATATTATTTTCGTATTTATTTATTAGACATTTTAAAAATATTATTTTTTTTCTTTTTTTCTATTTTTATCATAAAAATATACAAAAAAATCATAAAATAAAAAAAGAATTTGAAAAGATTTTATTCACTTTTATAGTTTTAGAAATAATTTGATTTGATTGATTAAAATAGTCACAAAATCAAAATCAATTTAATTGAATTTTGAATTTTTGATTATTGAGATTTATCAAATTAATTTACTTCCCTTTTTTATTTACCTAATATTTTTCCTATATAAACTAACAATTTATCACATTCTAACGGAGACAAAAAAACCTTTTTTTTCAAACCCTTATTTCTTCATTCTCTCCACTCACGTATATACAATTTTTTTTCTATCTTTTTCAGGAACCAATTCTACAAGTTACCCCAAGAGGCCATGAATTAACATAACAATATAGAATTTCCATATAGAATTTCTATAATGAATTTCCATCACACTAACTATAACACAAAAAATTAACACTTGTACCAGTTTTATTGTTTTATTGATTGTTGCAGAAAAGAGAACCAGTAAAGAGGAGGACTTGGCACCAAAGGACGCTAACAGAATCATAAAAACCGTGGCATTCCAGATTTCTACAGACTGAGAATTCGATCAATTCAAGCCATTCTGAGGATCGTAGAAGCTAGCTCGACACTCTCTGAGGGAGATTGGATCGGTATCAGCGTCCAGAACATCCAGAACCGTCTCTACAAAAGCCGCGGTTTGTATCAAATTTCTTGAATTCGATTACGATCATACGGTCATCATAAATAACATATTGATATATATTATTGATCGTGAGAATGATTAGAAGCTTTCTGTGCCGTTAATTTTGTATTTAGTTGCAGGTATCACGATCCACCATAGTTAGGGTTCGTATTCTTGATTTTGGGGAAAAGTATTTAGAAGCAATTTCATGCCAAATTAAGGAGCTCATTGGATTCGTGAGGCTCTGTGCATTCCGTCTGTACCATTTTTTCGTGTTTATTTGCATTGATTTGCAGGTTTTGAGGAGGAGAGCAAATAGCCACACCTAAAAATCGCGGCTAAAAAGTCTGTGTGTTTGTAGAAAACACGAAGGTTGAAGAGAAACAGTGCTGGCCGCGAAACGTGTTGTTTTAATTTTTTTTTTATTTATTTGATTTATTATTATTATTTGTATATATTATTTAGTGAAGGATAATTTGCAGCGAACGAAAAGTGGCGTAGTGGCAAAGAGTAGCGTCTTAAGGTCTTCTCACTCAAGGGCACGGGTTCGAACCCTGCCTCTTGCATCTTATTTTGTTAAATTTTCAAACTCTTGTTTCTTGCAGATCCAGTGTGTATGGGATGCGCACCCTTACCGTATGACCTCATCGTTTCACCATAGGATGACCAGATCTTCATCAGAGCTAGATCTGAAGGCCACAAGAATGAAGTCCACCATACACCTTCGAGGACTCCACCACACAAGATCCTAAGCTAAGCTTTTTTTAATTTTATTTATTTATTATTATATAAACTGTTTTTAGTTATATATATATACATATATGTTTGTTTATATATAAAATAAAACTTTTTATTTTTTTTAAAAAAAACTTTTTATTTTTAGTTATTTATTTATAATAAAACATTTATCTTATTTATTTAATTATTTTATTTAATTGGTTTTATCTAGTTGAATATTTTTTAGAAAACCATGAATAATTGTTTTAATTAATGAAAATTATGAGAATGTCATACATTTTAATCTTTTTTTTTTTGCCATCGATTTAATTAATTAGGTCGCGGACCAATAATTAATTAAATCGTTTGTGTTTTCTTATTTAAATTCGTACCCTAATCAGGGTTTACGAAGAACATGCCCTACACTAAATATTTCTTTTACGCCTTTTCAGGGTTATCAACATGGTTCCTTCCGACAACGCGCCTGATCCAGACTCAAAGCTAAGTATCCTATTTATTAAAATTAAAAGTCAATTTTGTTTCCTTTTAAAATCGGGGTTTGTCTTGCCTTCATACTTTTTGCCTTTGCCTTTTTCAGGGGTACCTTCGAGACTTCCCGCCAACCATATCAGATCAAATTCGAAGCTAAGCGCCCATTTGCTTTATTTATTTTAAATTTCTTTATTCTTTATTTTTAGGGTTAATTCTGTTTGCCTCCGAACTGATAATGCACTCACCCTTCTGTTTATTCTTTCTTTTCCAATTTTCAGGGTTTGTCGATTGCCGAAGCCACGAGTATTGGTAACCCTAAACCTTAACCCTGATATTTTCTGTCTTTTATTATTACTTATGCCAAACCCTATTGGGGATCCGCTGGTTTCATTTTCCCCTTCCCCATATTGCTATTATTACTGCTTTATGTTAAACTGCGTGGTTAGTAATCTTAGGGAGTGCAACTCTGAACTGAACTAGAGTCATTAAATTACAAGATAATATATTTCGAATTGAACTATGTGATTGTTGCACACACGCACACTTTTGGGGTAACCTCTCTGTTGCCTTGCTGCTGTTGCCTTGTTGCCTGTTGCCTTGTGTTATTTTGCAGAATAGCCAGTCCCTCGAATACGAGGATACCTTAGCCAGTTGCCTCGATTTAGATCATGGTCCCTAATGATGCTGCCTTCGATATGCATGATCTCGACCCTCGGAAGTTGCCTACGAAAAAGGCTAAGGTATCCTCTGGCTGCCTACGAAAGGCTATTCTGATCTTTCCCTTAGACTACCTGCCTCCCTATGGCATGGGTCAGTCTTATGGCGAAGGATATTTCAATGACCCTTCAAACCTCCAAATGAAAGGCTTCCTGCCCTCTTATGGCAAGGATAGACCCTTTCACCCTGAAAGGCTAAAAGAACAGATTCTCAAAACTATAAGGTAAATTGCCCTTAATTGCTTTGCCTTGCTCTAAAAACATTTTCAAATATTCTTTCTCATAATTCTTCAATATGGCTACGCTCATTTACGAGCTAAAGTCCGTATTCACTTCTTCTACATTTCTGAAACAAAAAGAGCAAAGCAAATTAAGAGCCCATGGAAAACCATGGATGCAAAGGGTGCTTTTTAAACCTTCCCTTTGCATAATTTACCCCCCGAACTCAAAATCTTTTTAAAAGGTATTTTACTGTTCTTTTAGCCTTTCCGTTATTTGGATAAAATAAAAGTCGGTGGCGACTCTTGCTTACCGTACATTTTCGATTATAAAAAGTCAGTTCACCGTATGACACCTCCCAAAGGTCTAACTCGACCCCAACAACATCATAGCTTTTCAAGGTTCTTTGATTGGCCTTTTAGGAAAACCGGTACAAGTAAAGGGTCACATAATGCTTAAAACAACGTTCGGCTCAACAAGGAGTGCCAAAACGCCATCCTAGGGAGACCCTCCCTTAGCTTATTAGGGGCGGTCTTCTCCACCTTTCATATAAGCCTCAAATACCCATTGCATGATGGATGGTCAATGTAGTTAGGGGGCCAGGAGATTGCCCATGAAATCTATTAGAACAACCTAGAAATAAGGAGGGGTCCTCTCACCTAGGACGCCGACCGTCATCCAAAATGTAAGTGACGTCAACGTAGTAAGCTGGGACCCTAGGTTGGGGTAGAGAATGGAGTACTTACCCTAATAAAAGACTTGAGTGAGGTCAATATTGGACCTTTGAACTACCAAGTCACCAAGCTATTAGACTTGGTTGCCATGCTCAAAAGTAACATCAACTTGTTCTCCTTGACACCTTATGATATACTAGGCTTGGATACCATAGTGGTGTGTCATCATCTCACAGTTGATCCCACCGTGAAACCGGTATCTTGAAGAAAGTGCAAGATTAGCGAGGGAAAAAGGAAAACTATTGAGGACGAGTATAAGATAACAGGTTTCAGCTTCATAATAGAGGTAAAATACCCATAATGGCTAGCTAATGCGGTCTTAGTAAATAAAGCATCAAACAAATGATGTATGTGCATCGATTTCACTAACCTCAATGATGCATGCTTAAAGGATATACACCCTCTACCTAATATAGATCGTCTAATTTACGGGTCTTCAGGCTATAAAACACTTAACTTTATGGACACCTACCCCAGATACAACCATATTAAGATGGATCCTATGGATTCTCCCAAGACAACAGTCATGTACAATCATGGTAACTATTATTACAATTTCATTCCCTTTAGGCTCAAGAAATCAGACACTACATATCAGATAGTCATGGATGTTGTTATCTCAAAGTAAATAGGACACAACCTAGAGGTGTATATATATATATGATAGTGAAGACTTCAAAAGAGAAAAGTCATGCGACGAATTCACAAGATGACCTAGAGTCATCCAGTAAGTACAACACATGTTTGAATCCTGCCAAATGTTCATTCTATGTGAATAATGGCAAATTCCTTGGTTTCAAGCTGACCAAGAGAGGCATAAAAGCGAATCCTGACAAGTCTCAAGCCATTATTAATATGAGGAATCCCTCCAACATGAAAGAGGTTCAACAAATGATAGGGTGCCTAACCGCCTTATCTCATTTTCTTTTCCGTGCACATGATAAGGCTTTCCACTTCTTTGACACACTAAAGAAAAAAGAGAGGTTCAAATAGACAAGCAAAGGCAAAAAGGTGTTTTCAAACTTAAAGGGTCAAAACTCGAAATATTTTTCCCGTTAATTTTTTGCACAGTGTCGATTCACTTTTACCGGTCTACCTATAGAACCAAAATTTTATTGTGAAAAACGTATAATGATTCAAAAAGACACCTGAGACGCTGAAAAATGCATGAAATACAATGAAATGCGATTCTCGGGTTTTTTACTTTAAAAAGATGCAAAGGCTAGCTTAAGGTTGACTTTTGGTCAACATGATACATGCATGAATGACCGAATAATGATGAGAAATATAGTAAATGGAAGACCTGGGGTCTTATGGGTAAAAATTAGGATATGATACCCACCCAGGAGGGAAAATTGAAACCCTATTGAGAAGGGCCATATCGCATCCACCTGAAGCTTCCTCATTGAGCCTATAAGCTCGATGAGTTAGATGGACGACTCATTCCAATAAATTTTAATTCTATCAATCTAAGATATTATTATAGGTGATTATAAGTAGTGTGAGTCACCTATCAATGTATGAATCTCTTTAAAACTTTCACTGTTTGCAACATATTATTTTGGCTTTGATAAAAATATGAATATTGGATTTCGATTGGAAGATCCTTGCCACCGCGAAAGTGCTTTATGAATGTTGAACTTCTAGTGAAAGATTCTTGCCGCCTTAAAAAGGTCAATATGAATGTCGAACTTCCAATAGAAGATCCTTTCTGCCTTGAAAAAGTCACTATGAATGTTAAACTTCCACTAGAAAATTCTTGCAGCCTTGAAAAGGGAAATATGAATGCTCGAATTCCACTAGAAGATCCTTGCTGCCATAAAAATGACAATAAGAATGTCGAACTTCAACTAAAAGATCATTTTCACCTTGAAAAGGGAAATATGAACTCAAGACTTTCACTATTATATCCTTGTCGTCTTAGAAATGACAATATGAATGATGGAATTCCACTATAAGATCCTTGGCGTCTTAGAAAGAGGTTGCATAAACTTCATTCACATAAGAAAACTAAAGTCTTGCCTGAGAGACTCAACTAAAGTATCTCCCGAGGGACTCAACTAAAGTCTCGCCTAAGGTTTTCAAATAAATTTTCAACTGAGGTACTCAACTAAAGTTCCTCCATGAGGGACTTAACTAAAGCCTCTCTTTAGGGACTCAATTGAATTCTAAGCAGAAAAACCTAGCTAAGACCCTTTTGAAGTATTCCATATAAGGGCCTCTCAAGGGTGCCATAATAAAGGAAGATAATCTAAAAAACTTCTTCCTTTACAATCCCTCTTGAGAGGACTAGTAACAACTAAGGAAGAGACTAGGCGCCTGAGTTGAGTCCATAACGCCTTTCAAATCGCCCATTTTCCATTTAGACGCGATTTACTGTAGATGTCACCCTTTACATTAATCATGTCGCCTCCCTTTGGTAATGTTTTCCTTATATGGGGAAATGGTGGAATGACGTGTCCTCATTCCTTAACAATAAAGAAGGGGTCAATTGAACATGATATCATAAATAATGGTGAGTTAACCATCCACTTATGCATCTTGTTAATAGTAGTTTCTATTCCCGAAAGGCCTAGGACCCAAGCTCAAGAATACTATATAATACCTCAAGGATAGAGGTGAGGTGACGAGAACAATCTCATTCCCATATAGAAAACCAGATATACAAAACTTCTCACCCCTTACGCGAGCTAGCTCCCCACCCCTTAAAATATCCTAAAATATCTGACAATCCTTACTCAATTGGGGTTGTCACGTATTGTAATTTTTAAAAATTACAATCACCTACTTTCTTACTACTTAATATGTATTTGGGTTCACTTTTTTGAGTCTACAGTAATTCTAGACACAACTCGTTTTGTTTTTTGAATTGAAAATATGATCTTAGCAAAATATGTTTTATTATTTATTATTAGTGATAGTCATCGCTTACTAAAAAGAAGAAAAAAATGACCAAAGATAAAAAATTTCAACATAACTAGTGGAACCATGAATTCCAAAAGAAGTACCCCATACAAATAACAACTCACCAAAGCGTGCCGTTTATAATATTAGTCCTTCAAGTTAAATCCAACTAATGGAAGATTACATGGTAGGTCAACTTGACATTCTTTTTAGGGGAGTGATATATGTATAGGATGCTTAATTGGACGCCACAATGGATAAAGAAGCTTTAATCAAATAAACAAAGACAAACTCAATGAAAATACAAAACTGCAAAAATAGAATTGGAACCTTAAAATGGATTAAAAACACGACTCAACTTGAAACATAATTCACAAACCCTCTTCCATCTCTAATTTCTTATGAAAAACTAGAAATCACGGGCAATATTGAGAAGGCAAGACATTGTAGCATTGAAGCAGTTCACATTTTATTTCTCAACATAAGCACTAAAATTTTTGGTCCCTCGAGGTTGTTTAAGACATTGAAAGTTGCGTGTGGTGGTCCTTGGTCATCAAATATTCACTTTTCAGTAAAGGTATGTTCTACTATATGTATGTATGATCTAGTATAATGTGTGTATGATCTACTATATGTATCTCGTCATGGTATTTACATTGTTCCTTTTTCGTTGTTTGAAACACATAAGAAGTTTATTTAAGGTTTTCTATAATAATGGTTATTTTATCAAAGACCCAAAATTAAGGTAATAAGATGGTGAGTTGTATATCTATAATGGTTAAGAAAATGATTTTGGTCATATTTTGATGCTCATGAAATAATTAAGGGAATTCGTAGGATCTACAAAAAGTGAAGCAAACACCCACATCATAAATGGCAGAAAATTAAGACCATACAAAAGTTGTAAAAAAAACAACAATAAGAACAACAATAACAATAACAACCACAAAAACACTAGTGGTGATGAAATTCCATATTTTAACAGCGCAAGAAGACTAGGTCACTTAGGACAACATCCAAGAAATGTAAGGCAATTGAAAATAAAAATAGGGTTAATTCAAATAATTTATGCTAATATTTTTGCTGGACTTAATCATAAAGATCCCTACCACC
The DNA here is from genome assembly GCF_029867415.1 of Vicia villosa. Classification (NCBI taxonomy): domain Eukaryota; kingdom Viridiplantae; phylum Streptophyta; class Magnoliopsida; order Fabales; family Fabaceae; genus Vicia; species Vicia villosa. Next base: position 1,137,573 of record NW_026704957.1, on the reverse strand, counting down.
GTCTCACGAAAATTTATGAGATATAAGAGCCCTTGGAGTTGAAAAAGAATTTGAAGAAATTATGTTTTTGAGTATTTCCATTTTCTCTCTTAGGGAAGGAAAAAGATTGGTACCTTAATTAGACTACACAAACCATGACTAATTGGAATGTATTGAAAGAGAAGTTCCTTAATTGATTTGTCTCATTAAATAAGTTCATGGAAGCAAAAACAACAATAATAGTCTTTTCATAAGGTGAAACTCAAACCTAATGTGAAGCATGAAAAGATACTAGTCAATATTAAGGTGATGTTCAAATCATAGTTTGGATGACTTAAACAAATCCACATCTTTAAAAATAGATTTTTACAACATTCAAAGTTGTTACTAGATGCCATTGCTAGTGGTTTGTTAATGGCAAAAAGTGTTGAAAATGCAGTTTGTATCTATTAAAGAATGATATTTAGTGACCAACAAGATCAGTATAATAAAGGAGTTAGCGAAAGAAAACCAAGAGTATTGAAACAAAATATAAATGACACAATGCTTGCACAAAACAAACCACTCTTGTAAACCGTGGAGGGATTGTTAAAGTAACTATAAGAATTTTCACAACAATTTAAATATATGCAAGAGATTTCTAGTAAGCACGAATAAATTTCATTTTGTGAATTGTGTGCAGATGACCATCGAATTGACTATTGTTCCCCTAATGACAAGGAAATCAGTTATGTGAACAACTAAAAGTAAAATCTTTACCGGAAAGACAACGTCAATTTCTAAGGAGGACAACGTTTCAAATAGACAATAACTACAACCAAAGATGAAAATATGACACTAGACAATTCAATAGACAACAATTTTAGAGTTATCAAAATGAAAAGAAGTTGAAAAATACTCTAAATAAATTTATTCAAATATTCATGGTCAAGAAAAAAAATAAGACGACGCCTCAATCACAAACTTGAGATTCAAATAAGTCAATTGATCAAGCACATAGATGACAAATAAAGAGGTGCATTGCAATCAAATTCAAAAGGTCAGTTATTTTATATTAATTTATCCTTCATTCGAATCAAAAAGATTAAATCTTATATATTTAAATGTTTGCATAACAACTTAATAAATTTTAACAAAAGTGTTATTCTCACACCTAAAGTATACTGCATCTTATTTACTCTACACCATTGCGGTGAACAATGTTTTTATTAAAAAAAATATTAATTTTTTAAAATATTTTTTTTTAAATTAAAGAAGAGTAATATAAAAACGGTATGATTAACCAATTTCATCATTTCATTAACCAACATTCTGTACTTTATTAATCAATTTTATTTTACTAAATTATTTTTAACATCTGAGTGCTTATTAACCAACTTCATGACTACATTAACCAACATTATACACTTCATTAACCAACTTTACTTTGTTATTGAATAATTTAAATATATAGGCGCTTATTAACCAATTTCATCCCTTTATTAACCAATATTTTATATATTATTAACCAATTTTATTTTACTACTAAAAAAATTATTTTTAATATATGAGTCGTTATTAACCAAACAACAAACTATATTAACCAACTTTTTATATCTAATTAATCCATTTTATGTTACCACTATTCATATATTCATATATTGTTCATATTACTATTTACGATCACTGTTATTCATGCTACTATTCACTATTTTTGTCACTGTTCACAATATTTATGAACAGTGAATTGAGTCTAGGTGTAAAATATAGGTGTATGAATAGCATATCTGAAATTTTAAATGTAAACAAGTCTTTATATATACGATAGATCTAAGGAAGGGACACATCCAGTTATATATATTGAACATTTGGACCCTACCATGTGCTTGTCTTTAACATTGTAATGCGACAACGACCAAAGAATATCACTCCATTTATCTATAGCTTTATGTCAAGATAAAAAGACCTCATGTCTTAATCATATGCATTAAATTAAAGATACCTATAACGACAAAGGGAGAAAAAGGAAAAAGCTATACAAATATAAGTTAAGAATTAGTTAAATATTTGCATTTGTATTTTTATATATATGCACTATAGCAAGGTAGGTAGGGTAACATGCTTCAACCACTATACCACGCTGAGATGAACCATGCATAACGCATGCAAATACAATTACTTCTCCTTCCCCACACTTGCAGAGCCATTTATGATACCAGTGACTATATGTGCTTGTTTATATTAGTTACTGTACTGCAATTAATTATTCTTTAAATAATTTTTAAAAGGCTCTCCACAATGAAATAATATTCTTTTTGTAAGGTTACTGCAGGCATGATTTAGTTAACTATTAAATTTTTTACTTTGTATGTGCCTTGTATCGATTATGTCATTTTCTTCTCCTTTTTCTCTTTTACAAAATATGCCATTTTGTATGGTAGTTGTCAATAGTAATTAATGATATTAAAAGGAGAAGTCAAAGCAAGAGATTAACATTTTTTTAAGTTAAATAGCTAAGTTGATATATACAAAGACATTATATTACATAGAAAAGCGAGTCCGAACCTAAGAATTTAAAAATCTTCTAAAAAAAATCAAACACGCACATTTTAAGAGAATATTTTAATTTATAATTTATTACTAACATGTTTTTTTAGAGCACATATTAACATTTAAAAATAACTTATGAATATAGTAGATCATATGAATTTTTTTCTTCTAAATATATTTTTGAAGAATTTTGAGTAATTTATATAATATTTAATAAAAGTTAATCATATAAATACATTTAAAAATGGAGAACATATTAATTTGTAGATATCACTTTCAAATTTATTCATATGATTAATTTTGATTGAATATTTCAACTTATAATTTACTAACATTTTTTCTTAGAGAACATATTAACATTTAAAAATAACTTTTTATGAATGACATTTCATATGATTTTTTCTTTCTAAATTATATATTTTTTTGAAGAATTTTGTGTAATTTATATAATATTCAATAAAAATTAGTCATATAATTACTTTTAAAAATGGAGTAAATATTAATTTGTAATACCCCTTTCAAATTTATTCATATAAATTAATTTTGATTGAATAATGTCGAATAAAATAACCATATTATCTTACAAGCAAAAATAGATCTCACCAAACCTTTTTAGCATTTATGATGGCAGCTTGGAGTATATTTAATCATATCTCAATTCATTCCCTGATAGTCTTAGGTACCTAGTGATATTCGATTTATGCTCTTTGATTTCGGAGATACATATTAGGAAGTATATTTTTTTGTTAAATTTTTTTTCGGAGTTACATCTATGCAAGTATTTTAAATTTGTAAACGTTAGAAAAAATTTCTAACGTCAAATTAATTTAGTTCAAGGGTTTTTCCGTAGCTACATATACGGAACGTCTTAGCACCAAAATATTTTGTAGATGTAGCTCCCAAATTATCTGATATAGTTTGAATCAACATGATCACTCTCTTATTGTTGGTTTTCTTCTTCAACACTCACCTCCAGCAACCTAAAAACCTTAAATCATCAATATCATTTTTCACTTCAAAAGTTCAACTCTTTGGTGCAACAAATCAAAGGCAGCAATATTATTCTGTTATGCAATATTGTTCTGTTCTGAAAATTAACAACGAAAGTTTCGTAGATGTATCTACGGAAGATTCTTAATTTGCAAACTTTGGATTTTTTTCGTAGATATACCTACGGAAACAAAATATCTAAGTTCTTTCTGTGGATATACCTACGGAAAGTTCAGTGACAGAAAATGGGTGGTCCATATTCACCTAGGTTTTCTATAAATTTGGGTTTCTTATGTTGTATTTCACACAAATACAAAAATGTCTCAATATGATATCAACATTTGTTGGTATGTCACAAATGTCTCCTACTCTGACGGTAGAATACCTGAGCGGACATTCAAACTCAACGACTAAACCTCGCTCGACGATATCATTGACGAAATCCACTATCTCCTACCTTACAGAGACAAACGAAAGGTTGTGAAGCTCGAGTATCGTTCACCTTCACTTGACAACGGAGGAAATGTCGTTTTCAACAACTTTGAGCTCAAGAACCGAGAGGATATTTTGGCGATGTGGCGAACGTATTCTGATTTCGAAGAGAAAATCCCGCTCGAGTTCTTAACGACGGTACAAAGAACGGTCGAGCAAATCTTAGAGATGTGCAAGCGTCCACTGGGCTACTGAAATGTAATTTAATTTTCTATTGAAATCATCAATGTAATGTCAATTTTAATCTATCAAAATTGTTTTTTCGTTGCAATGTTGATTTTCTGGTTTGCTATTTCTGGAATATTAAAGTAAATGTACATATGGACAAATTTTGTAAATGCACCTACGGAATATTTTCACGCTAATTGAAAAAAAGTGTGTTTGGGGATACACCTCTAAAAACAGAAGGTAATTTTGAAAGCACATATGATATCGAAAAATCTCAAGAAATGTAATAAGAGTTTCTCAAAGTTTTTGATATATTGCATGGTCCCATATATTTGGGGTTCTATTAGGCCCAAAACTCTTAGCTCACAAACCCTTAAGTTTGATTTTATAATAAAATCTGGGAAACTTTTATCCTGTGACTAATGTAATTATAATTATATATTTTCACTCCAACTCTTATTACTCCTTAATCTCTCCTTCAACCTATTTTCAAGTATGTAAAAAAGAATTACAACATAGTTAACAATTTCCATAACAACCATTTATATGCCTCTAGTTCTCCCTATTCTCATATCATCTCATCTCAAAAGGTAAATGACTTTTTCATCTTGAATGTTTGTTAAAATAATTAGACCAAGGAACATATATTTTGGGCTGTTTTTATAACTTAAAAAAATGGTTTTGTCTTGATATTTTTAAAAATAAATTTGAAATAGTAAAAATTATTTTTAACTTATTTTTTATAAATTAGTAAATTAATTTTAACATCAAGTAACATAAATATATATTATGAAGATTAAAACATAATTACATTTGTTTTAAATATATTTCAAAAATAATTTTTATAAAAATATATTTAAATTAGCTTTAAATTTTAATAATTTCTAAACTTAAAATTCAATGAAACTTATAACAGATGGCAAAATATCTAAAATAATATTTGTTATAATTTTTAATAAAAAATATTAAAAATATAATTATTATGTTAGATATGTTAGACGGTCCAATTGAAATATGAATAATCCATAATTCAATATTAATTCCTATACAAATTTTATTCGAATAATAATCCTTATAAAATAATACATTATATTGCGGGGGTTTCAAAAAGAAGGTGACATATATTACTTTTAACGGAAGCTAGCTGGGTGACACTAGGGGTGTTCAGAAATATGGTTAACTGAATTGTATACTTGAAATTAAATTGCATTGCACCATAAAAAAACTGAACCACTTAAATGGTTAATGAACTGAACCATTTAATTTAAACAATTCAAATTCAGTTTAAAACTGGTTCAGAACCAGTTTCTTTTTATAAACTGGTTTAAATATATAAATTAAATTTTCATAAAATAATAAAAAAATTCTAAAAAATTAAAAATACTAATTTTTAAAAAAAATAAAAAAATTTAAATACAAAAATATTTTTCACTGAAAGCAAAAATAAAAATTTTCGGAAAAAGTATATTCTAAAAATATTACTTTTTAATATAAAATTTTAAATTTCATATGAAATTAAAAAAATTAATTTTAAAAGAGTTCAAAATAAAAACTTGATTTAAACTATACCACATTTTACGCTATAGTAGCAAGGTTAAGGAGAGAATACTAGAATTTTCTAGTCAAATACAATTTGATAGGATTTCAATCATGTCAATAATTCTTGGCTTGATATTTTTCTCATTATTATTTCTCGTATATATAAAGGTTACAGGGCTATATCGGTAATTACACTAAATAATTACATTTAAACTAATTCCTATTCACATCCCCCTCAAATTGATGCTGCTTGTCAATGAGCATCAATTTGCTAACAAGAAACTGATGACGTGGACGCGGAACAGCCTTGGTAAGAATATCTGCAATCTGCAACTGAGTACTGACATGAGGAAGTGATATTATTCTGTCATCATAAGCGTCACGGATTGAGTGACAATCAACTTCAATATGTTTGGTGCGTTCATGAAAAACAGGATTCGCAACAATTTGGATGGCACTTGTATTGTCAGCATAAAGTGAAGTTGGCTCTATTTGAGGAAATCCAAGTTCAGCCAAAAGACCACGAAGCCAAATTATTTCAGAACAAGCAGCAGACATGGCACGATACTCAGATTCAGTAGAAGATTTAGAGACTCTCGCTTGTTTCTTACTTTTCCATGAGATCAATGAAGAGCCAAGAAACATGCACCAACCAGTGACAGATCGTCGAGTATCAGGGCACCCTGCCCAATCGGCATCACTATAAGCACTCAATTTAGGAGGAACTCCAGTAGGAAAGAATAAACCACGATGAGAGCTTCCCTTCAAGTAACGAATTATACGACGAACTGCTGCCAAGTGAAGGTGGCGAGGAGAGTGCATGAATTGACTTACTTGTTGAACAGCAAATGATATGTCAGGGCGAGTAATAGTCAAGTAATTAAGGCTACCCACGAGTTGACGATACAATAAGGGATCATGCAACAGATCACCATCATCACGATGATATTTAACATTAACCTCAAGAGGAGTATCCACTGGATTAGCCGATTGCAGACCAGCCATAGAAATTAAATCTGTGGCATACTTGTGTTGATGGAGGAATATGCCCTTGGATGTAGAATGAACCTCAAGACCAAGAAAATAATGCAAATTACCAAGATCTTTCATATGAAACGCTGTTTGTAACTGCTGTTTAAGGCTTTGAATGGAAGCATGATCAGAACCAGTAATAATCATATCATCAACATACAGAAGAAGTAGGACAATTCCAGTAGATGTTCTATGAATAAATAGAGAAGAATCGTACTGACTCTGAGTAAAGGAAAACCCAAGTAGAGTGGAGCGGAATTTTTCATACCATGCTCTAGGCGCTTGTTTCAAACCATATAAGGAGCGTTTGAGCTTGCACACACCCTTAGATGACGGAAATAAACCTTGAGGAGGAGTCATATAAATATCTTCCGTCAGGTCACCATGAAGAAAAGCATTTTTCACATCTAATTGATGAAGAGCCCACCCGTTAGAAGCAGCTATAGAGAGTACCGTACGAACAGATGTCATTTTGGCAACCGGTGCAAATGTCTCATCATAATCAATTCCATATTCCTGCTTGTTTCCTAAGGCAACCAAGCGAGCCTTGAAACGGTTGAGAGACCCATCAGAATTCAATTTCACAGAATACACCCATTTGCAGCCAATGGGTTTAACATCAGGAGGACAAGAGACAATATCCCATGTGAAATTCTCTTGAAGAGCTTGAAGTTCCTCATTCATTGCTTTTATCCAACGTACATCTTTAACAGCCTGTGAATAGCAAGTAGGAATAGATATGCTAGAGAGTGTGGCAGTCAGAGAAGTATGTGAGGAATCATACCTGTCTGGTGAATATCTATCTGGTGCTCGAGATATTCGACCAGAACGTCGTGGTTCAACCGTTACAGGAGCAGGTGGCGGTTCAGCGTCGGGAAGGGGTGTGGGAACCTGCTGTTTGTGTTTTCTGACATATACATGACCTGGTTTATAATGTTCTATAGATTGAGGCATAATAGAAAACTTAGGAAGAGTAACAATATCATTCATGACAGGAGAAACACATGGAAACATAAACTGATTATCAAAAAATGTCACATTCCTAGAAATGCGAAAACGATGGTTAGTGACATCATAACACACAAATCCCTTATGAGAGTGACTATACCCCATAAACGCACATTGAACAGACTGCGCTCCAAGCTTATGCCTTTCAAATGGAGGTAAGTGAACAAAACAAACACATCCAAAAGTATGTAAATCATTATAATTAGGCTGAATTTTAAAAAGACGAAAAAAAGGAGAATCGAGATCAATAACCGTAGAAGGAAGACGATTGATCAAGAAGACAGCTGTGGAAAGAGCCTCCACCCAAAATCGGGGTGGTACAGAAGCTTGAAGAAGTAAAGTGCGGGTCACATCAAGCAAATGACGATTCTTGCGTTCTGCCATCCCTTTTTGTTGGGGGGTATTGGGACAAGATCGTTGAGACAAAATACCTTTTTGTTGAAGAAATTCTTGAAACTCACAAGACATGTACTCACCACCAGAATCAGAGCGAAAAATTTTAACATTTTCATGAAATTGAGTTTCAACATATGTCAGAAATTTCTTAAACATAGAAAACACTTCAGATTTAGACCGAAGAAAATATATCCAAGTAAAACGACTATAATCATCAATAAATGTGACAAAATATTTATAGCGAGCATGAGAAACTACAGGAGACATACCCCATACATCACTATGAATCATTTCAAAACAAGAGGAAGCCCGATAAGCACCAGACGGAAAAGAAAGTGTTTTACTTTTAGCTAATTTGCAAACAGAACATGAAAGAGAGGCATTAGAAACAACATTTTTATTTCCCAATAAACTAGTTTTAAATAAATGAGATAAAACAGCAGAGTTAGGATGACCCAATTTTCTATGCCAATCCTCATAAGCATTCAAGACATTATTACAAACAAGAGATAAATGACTAGAAATAAACTGAAGTGGAAACAATCTTCCCACTTTAGGCCCCTTCGCAACCACCTTCCCCGACACCTGTTCCTACACAAGGCAACCATCACGAGAAAAATTTACATTACAATTATTATCAACCAATTGACCAACAGATAATAAATTGGAAGCAAGTCCAGGTGCTACAAACACATCTCGAAAATCAGAGTTGAGGTCACCAACATTCGTGATAGAGAGAGCATTACCATCCGCAATTTGAATTTTCTGATTACCATGGTAAGAATGTAAATTGTGCAAGTATTCAGAAGAGGCTGTCATGTGATTGGATGCACCAGAATCAAGAAACCACGGGCAGGAAACATTTGAAGACTTACCCTGAACTCCCAAGGTTGAAAGAGCGGAAAGTACCATCTGTTGGATTATTTCAGGTTGGAGAGCACCACCATTAGATGGATTGGTGATGGAAGGACCAACTGCAGAGCTTGTACTAGCAGGAAATGCTTGCACCGAACGTTGTGCTGATCGTGGAGGACGGGTGGGACAATCAGAGATAATATGGCCCCGCTGCTTGCAATAATTACAAAACTTCTTACTGCAACTCTGAGCAAAATGTCCAAATTGTTTGCAAGAGAAACATTGGACATGTCGAATATCACGACCTTTACCTCTACTCTGAGGAGCATATGCAAACATAGCAGACTCAGAAATGACAACATCGTGAGACATGGATCCTTGAGTAGCAAGACGTTGTTCCTCTCTGAGAAGTTCACCAACACATGTATCTAAAGAAGGAACATGATTCCTATTCAGCAAAGCACCTCTGACAACCTCAAATTCTGCACGAAGCTTCATGAGAAATTGATCTCGCCTACTAGTATTGTAGACCTCTTGGACATCCGCGAGAGAACTCTTGGGAACATCAACATGTATAATCGCAGAGTGTTCTGTCCACAAATTCAAAAAACCAGAATAATATTCTTGAACAGACAGATTGCCTTGTTTGTAATTGGCAATGTCTAGCTCCAACTGAAAACGTTTGGCCGCGTTGTCTAGGTTATAGATACGCTTCAAGTAGTTCCACATTTCTTGGGCAGTGGAAAAAGATCGCAAATTATTAATCATGTGAGGATCAATAGTACCGAGAATCCAAGTGATAATCTGAGCATCTTCTATTTCCCATGCATATAAGTCAGTTGTCTCTAACGGTGCCAAAGAGACATCATCCAAGTGACTCCATAATCCTTTCCCTTTGACATACATCCGAAACTGAAATTCTCAAACAAGATAATTCTTTCCGGTAAAACGAACACAAATATGATCTATCTCTTCTTCGGAAGCCATAATATCAGAGATGACTTAAGAACAATTTTGTTAACGTAACAATTTTGTTAACGTGAAACAAGAAACACCAACGGAACACTGAAGAAAATACTTGCCGACACCAAATCAACACCCCAATTCAGGATACTCACCGACACCAAGTCAAAACCCTAATTCAGAATACTTGCCGACACCGAGTCAAAACCCTAATTCAGAATACTTGCCGACACCGATACGATAACACGATCAAAGCAAACACGATTTGTAAGCACCCGAGATTAGAATCGCAATCTTGGAAGAGATTACCGAGAACCGAGATGATTTCAATTACCGAGAAACGAGATCTACTGAGACGATTTCAAGAGCGACCCAATGGGGTGACGCTGAATAAAGCCAAGATTAACCTAGAACTCACAGGTTTGATCGAAAACCTACTGATACCATGTCAATAATTCTTGGCTTGATACTTTTCTCATTATTATTTCTCGTATATATAAAGGTTACAGGGCTATATCGGTAATTACACTAAATAATTACATTTAAACTAATTCCTATTCACAAATCAAATAAAAAGTTACAGCTCATTATATAAGTAATTGAAATTACATTTGGTCTAAGATAAACACATAGTTGCGATCTTCATTAACTATTTCTCTTCTATTTAGTTTTTTCTTTGGGACATTAATTCGGTATAATATTAATATATATATATATAGAGGAGGGATCAAATTACACCCTAAGAGTTACACTACGAGTTACACTCGTTCAATAACTACATTTCGAATTAATATTTTTTAAATTCAACCGTTGGATTGAAACATAATATCATATAGATCATACCTATAAAGTTTGAGCTTAATCTATAATGATTTGTTATACGATCAAGATATCCAAAGATTAACGTCAAAATGAGCTTTCATATAACGTTAATTTTGATGTAGTTCAATGACATAGTAAATCATTATAGATTAAGCTCAAACTTTATAGGTATGATCTATATGATATTATGTTTCAATCCAACGGTTGAATTTAAAAAATATCAATTCAAAATGTAGTTATGGAATGAGTGTAACTCGTGGTGTAACTCTTCGGGTGTAATTTGATCCCTCCTCATATATATATATATATATATATATATATATATATATATATATATATATATATATATATATATATATATATATATATATATATATATATATATATATATATATAAAAATCAAATTCTAAAAATGTCATTTTAAAAATACAATTGGTTCTAAAATCATTTGATATAATAAAACCAGTTTATAAAAGTAAATTGGTTCAGAACCGGTTATAAGTTGAATTGAAATTGGTTTAACAATTAACTGAATTTTTATTGAAATAGTTTTTTAAAACTGAACCAAACCGTTATTGTGGTTCAGTGCGGTTCAGTTCATGAACCATGAACACCCCTAGGTGACACCACGTCACCTAAACTACAAAATAATAGTACATTATATTGCAAGGGTTTCTAATCTCCTTAAATTCTTTAAAATATAGTGTCATGTGTCAAGCTATTTTGAAGAAGTACTTTCACTTGTTTAAACTCACCCTTCTCTGTCCCTGCAAGAATATACCTTTCTGTACCATGCTTGTGCTCTGAAAAATGGATCCAACAAGACTTGGTATTGCAGCATTACATATTTAACAAACACCCCACAATTCAAAATGACATTTTTCTCACTAAAAACCTGTTAAACATGTACTGCAACTGCAAGTGTGGTCATTTAGATTATTCTCACCACCTGTTTGATCAAATGTCAAAGAAGAAATTTTATTTCAATTGGACCGTCTAGCTAGAGCTTTCAAATAGGCCCAATATTTAAAAGTCTTTATTATTTGGCCCTATTAAAGCCCTAATATATTAAACTCTCTACTAATGAAATTATTTTAGGGCCCCATAATTTTGAGCCCCTCAATAAATCTATTATTTCTGGGCCCTTATTTTGTTCCAAATATTTAATATATACTGTGGCAATTTCCAAACAAAATCCATTTTATATGAGATTATTATCCATCTCCTTGTTATAAATATAATGGTTTTGTCATTACTGTTATATGACTGCATACTGTTATTACATTTTAGTTTGTATTTTACTAATGTTATTACTGTTTTAGATACTTTTATACATATTGTTGTTAGACCTCCTATTACTAAATATAATTATGGAGATATTATTATATTGTTTAGTAGATAAAATAGTGTTTACAGGGTCTATTTATAAAACAAAATTATTTGAACTAGATGTTGGTAAATTAGTGTTTGCATTGGTATGGTATGTATGTGAAACAAAAAGGCTAGAAGAAAGCTTTAATCCTCAATATTAAGTATGGTGCATTTAAGGAATGGTTAATTGAATATCACATATTTTCTGGTAGTGATGATGCATTCTACGTTACAAATCTATTATGATTAATTTATTTGTTACGTCACTGCTTGTATTGACATGAATATTAATTGACAACAATCTATATAACATACATGTAGTTTTACGACAAACTTGCTTTTAGAATAAAAAAAAATATTTTCAGAATGTTACTTTTACGACAAATTGGTTTTTTTTAGGAAAAATTATTTTTTGTTTTTTAAATATTATTTATTTTGAGAATTTTAATGAAAATTATTAATTTTTGATTTTGGGCCTAAGACCCTCTTATAAATTTTGGGGCATTATATTTTTGGGCCTATATATTTGGGGTTCATTATTCTTAGATATTTTTAGGCCCTCTCATTAAGTGGGTTAGGGCTCAATTTTTTTCCCTCTAATTTGACACCTCTACGTCTAGCATCATCATAGACAAAAAGAAACTCTTGCGTAACTTAAAATGCCAGTACATATATAATTAAAAAACCTGCAGGCTTAGCTTCTTGACAGCAAAAGCAGCTCTATCAGCAGGCTTTGCAACTTTAATTGATAGACCATCAATCCATTCTTTATGAATATAACCAAATCCGCCACAAGTAATTTTTCATTTTCACGTAGCTAATTAAATTATCGTGTTTAAAAAATTTGATCCGCAGTGTAGAAGATTCCTAGTAGTACACAAATGAAGAATCAATAACTACCTTAAAACAAACATCAAAAACACAAATAAAAGAATGTGAATACATCACCAAGATGTCAAAGTCAATATTTGCTCTGAAAATGAAAATGACCTAAGTATGGTCGCTGTAGCAAAATTCTTGTCCAGAAGATTCACTTGTTCCCAACTAGTTAGTTCTTTTCACCTAACAATTTTGATAGAGCGGCATAGACAGAGTTTGCCCTCTCATAAATCAGTCTATCACTAAATGTCATAAATGATTACCAAGCATAAATGGGAAACTAAGCATCAAAGTTTTCTAAACTATTATTCAATGTTACTATGATGGGATATATCATATATGTACTGGTAATGAATAATGGGTTTATTAAATTTTGCTGAGCCACTCATTTTGTTTCATCTGGATTATGTATGTGTTGCCTTGCCAACTTAATGTGTTTCATCTGTAATGCAACTCTTTAGCACTGTGCATTGAATAAATGGATACTTTTGCTTTGTTAAAAAAAAAAAGAAGAAGAAAGATTTATTGAACTTTGCATCATACTAATCATAAGTAAAATTGATGGATACTTCACACATAACATGAGCATTAAAATTGAAAAGGGTTTATAAGGGTGTATTAGCAACAGCAAGGTGTGTTATTGGTAACCTACTTTATACTTTAAGGATAGTTTGTTCCATTTCTATACATTGGGCACTAGCCTATTATGTTTGTTATTATTTTATAATTTTGTTTGAGAAACTATTTTATTATTATTTATTTGTAGTTTGTATTATTTTTTGAGAAAATGAGTGATACACTACAGTGTAAAATTTTTACACTGTCAATCAATCACAATCATGTATCAAATTACATCACCCTTTTATTTTAAAAGCTTTTTAATGACTTGACATACTATTTATTTTCTATTGGATGTCAGTGTGTATCTATTAAACCCTTATTTTTTTGAATAAGACATGTTATCACTTTCTTCTATTTGTTAAAATTCACATGAATATCATCAAATTTATATATGACCCACGTGATTTGTAGAATTCAAATTAACTTTAACTCATAGAAAATAATGCAATGAGATAATGTGTGTTAGAAAGTGTGTTCCTAATCGTATTTTTTTTTAAAGAATGAATATAGTTTGTTTTGTAAATATGTTCAATGTAATAAAAAGATAATTGTAATTTCCTTCTCAATGCTATTAGAATTTAGAAGCAACATAACATCAGTCTTGTGACATTTTTGTTGCACTCTTTAATCTCGTTATAACTAATGCACATTTTATTCTTTTTATAATTGTGGCGATTTTATTCTGTGTTATTTTGAGTTTGTTAGTTACCTCAATGAGCTCATAACTTAGTTTGAGTTAGTTACAAATTGGTTGAAGTTGTTACCACTCAACCACCTTATGACACCTCCCAATATTAAGGAGATAAAGTCTAGTTTGTAATTTGGCTTTTGATTCATGAATCAAAGATTTAAATTGAGTTTCAATATGACATTAATTGCCAATGACCCTTTTCACTTCAATCTATGATCAAATTTACTCATCTTCATCCTCTTATCCTCATTAATTCTCTACTTGAGTTTTGTTCATCATGTATGTTGATGAATCATCACCACCATCAAAAGTTCCAATTTCTTCCTTCCAAATCACCAATTCGTCTTTTGGAAGCTCATTATCCAAAACTTCCTTTGGCCTTAAGCTTTCAACAAGCTACAGAATAATAATGTCTTTCGTTATATAATCAATGTTAGGGGTGTTCAAATTCAAACCAATCCAAATAAAAACCGTAAATCAATTCAAAAAAACCAAAAATCGCAAAAAACCAAAGTTTATTGGATGTGTTTGGATGCCAATTTGTGAGAACCGCACGGTTCAGATCGGATTTTGGATTGATTTTTCAAAATCGATTCAAACTAAACTAAATCACATGTATATGTATTTTGTACTTATTTATTTTTTATTAGTATGATATGTTACATAAATTTATTATTATATGATAATTAATTTTTTTATCTTATCTATTAGCTTAGTTTAATTTATTTATTTTTATTATTTCATTTATTTCAACTATAATCGATCATTTTCATTTTATAATATTAACTTTTAATATACTATATGATATATATTATATCAAATCTATGATTTATTAGTATTTTTATAATATTAATAACAATATAATTTGTAATTTGGATATCTAAAAACCGATCCAAATTAAACCGCATTAAATTGGATCGGATCGGATCGGATTGGATTTTTTTAACATATCATCCAAAACCGAACCAAATCGCAAGTAACTTTTTTTTGGATCGGATGAGTTTTTGCCTTAAAACCAATCCAATTTGATCCGCGAACACCTCTAATCAATGTATTTAAGGTGATATCTTTATGCAAAAATTGCACAAATTTGTGGCCAATATGAAAATTCCTCGATGTACAAATCTGATAAGTGTCAAACTGTCTTTGTTTTGAGTATATAATTGTGGCACTTATCGATTCTATTCTTTTAGTTTTTGTAATAAAATCCCAACTTTTGTGTATATATGTGTATACTTGAGTTTTGATTCGTTTTGTGTACTGTTTAATAGTTTTTCCTTTGTTTTATAGGTATTAATACATATCACAGCCTCGATGAATAAAGTGTCGAAGGCACGACTTCGATTACGCAGTTTTTGAGCAATAAAATAGAAATTTTGCTGAAGCTCGTTTAGCCAAGCTGAAGCGCGCTTGCATAGGCACAAAACAGAGAAGAGCAGATTTTCTTAGCTCGCTTAGCTCGTTAAGCGAGATTACGTTTACTGTAGTAGATATTTTAGGAATAAGTGTAACTCACTTAGCCCAATGAGCTCGCTAAGCGAGTTTGCGTAAATTTTGCTTTATATTCTTTCATTTGTAACATAGTTAGGTTGGGGTTTTGAGGATTTTTGCTCCCAAATTTCATCATTATTATTTTTTCGGTTAGATTAGGTTAGAAAACAACTATGAAGCTTGCATTTGAATGATTGGAGGTGGATTGATCGTCTAACGGAGCTGACAAACCGGGAGATTTTTTATTCATTCTCTTCCTCTTTGTGTTTTCTTTTATAGTTGGGTTTCGTGTATGTATTTACTTTGAACTCATGTATATTTGTCACCCATGGTATTATATTAAATCTGCTTTACACATCTGTGTTGATTGTTGTCCTGGATTTTTGCTATGTGCTCAAGATTTGGGTTGCTTTAGAGATAAACTTCTTGAATCCTTATCTATGATGATTATCTATTAGTTTTTGAACTCTAGAGATAGATTTAGAGCTAACAATCTTTATGGGTGTCGAAGCTTAATGTTTCTGTGTCGGTTGTGTCGGTTGAGAGATCGTTAATACAATTGATATGAATGCCTGCTGTGTTGTTGAGGTTGGCTGAGAGATCATCGCCGAGATGATATAGTAGTTCTCTCTACTTTGGGTTAGAAATGATTTAGGGTGTGAGCGATGCTGGGTGACATTGACGAGTATTGTAGGTTAAGTATAACTGGTCGTTAAGTTTAAGTTTGTGATAAGTAGATTGTATGCAAGGCTTGATAAATCTTATCCTTCCGAAGAATGAATTTTTTTGTGTTGATATTTACTTTTTCGTTTTTATGCTTTTGTTCATTCAAACCCAAGTTCGAAACCATAGAAATCATTGAATGGCATTTTACACCATTCTCTGTGGACACGATAATTCCCAGATAAATATTTCCAAATCTTTTGTTGCTTGCCGCTATGCCTGCTTCAACAAAATCTAAAATTGCTACAAAGAATGATGCAATCTCGGAGGAATATGAACCATAGATTATTTAACATCAATCGTTGTTCATCTGGCTTCTCTCGACAATCACTGAAGTCGTGACATCGTGTTACCTATGGTTCTCGCATGCAAGTGATCTTTTGAGATTTTTGACAAAGTCCATAAAAAAAGTTCAACTCAAGTATGAAGGGTCGCGTTCATCAGTTGCGTGTTGAGCTCAAATGTACGAAGAAACTGAATCGTTCGATTGCTGAGTATTTTCATCGAATCAATGCAAATGCAAATTCAATACTTTCCATCTGTGACCTCATCACTGAGCAAGACCCTTCATTGCATAGGTACGGGTGTGTACCCAGTACCCGATACGGAGTATGACATTTTTAGAAAATCTAAGGCACGTGTACGTTAGTATCTACATAAATAAATTAATCTTAAAAAGTATCAATAAATCATGAAATCATGATAGAATATTAATATTTTCCCCTCCAATATCATTAAAAAGAGCGACTTCTAGTTCAAGTTTCATCGAGAGAAAGACTAACAACTTCAAGAATACCAACTTCATCAAATAGATCCCCTATTCATTTTCATCAGTATCCCACATTTTTGTTGCTTCTTCATTATAAACCTTACTTTTTCTCCGAAAAAAGATGGAGATTTGTATGAACAAAAACTAAATCCTCTGTCCTCTTTGAATTGAGTCTATTTCTTTTCAATGAGTGAATACATCATATGTGCTCCAATTTCTCTCAGTAAAAAATGAAGAACTTGGATGTGAAAGAAGTTTCAATGCAATAGATTGGTTTTTCTTTCACTTTTTTTATTTATAAATAGAATAAATAACCTAATTATTATCCAGTAAAAAAACCCAAATTATATCATCCAAAAAATATTTAAAAAGTTGAATACGTGATACCAAATGTGTACCGGTTGGTGTACCAACTTAAAAATAATAATAAAAAATTGATACGACTTCGATGCGTACTAAATAAATACCGTACGCGTATTGGTACAAGATACGTATCCAGTATCAATACTTTACCTAAAATGGAATAATACCCGTGCTTACCAAATCAATTCCATTCTTGAAGGACTTCCAGCGGAACACTATCCATTAACCATTAGTTCTTCTTAGTTTTCTTCCAAAGTTTTTACCTAATTCCAAACTTGGTCTTAAGCAAATTATGCATGTCCTTGCAATCACTTAAAATTTGTTACCGTCTCTCAATTTGCCAAATACTCTTCTGTCATTTTCGAATTCAATGCTAACAAATGTTTTTATAAAATCCCAAGTTTCTATGCAAGCTGTACTTGAAGGATTCTTATATGCCAATGGTCTGTATTGTTTTCTTTACATTCAACTAAAATCCTCAATTGCATATAGTTTAGCCTATCTTGTTTCCAATAATGGTTCACCTACTTACAATTCTAACTTAGCTAATTGTATATCTTATGATGATATCTTTCTTTGACATTATAGATTAGGTTAAACAAATTTTAACACTGGAGTTCCAATACATTTAATTATGTTTCTAATGCAATGCATAATTTATATAATAATTCATTTAATAATTAATATATTTTTATGATTTCTTTTGTTAATTTTTTAATATTAAAATTATTAATTTTATTTAAAGTTGTTAAATTTTATTAATTTAATAATTAATAAATATTTATGGTTTCTTTTGTTGAATTTTTTTTTAATGTTAAATATATATATATATATATATATATATATATATATATATATATATATATATATATATATATATATATATATATATATATATATATATAATATTTAAAAAGTTAATTAATTTTAATTAAATATTATATTTAAAATATTATAAATTAATTTCGTCCGTTTCAAAATACCTTGGGCTAAACCTGTATTTTGAAAAAGTTTTTTATGACAAAATTGTTCGTGTCTATGTAGATTGTTTTTTTTTAAGTTTTGGTGAAGTATCCTTATTTTTTTTTTCTTTTTTCTTTTTTCTTTTTTTTTTTAATATATTGATTAGATTATTGCAAATAATAGGCGATAGTCATAAGATGTCAATTTAGTTAAAATACCTTAATTATTATATTGTATGTTTATATTATTTAGGTTTTAGAATGTTATTTAACATAGCATAAATAAATATATAATTATATATTGATAAAATTCAAACAAATTAATTCAATTTAATCCAAAGTTATTTTATTGATTTGGAACATACCAGATATTTATAATGAAACATTCCAAACAGATTTAAAATGGAATGTTTTAATATTTACACGTGAACATCCCTAAAAGAGATTGATAAGTAGCAATCCATTTCTTAAAAACATGTCTAGTAGAAAGCATATACTTGGGTTCAAGAAATAAGCCCGCTAACATTTTGAAAATTTTAAATTTTGTCTGGGCAACCCATTCATAGCTAACATCCTCCAATTCCTCTGTATTTAATATATTACTCGTGCATATTAAAAAATAGTTTCTTATGTTTTTATAATATTTTGAATTTTTACAAGTATATAATTTTATCCACAATTTACATTTTATTTTAGATGTTTCTTAAACAACGCGTGCATTTTTACCGGCATTTTTGAAATATTTGATAAAAACTCATGTTTCTCATATATTTTTACCGACATTTTTGAAAAGTTTGATAAAAACTCATGTTTCTTATGCATTTTTACTAGATATTTTTAAAAATCCGATTAAAATGCATTCATTTCTTCAAGCTATTTTGAAAAGTTCAATAAAATTGCAACAAACATACTAAATTTATTTTAGGGTTAATAGTAGTTCACCCCCTGTAATGTTAGCGAATTTTGCTTTTCCCCCCTCCCTACCTTTTGGCAACGGTTTTTTCAAAAAAACCGTTGCCAAAACCTGCCTTAGGCAACGGTAGGGGGGTAAACCGAAACACGCTCATATTACAGGGGGGTAAACTACTATTAACCCTTTATTTTAAATGATGGCAGAAGAAAATGTTAAGATGGTTAATTTGATTTTTCAAAAAATCTAGGAAAGTCATGTTAATTTCCAAATTTTTAAAAAACTTGGTAGTTCATAATTCTTTTTTTTTTTGTAGTGAGGACCAGAGGAAAGGATAACATGATTGCTTCTATGCAGATTGATAGAACTGCAAAGAGGTCCCCGTGTGAAGACAGATGACCTTGAGGATTCTCATATCTGGGCAAGGTGGGTAGCCCCGACCGGTTCTCACTAGAGGAGGATGGTGGAGCAAGCACATGCACCCTTTACTATCCGATGAAGAGATGGTCGATCTGATGGACGAGCTATAAATTTTGCTTATGAGTCCAATACTGCACTTATTGAGGATTTTGAGACAATTGTTGAGAAGGTGGAGGGTCAAGATGACAAAGACCTTGACTGATTTGGAGGTGACTCCTCATGCTGGTATAGTGGTGACTCCTCCTCAAGCTGATACAGAGGCTACTGCTCTTAAGGATACGGAGGCGACTGTTACGGGTGATATGGAGGTTACTCCTCCGGATAATACAGAGGCGACTGCTCCGACTTTGACAGAGTTGTTTATACACACTAAGGGTTTCTTGGAAAGCTCGTTGACCATTCGTGCTCACCGAATTTTCCGATCATGTGGCGTTGAGATTGTGGCAAGGAGAATGTTCTTGCAAAGAGCATCAACTAGACAATTCCCCTGAAGCTGGCAAGGGGTGTCACAAATGTATGTGATTTTTAGTGTTTTAGGTCTTGATGAGGGAAAGGAATGACAAGCATTATCGTGTCGCCCAAGGTTTTCACGTATGTGTCTCTTCTTTTTTATGTTCTTCCTCCTCCTTCTTCCCTGAGAGAATCAATCCCCTTTTATGGAGCTGGATTACCTTAATGGTGTGTTAATTCCATAACACTCTCAGTTGCTAGATTTAATGTTGTAACGTCCTTAATCAACCGTTACAATTGTCCAAGCCATAATATCATAACCGATGCATGCCCTCAGATCTTCCTTCAGTGTTACAGATAAATGCTTATCCCAACATCCAGTTTGACCAACCCGGGTACTTGAACCTTCCCGGTGTCTGGTTTATCCAGCCCAACCTGACATCCCCGGGTCATCAAGAGAAAATTCTGTGTCACCTGAAACTTATACTGATGTAATGTTTAAACACCTATAAAAATTTTGGGATGTATATAAACCTCAAGCACGAAGCCTGTAAAGAACAATATATTTTGATATTTTCTATAAGAAAAATGGAGAATTTGTTTTGACCGAGATTTCACTACTACATATAACCATGTATTTATGATGGGATCGTTGTATTTTGGGGTTCAAAGAAGCAAAAAAATTGTTCCTTTATCCACCGCCTAAACAAAGTTTATAGTTGTGGCAATTTCACCATGTCAAGCAATTTGGTTAAGAAGAATTATAAAAGAGTTACATCTCATCAAGATGGGCCAACTTTAAATTATTGTAATAATAGTTCAACTATCAAACAAAAAAATCTAGTTTTACACATGTAAAATAAACACATAGATATTAGATATCATTTTATTTGTGATATTGTTACAGATATAATCATAGATTTAGTTTATTGTAAAAGTGAAAATTACAGATATAATCATAGATTTAGTTTATTGTAAAAGTGAAAAGAGTGACAGATAACATAATAAAATCTCTAAAACTGAAAGCATTTGCAAAGTTATGTTAATTACTTAGAATTTATTCAATTTCAGTGTTAAACAAAATGACAAATAACATTTAACTTGATGAAGGATGTTAGATTTTTAAATGATTAATTTATTTATTAGGTGTTAAACTAAATTCCTATTTATTAGGAAGTCGATTGTTTCTTTCTTTAAGAGTATCCCATGCTATTA
This sequence comes from Vicia villosa, assembly GCF_029867415.1. Taxonomy (NCBI): domain Eukaryota; kingdom Viridiplantae; phylum Streptophyta; class Magnoliopsida; order Fabales; family Fabaceae; genus Vicia; species Vicia villosa. The sequence goes on along the minus strand of NW_026704957.1, from coordinate 1,115,934 downwards.
GAAATGGTAAAACATAGGATTAATATTTTCCTATTTTCTAGTCTTTCAGTTAGGGGTGTTCGCGGGCCGGTTTGGTTCGGTTTTGAGATAATCCGATACCCAAACCGATTAAAATTAAATGGATTGGTTTGGATTGGATTTATAAATTTTTGCGATAAAGTCCAAACCGAACCGATCCGAGAAACAACAGATTGGTTTGGGTTGGATTGATCGGGTAGATAAAAATTGCAAAAATATTTTTAAAAAATAACTTATTTACAAAAATTAATTTTTCATAATATTATAAAAAATATAATATTAATAGTGTTCAAATTTAAATATTATACTACAAATTTTTCTCCAATAGATTCAAAAATATCTCACAAAAATAATATCTAAGATTAAGACTTTTGAATCTATAACTAGTCACTTGAATTAATATAATAAAGAATGTGTTTCATAACTTTATGTTCATTTATCATATTACACTATCAATTTTCTAATAACAAATTAAAATAGCATAACTTGTCCACACACAACATTTTATTTTTTTTCTTATTGAAGTTGAATGCTTTGTAGTAATTTTCATGATAATTAATTATGGTTGGTTTGGGTTGGGCTTGCGGGTAGAAAGTTGAAAATCCGATGCCCGAACCGATTGTCATTGGATTTCATTGGTTTGGTTCGGTTCTTGCCCGAACTGAAAAAATATCCAACCCAAACACTATGGTTTGGTTCGGATTCTGGTTTGGTTCGGATTTACCCGAACCAATGAACACCCCTACTTTCAGTCAGTTACTTTTGTATTGTCAAACCACTTTCAAATCAATATATCAGCATTCAGTGCAGCAAACATTTTGTTTTTCATACGTATGCAACATTTGGTATAAGAGTTATTATTGACTTGTAAGTAGTTGAGACTTAGACATACTCTTAAATAGAGATATATCTTCTACAACAACTGCGCGATGTAGCATAGCAGGCAACTGTAATGTGACCTTTAAATTTAAATAGAAAAATATTCTCTCATTAAATCTAAGGCCCTTGCATTATGCAAATCCAGTATTGAATCCAAGTCATACACCCTAATATAAGTGATCCTTAAACCTCAATTGAAGTAAGCATCACATCACAACATGTAGGACATGCTAATCTAGGTACTGCAACTGCAGTCAATCCTAACCATGGTTTCTATTTATTTGGGGTGTAGATGTATAAATATATGTACACTTATCTCATAGATATTGGCTGGCAATGTGGCTAGTTCAGTGAGGTCACATGTTTTTGCACATTACTCATGTGAGCTGCTCCATATTCTCACACCATTTTTGTCACTTTGTTTATCAAAAAACCAAAAAACAAACATCAACTCCACGCGCCTTATCTCTTCACAAAACACTAATCCTTACTATTTTTCCTTATTATGTTGGTTGTGCATTCCACGCGACACTGCTCGAATTAGTTTTTCAGTTAGAGTGCCAATAACACTATCTAATTTGTTTCTGAATTTACGACACTGTCCTTTGAGTGTTTCTCACAGAATGTTTGTATTATATTGAGATTACCTTATAACCCTTCCCACCTCAGTTTTTCACAATACAATCAATGGAAGAAAATCCTCCTCGGTAGTAATAAATGTACAGCCTTCTCTAACTCGATCATTATAGCAGATACACTGAAAAGAAAATATTAGATAATTGTATTGATACTTATAATTATATTTAATTTATTATTTTTTAACATTATTATGATATTTACATGTTAATATCTAGATCGCAATCGAAATATCTTTGGTTTATAAAAGTAAATACAGCAACCGTTTGATAGTTGGCTTGTGATGTCCATTTTATTATTTTGTTTACTCGTTAGTGTAATTTTAACTATGGTGTCTGTTGTGAAAAACGATATCAATAACAAAGTATAATAGGGAATTAGGGAAGAGAATAAGAACACAAGAATTGGTTATAACTGCTATTCTTTTACTTTCTCTTAAAACAAGATTACAAGTTTACAAGAATAACAAATAACCTCTCTCACCCTAAATTAGGATTTGCAGCTTAGCAATGATGAGAGACTAGTATGTTATTTATAATAAAACCTAACATACTAACTAATGGGCTTTTTCAGCAAGGCCCATTACACAAGTCAACTTAATAAACAAGCTAACTTAACAAATTAGGGTTTAAGTACTAAAACCTAATTTAACATGCTAACAACTCTAGCATCTTCGACATCTGCATGCTAGACCCATCTTCGACTTCAGCATGCACACTTCGACACCAGCATGTGAACAATACTTCGACTTCATGCTTAACTCTGTCGAACTGTCGAACCAAGAAGCTACCCTTCGACAATACTAGAGTTCGATCCAATATCTCACAAATCTCCACCTTGGACCTAACTCTACAACGTCAAGGAACAAACTAGCTTTCTTCATGCAGCTTTATCAACTGCATACAGTGGAAAAACTTGCAACTCGGCAATGTCTTGGTGATCATATCAGCAGCATTGTCTTCAGTCGAAACCTTCAGCACTTGGACTTCTCCACGCTCGATTACTCCTCTGACGAAATGCAGCCTCACATCAATGTGCTTAGTTCGCTCATGATAGGCTGAATTCTTCGACAGGTGTATTGCACTTTGACTATCACATTTAACAGTGATACCTCGACCTTGAAGTTTTAGCTCCTTCGCAAAACTTTCAAGCCACAATGCTTCTTTCACAGCTTCAGTTAGGGCAATATACTCCGCTTCAGTGGTTGATAGAGCAACAACCTTCTGAAGTGTTGCTTTCCAACTAATTGCAGTGCCAAACATAGTGAAAACATATCCAGAAATAGATTTTCTGGAATCCATACAACCTGCATAATCAGAGTCGACATATCCTTCTATTACTGCTTTACTATCTTCACCCAAGGCTCCACCATAAATTAGGACTCTATTCAGAGACCCATTTATGTACCTTAAAATCCACTTCAATGCTTGCCAGTGAGCCTTTCCAGGATTCGCCATGTACCTGCTTACAAGACTTACTGCGTATGCTATGTCGGGTCTAGTACAAACCATAGCATACATCAAAGAACCAACTATATTAGCATACGGAATGCTATTCATATAGGCTCTTTCGACATCAGTACTGGGACACTGATCAATACTCAGCTTGAATTGAGGGTTTGTTGGAGTCACAACTGGCTTCGAATTCGACATACCAAACTTTTCAAGAATCTTCCGTAGATATGCCTCTTGAGATAGACATAACTTCGACTTCTTTCTATCTCTTCGAATGTCAATTCCAAGAATCCTGGAAGCAGCTCCCAGATCCTTCATATCGAACTCCTTATTGAGTTCAGCCTTCACCCTCATCACATCTTCAACATTGTTGCTTGCTATGAGAATATCATCCACATAAAGCAACAAAATAACAAATGAATTACCAAGTCGAAATCTGAAGTAAACGCAGTGGTCGAACTGACTTCTAATGAAACTTATGCGTGCCATGAACTTGTCGAATCTCCTATTCCACTGTCGAGGAGATTGTTTCAGCCCATACAAAGATCTCTTTAACTTGCACACATAATCTTCCTTCCCATTTTCGACATACCCTTCAGGTTGCCTCATCAGGATCGTTTCATCTAGATCACCATACAAGAACGCAGTCTTCACATCCATCTGTTCCAGTTCAAGATCGAACTGTGCCACCATGGCAAGCAACATTCGAATGAACCTATGCTTCACAACAGGAGAAAACACATCATTGAAGTCGACACCTTCTTTCTGAGTGAAACCCCTTGCAACTAACCTTGCCTTGTATCTTTTCGACGTCACTCCTTCAATTCCTTCCTTAACTTTGAAAATCCATTTACAGCTGACTAACCTTGCCCCAACAGGTTTCTTGATCAGTTCCCAAGTATGATTATCATGAAGAGATTTCATCTCATCATCCATGGCCTTCAGCCATTCAGTCTTATTCCGACTCCTCATAACTTCCTTATAGTCTCTAGGTTCTTCGTCTAGAACCTCACTTGCAGAGATTAAGGCATAAGCTATAAGATCTGCATATCCAAGTCTCTGAGGTGGCTTGATGACTCTTCTCGACCTATCTCTCGACAATAGGTAGTCATCGTCAGTTTCCTCAACTTCAGCATCTTCTGCTTCTTCTTCGACTTCATCTGGGATATGCAATTCAGCATCAACATGCTCCACCTCAACAGGAATCTCTACCTGTTCTAGCTCTTCGTCAGATGTTTCTGTACTTCGACCAACATCATTAGTTTTCTTAAAAGCCATTTCAGCTTCAATGAAAACTACATCTCGACTGGTGATACACCTCCTGTGACCTGGCTCTAGGCACCATAGCCTATAAGCTTTGACTCCTTCAGGGTATCCCATGAACATGCATTTCAGAGCTCTAGGTTCGACCTTGTCTTGCCTAATGTGAGCATAGGCTACGCAGCCAAATACTCTCAGTTTGTCGAGATCTGGTGGATGTCCCGACCAAACTTCTTCAGGTGTCTTCATATCTAACGCTGTCGAAGGACATCTGTTTATCAGATATGTTGCTGTCGAAACAGCCTCAGCCCAGAACACCTTTGTTAACCCTGCACTAGTCAACATGCATCTGACTCTCTCCAAAATAGTTTGATTAAACCTTTCAGCCAAACCATTTTGCTGTGGAGTACCTGCAGTAGTTCTATGCCTTGCAATACCAGAGGCAGCACAAAAACTGTCGAATGCCTCATTGCAAAATTCAAGGCCATTGTCGGTTCTCAACCTCTTGACCTTTCTGCCAGTCTGATTTTCAACCAGAGTCTTCCAACTTTTGAAATTCTCAAAAGTTTCATCCTTAGTCTTCTGGATGAATACCCATAATTTTCTGGAATAATCATCTACTATGGATAGAAAATACCTTACTCCTGAATGTGATGGACACCTTGCAGGCCCCCAAAGGTCAGCATGGATGTAGTCAAGGGATCCATGTGTTCTTTGTTTGCCTTTGTTGAACTTCACTCTGCAAGATTTTCCAAATACACAGGGTTCACAAAACTTCAGCTTTTCGACTTTGTCTCCACCAAGCAGATTTTGTTTCTCTAATTCGACCAGACCCCTTTCACTGACATGGCCCAATCTCATGTGCCAGATTTCTGTCTTCGACAACAGTTTCGTGGATGCAACATTTGTCGAACCACTTACAACTTCAGCCTCAAGGGTATACAAGCCTTGTTTCTTCACGCCTCTCAAGACTTCCTTCGAACCCTTCATGACTCTTAGGATACTTTTCTCTCCTTGGAAAACATATCCTTTCTTGTCGAATTCACCAAGAGAAAGCAGATTTCTCTTCAAATCAGGAACATACCTGACTTCAGTCAACAACCTTATTGACTCATCATGGAGCTTGAATCTAACAGATCCAATACCTGCAATCTTGCAAGCCTTGTTGTTTCCCAGCAATACTGATCCACCATCTTGATCACATAATTCCTCGAACAAGTCTTTATTTGGAGTCATGTGCCAAGTGCACCCTTAATCCATAATCCACTCTCTTCTCGAGTCACTGCTTGAAACTACAAGAACATCAGATGATTCAAAATCATCTTGAACAATGGTTGCATTGCCATTATCCTTACCTCCATGATCTTTCAGGCGTTCAGGGCACACCTTTCTTGTGTGACCCTCCTTCTTACAATGATAGCATCGAATGCCAGATGCTTCGCCACTGTAAGACTTCGACTGGCTTTTGCCCTTCTTGTCGAACTTACCATTCTTTCGCAAGAATTTTCCTTTAACGGCCAAACCTTCACCAACAGTCGAAGGTTTATGCTCCTTTCGTTCATTCAAGTCCTTAGAATACAAGGCTGATTGAACTTCTTCAAACGTCAGAGACTCCCTTCCATACAAGAGAGTTTCTTTGAAGTGAGCATGTGATCGAGGCAAAACGCACAATAGTAACAGCGCTTGATCTTCATCATCAATCTTCACATCAATATTTTCAAGATCAAGAATCAGCTTGTTGAACATATCCAACTGCTCAGCCAACACTTTGTCTTCAATCATCTTGAATGAATACAAAGCTTGCTTCAGGTAGAGTCGATTTACCAGCGATTTGGTCATGTACAAACTTTCAAGTTTCACCCATAACCCTGATGCCGTCGTCTCCTTTGATACCTGCCTGAGAACCTTATCACCAAGGCTCAACAAAATTGAGCTGTGTGCCTTCTCAATCATAGTCGTCTTCTCCGCTATCGTTAATGCAGCATTCATGGCTGCCTCTCCCTTCAACGCTTCCAAACAACCCTGCTGAACCAGTAGGGATTTCATCTTCAAGCGCCACAGACCGAAATCATTCACTCCGGTGAACTTTTCAATCTCATACTTTGTTGACGGCATCTTCTCCACGCTCACCGCACCAATTTGTTGTGAAAAACGATACCAATAACAAAGTATAATAGGGAATTAGGGAAGAGAATAAGAACACAAGAATTGGTTATAACTGCTATTCTTTTACTTTCTCTTAAAACAAGATTACAAGTTTACAAGAATAACAAATAACCTCTCTCACCCTAAATTAGGATTTGCAGCTTAGCAATGATGAGAGACTAGTATGCTATTTATAATAAAACCTAACATACTATTTAATGGGCTTTTTCAGCAAGGCCCATTACACAAGTCAACTTAATAAACAAGCTAACTTAACAAATTAGGGTTTAAGTACTAAAACCTAATTTAACATGCTAACAACTCTAGCATCTTCGACATCTGCATGCTAGACCCATCTTCGACTTCAGCATGCACACTTCGACACCAGCATGTGAACAATACTTCGACTTCATGCTTAACTCTGTCGAACTGTCGAACCAAGAAGCTACCCTTCGACAATACTAGAGTTCGATCCAATATCTCACAGTGTCTTTAGGTAATATAGATAGAGAGAGAGCGTTAGTGTAATTTTAACTATGGTGTCTTTAGGTAATATATATATATATATATATATATATATATATATATATATATATATATATATATATATATATATATATATATATATATATATAGAGAGAGAGAGAGAGAGAGAGAGAGAGAGAGAGAGATGTATAATGTCTTTCGCGCGTTAAAGATATTGAAGCTTAATTTTGAGAGATGTATTCGCGCGTTAAAGATAGTGAAGCTTAATTTTAATCTTCTTTTGAACGTTGTGTTCACTTAGACTTAGTTAAGTAGATATAATGACATAATGTCCGACCTGATTTTCAGTGGCACGACCTCAATTTTTCAAGCTTGCCATTTTTATCTCAAGTATTCTTTTTGAATTTGATTCTCCTCTGTGGAAGGATCATTTGCCTCAAGAAAAAAATCACAAAACCCACGAGGGAATTAGATTTGACCTAAGCATGAACATAGTGACTTGAACTCTGCTTTGAGGTCATGACGTATAACTTGAAAAGGCGTGAAATCTCACTTAGGACCACATAAATCATGTGCAACTTCCTTAGGTTTGACAAAACACATCTCATTGAGTGCGAAACGACTCATTCCATGACCTGAATCATGCTTTTCACCTTTGCTTCACACGCTTGCAAAATTAGAAAATTCTAGAGTTTGATTCACACGATTGGGATCTCATTTAGCACGTATGATGAACTCACTCCCTCTCCTATAAATAAAGCATCATTTCTCCTTCATTTCAAGCTTTGAAAAGCTATAGAACTCTGCCTCCATCACTTTCAAAAAGATTTAAAAACCAGAAGTTGGGTCTTCATTTTAAACTTGTTTTAACCCCAAATCTTTTGCCTAAAAACCTTCATCGCCATCATCTGAAGTTGTTTGAACCATTACAGAAATTGGAAACACCTTACAAGAACCAACTCGGTTTCACCATTTTCAGACCTTGAAATTCACTTCGAATAGGTAAATACGAGTTCCATTCCAACAAGAACAAGTTATCACTCTCTTCGTCTTGATCTTCTAATGAAAAACCCTCATCCACTTGCCATTTATTCATTATATTAAGTATTTAATTTAACTTTGAAGTTTCTAGGGTTCATACGTTTTTTTACAAATTCTCTCGGATCAAATAAATTGTTCTTGAGCGAAGATACATAAACGATGGTGTTAATTGAAGCTCACCCATGTGTTGTTAGAGCTTAAAACTACAAGTTCATGTTTTTGCAGAAATTAATTGGACAAAGGTTAAAGATGACTGTTGTGCATGTTTAAGAGGTTAATTTAAATTCCAACCAATAGCGCATTGACATCTCACCTATATGATAGCTCTTTTATTTTAAAATTCATTTAAATTTTACTTTCTTTCAAATTTTATTAAAAATTGCTCTTAAATGGTTTTTCACTCCAACTTTTTTCCATAATCTTCAAAAAATATTTTTTACTACATATGTTTTTTTCCATAATTTTAGTATGATTTTTAATATTTTTTATTTTTATCTTATTTTCTTCTTAATTGCTTATAAACAATTTATTTCTCCTTCACTTTCAAATATTTTTGGATCCGACTTTTGAGATCACGTTTCTCATAGTTTTTCTTATTTTTCGTAATTTTCTTGGTAATTTATTTGATCATTTGATGCATATTTTAAATTTTCCATCTATTTTCCATTTTAATTCATTTTAAAATCTTTTTAATTCATTTTTAATTCATTTCTCCATCTTTTTAATTCACTTTCTGTTGACTAGGATCATGATGAGGTGATCAATGCTTTATCAAGTTTAAAAATACTTTGGATGATACTTTGATTGTATGAACCTTTATCATTTCAAACTTATCATTAAATGATCATTTAGATTATTTTTGGTACTTTGGATTAATGATAGGTTTATCTCATTGTGCCATTAAGAAGAGTGAGTGAACTTAATGACAAATGATCCCTTGGTGTGTTTCTAATTTGGCTGTTCTCCTTTTCTTCTTCTTCATCTCTTTCTTTAAGCTTTTGTTTTGACTTGTGCTGCATTATTTTAGGAGAATAATTCTTATCATTTCTCTAACATGTATGGCACATAAATTGCTATTTATCTATCTCATATAGGTGTTACTTCTATATAAGTACACTTACAATTGCTTAACATAACGCTAAATTGTCCCGAATCAGTTGATTAATCATTAATGTTCACTATGACCTAATAATTGTACTAACTCCTAACATTTACTTTTATGCACTCTTACTTTAATGTCATTTACTTCAGGCCATTTACATTCATGTCATTTTATATTTCTTTTTCTTTACTTTTATGCTTTTTTTCTTTTTCTCCTTAGGCTTTTGTTCTTCTTTTCTTCAAAAGACCAAAAACATTAATAAAGGCAAAACCCTAAAAAAACTTTAATGTACTCTTGAGGACTATTGGTTACTATCCAATGCTTGTGGAGTTTGGACCTTGAACTTAGATTTAGGAGGCTTTCCCTTTGCTTGGAGTTTTCATCTGAGATCATTTGATTCATCTGATACTTGGTCCATCTAATGCTTTGACCTTCATCTGAAACTTAAGACTTCATTTGTGAACTTTGGACTCATCTTGTACACTTGTAATCTTGAAACTTCATCTGATGCTTAGCTTTCACCCGCTTACTTAAGGATTCACATGATCATATGCTTTTCTTGCTTGCTTATTTCTTATCTTGTGACTAAAGTCCAAAGGGAAAGGAATGCTTATTTTGACCAATGTCAAATGCATGCTTTATCTTGTGTTTTGTTCACTTTCCCACACAAAGGATTTCTCTTGGGCTACCTTACAATGAGACCTTTTATTTCATGCTTTAGGATAGTCTCTTAATCCACTCACCCATTCTTCAAAATCTTCTTATATTCAAACTTCAAACCTCTTCTTATTTCAAAATCTTCTTATTTTCAAACTTCAAACCTTTTCAAAATAAACCTTGACTTTTGTCAAGTGACGTCAAATATTTTTCTCAATAAATGCTAAGATACTTAAGCATATTCAAACACTTTCAAAAACATAAAATGACAAACATCATCAAACTTTCTTTTTGTGCCTTTGTGAATTTTATTTTAAAACCTTTTTAGAAAGGAAGAACGTTAGTCTAGTTCTTGCAGTGATGCAAACCCTAAGCCCCTAATAGATAAGGTTGAAATCATTGATATTTTCCACTTGAACGTCAGACATGCTTGTTGATTAAATCCAATTAAAGCCCTCCATATCAAGATGATGCAAATACAAACTCCCATATACTTGTGGATGGCAAGTGGTGTTTCCACTCGAAGACGACGAAATGTCTTTTCCATTAAAAAAAACAAACAAACCTTTGTGTTTTCGTTTTTACACGAACTACAATTGCCTTGACTTCCCTATTTCACAAAAGGGGTATGTAGGCACAAGATGTGATGTCTTGCCAATAACACAAAAATAATAAAAACATTTCTTTTCTCATCTCCCTAATCTTTTTGAAAACATACCGCTTTAGCCTAAACACATTTTTTCAAGAGGTTCGTGTGGAATACCTCATATGTGAGGGGGTGCTAATACCTTCTATTTGCATAACCAACTCCTGTATCCAGATCTTTCTTTTGTTGGATTTATCGAAATTTTCTCTTTCCTTTGTAAACAATAAAGTTTGTTGGCGACTCTTTCTTTGTGAGTGTAACACGGTCGGAGAACTGACTTTTTTAAATGTTGCGGATAGCAAGAGTCGCCATCGACTTTTATTTTATCCAATTAGGAAAGGCAAAAAGAACAGGAAAGACCTTTTAAAAAGAGATTGAGTTCGGGGGGTAGGTTATACAAAGGGAAGGTATGAGCACCCTTTGTATCCATTGTTATCCATGGGCTCTTAATTGATTAGCTCACTTGTTTGATTTGAATTGTTTGAAAAGAGTGTCGTGTGTGTTTAAAACAGATTTTGAAAAAGCACTTTAACTTGTAAATAAGTGTAGCCTTTGAAATCATTCTGAAAAGGAGGTGTGTAAAGCATTTTGAAGTTTTGAGATATGAATTAAGCAAGAAATTAAGAACTACCTACCCTAAGTTTAGTGTCTTTCTTGTTCTTAAAGTCTTTCGTTTGAATGGGCTATCCATGCCAATTTTTAGGCAGGTAGTCCTTTCATTGGATGTAATCGGGTCATTGAGGGTCATCGTTTGCCATAAGGCTATCCATACCATAAGAAGGGTAGGAAGTCCTATGAATTGATGAGAATAGTCATTAAGGCAAAAAGTAAGGATACCTTAGCGATCGAAAGGGACTATCATTATTTAACCGAGGGACAAGATCATCTTATCGTAGACAACTCGAAGGGACTATGATCTTTTTATGATGATTTTTAAATCGAAGGTAACAAGCTAAGGTACCCCTACATCTGAGGGACTTGATTATTTATTCGAAGGCAGCATAAGAGAGGATTACCCTAAAGGTGAGTGTGTGAAACAAGAGTGATTGATTTATCTTAATCCTGAAAATTAGGGTTATTCTATGTTCATTTTTATGTTTCCATACAATCCTATTAAGCTAGCAGTTAATATTTGCAGAAAATTAAAGGCGGAAAATAAAACCTACACTATTACAAGGCTTCGGGGAGGAGGAATTACAAAAAAACCAAAAACAGGGAAGGCAGAAAATAAATGCAGAAAATAAACCTAAGCTATTACATGGCTTTGGGCAGTTACAACAAAAGAGAAAGAATTGAGCGCGAAAATAAAAACCCTTAACTATGACGAGACTTTGGGGCAGTTACAATAATAATAAGCGGAAAATAAAATTTACCTAATTACTATTACAACCTCGAAGCAGATACATGATTAAAAATAATTAAACGCGCAGGAAAAAATCGAAGAATCGTTGAAAATATAATGAACTTAGGATTTGATAAAATAAGGTTATAAGGTAAAAAACTTTAAGAAGGTAAACCTAATGGGTAAAAAAAATCCTAGACTCAAGGTTAATGGACAATACCTACCTAACCTATGTCTTTAGGGTTTTCTATGGTTTTTGAAGTCAGGGTTAAATCTAATTATAAACCTAAAATTAAGTAATTAAAAAAAATTAAACCTAATTTAAATTATAAACCTAAAATTAATTAAACTTAATGAAAATTATAAACCTAATTTAAATTATTAACTAATTATCCTAATTAAAATTATAAACCTAATTTAAATTATTAACTAATTATCCTAGTTAAAATTATTAACTAATTATTTAAACTACTTTAAATTAATTACTAAATAAAAAAACTAATTTTATTAATTAAAATGAATTTTTTTATTTTTATAAAAAAAATAATTAATTTTGAAAAGCTTTTAGTTAAAAAGAAAAATAAGAAAACAATTAAAATAAAAGAAATAAAAAAAATTTAAAAAAACCTAGCGTAGGATCCTGTGTGGCATGCTTCTGGAAGATCATGGTGGACCTGCGTGTTCATATGCGTTGGATCTAACTCTGGAACAATCTGATGGCAGCAGGGGGGGTGCACCATACGCGTGTGGGAGAGATACACTGGATCTGGCGTCACCTTCACCAAACGCTCACGACAAAAAACGTTTGAATTGGACCAATCATACGCTGCCACGTCTTCATCTTCTTCGTTCTTGGAACCCAAACATTTAGCTACGGACCAGCTATGAATTTGCTAAGATTTCAACCGTGGCTAAATACCTACAATTTTGACATCACAAAATAACAACAATAAATCTATAACGGGACCATGGTTCGACTCGGTTTTGTCCCCTGGATCCAATGGTGACCTTATCTTTAGCCAATTTTACCTGTAACTCAATGCCCTAATATGGAGCTTATAAACCCTAGCAATGGCAGTCCTTCGTACAAGTGATTAAACAACAATTAATTTATCCAGAAACACTCATAGCATCATGGCAAACATAAATATGCAAACAAATCGTGTGTAAGATGCATAGAGTATTGGATTCGAATTCAAGTTTAGATGGTGCAAACCGTGAGTTATAGAGAACTATTCTAAGGGCCTGGCACGTTAAAGATGGTCGGGACAGCTTCAAGAGTGATCCAGGAATGTGATTGAATCACCAAAACCTCTTGAATTGCTCTGCAACTTGGAAACGGATTTGAGCTTTTTCTTGGATTTTTTGAGTTTGGTACGAGTTCTTCTGGGCTGCAATCCTTGTGCTTGGTATCTGGAATTATTAGGTACTTATAGGAGAGTCATTTAGGTTAAGAAAATTTAATTGAATCTTCTTGAATCCATGATTGGAAGTTTGATTGAAATATGGTTTTAAAACTTCTAAAATTGGCACAATCTCAATCCAATCTCACCAATCTTGTTTTTGCACGAATTTGTGTGGAATATATGACATTTAAGAGATTGAATTTGATTGGGAATCAAAGCAAATCAAATCTCTTTGCATTTTCCCTCATTTATTTGATTTAAATCACCTTTTTTGAATGAATAAAATCAAATATTCCTCAAAAATCCGTGGCCTTGAGATTGGATGTCTTTGATGACTTGAGGAACAAGATTGGATCTTAAAATATGGGGCCTTTTTGCAAGAAAATCCAATTTGGCCCTTATTTGCTTCATGTACTTTACCAAAAAGTGACCAACTTTGACAAAACATATCTCCCTCAATCTTTAAGGTATCTAAGTGTTCTAGGACTTTTTGGAAAACCCAAGATGTCCTCTACAAGCCACTTTGGAATATTTTTTGCATTTGGAGAATTTATCTTGATGATATTGGCTTTGACTAAAAAACAACTTTTGGTTGACTTTCAAAAGGACCTGTAATGTTTTGGCTCATATCTCTCAAATGAAGCATTTTTGGCCTTGGCCTTAGAGATACAAAGTTGTAGAGTATTCAATTTCTTAAAAATGAGTTGTGGTTAGGAAATTTTTGATGAACCATGTGAAAGTTATGGTTGGTCAAAGTTTAGTTGACTTTTAGTCAAAAAATCGTAACTTAGAAACTTTGAGTTTTGTTGATTTTTGAACTTTCCTTGATGAATCGTGATCAACCCTTGATCAAATGATGAATTTAACTTCAAAACATTGATGTTGACCAAAAATCAGGAGTTTTAACTGTATGTTGACCACAATTGACTTTTAGGTCAAACTAGTCGACTGTTAACTATTTGAGCTTTTGACTGAGCAATTTTATGCACTGAGGCTTGAAACTTGTCATGGAGGTAATTTGAATCACAAGAGACCATATGAGACTCATTTGAGACCTTGATGTATTCATTTTCCTTAAGAAATCCAAAGCCGTAGTTTGAGGATCCTTGATTAGGAGGAAGTGTGGACAATCTATCCTTGAGATGTTCTTGAGCTATTGACTATAAGCTGAGCTTGGATGTTGGAATATGGAGGCAACATTTTAGGGTATGACAGTGAGTTAAATTAATCAATAGTTTAATCTTAATTTTCCCCCCGTGACAGTGATTTATGATGTAAAATATGGTGTATACAATGTAATTGTGACTAAGAAAAATGTGTGTAATGTAGGGATGTGTATTGGCTAAAGTTGTGATGTAATGTTATAAAAACACTTAATTAATACAAATACTTTGTTTCATTTCGAATTATTTTTTACCTTTGTCTCATTCAAAATACAACTAAAGTATTTGAATAAAATAAATAATAAAATTAAATTGAAAATAAACAAACATAAAGAAGAAACCATAAACTAATAAAAGGTAAAAGCTCAAAGTCAATTCTTTGACTTTTGTCTTATCCTCCAATGCATGTTAATAGATTGAAATTATGTCACTTACAATACAGATGTCGAGACTGATGTCCTAACACCAGGCAACATCAAGACAGATGTTATGACATCTGCTGACTGACAGCACAAATAAATCAAAATAGAAATAAATCGTAGAAAGATAAATAACATAAGAAATTGTTAACCCAGTTCAGTGTAACTCACATAATCTAGGGAAATCCACTATAATATTATTAGTTAAAAGCTAAATAGTTCCACTTTACAACTTTTCTCCTACCCGTGGAACTTCTACCTATAAATCTCCATCTAGATATGAGAAATCTCATCTCACTTCTAATCAACGCAGTGATAAACTCGGTCACAAACCTTGTGACCAGAAGAACCAAATACAAAGATTACACTTTTAAATAAACAATACTTGATCTTGCTTAAAAGATCCAATCAAGAATAATACTCATTGTCATACCCCAAAATCTGCCTTCCATATTTTCATATCCAAGCTCAGCTAGTAATCAATGGCTCAAAGTATCTCATGAGTTGATTGTATGCTCCCCCTCCTAACCAAAGACCTCCAAGCTAGGGTTTTGGATTTATCAAACAAGATGATTTAATCAAGGGCTCAAATAGGATTCATATGACCTCTTGTGATTCAAATTAATTACATGACAAGTTTCAAACTTCAATCTATAAGATTGATCATTCAAAAGCTAAGAAAGTCAACAGTCGACTAATTTGACCTAAAAGTAACCGATGGTCAACATACAATCAAAACTCTTGATTTTTTATCAACATCAACATTTTGAATTAACATTCATCATTTGATCAAGGTTTGATCATGATTCATCAAGAAAAGTTCAGAAATCAACAAAACTCAAAGTTTCTAAATTAGGGTTTTTGACCTAAAAGTCAACTGAAATTTGGCCAGCCATAACTTTCACATGGAACATCAGAAATTTCCCAACCAAAGCCTATTTTTAAGGAAATTTAATTATATACAACTTTGTCTCTCTAAAGCCAAGGCCAAAAATGCACCATTTGAGAGATAAGAGCCAAAACATTACAGGTCCTTCTAGAAGATCTTAAAAAGCTATTTTTTGTCAGGGGGCATATATACGAGATAAAATCTCCAAATGCAAAAAAGGTTTCAAAATGGCTTGTGGAGGACATCTTGGGATTTCCAAAAAGTCCTAGAACTCTTTCATACCTTTAAAATTGAGGGAGATATGCTTTGTCAAAGTTGGTCAATTTTGGATGAAATATGAGAAGCAAATTAAGGTCAAATTGGATTTTTTTTGTAAAAGAGCCCAATCTTTTATGATCCAATCTTGTCCCTCAAATCATCAAGAAGCTCCAATTCCAAGTCCACGAATATTTGATGAATATTTGTTTTTTTATTGAATTTTTATTCATTAAATATATGTTTTAAATTAAAATAATGGAAAGGTATGAAGATATTTGATTTGGTTAAGATTTCCAATCAATTCAAATCACATTATAGACCAAATATTGGATTCAATTTCGTGCAAAAGAATATTGGAAGGAGAGAAGTAAGATTGGACCAATTTTAGAAAGATTTCAAAATCAAAGTTTCAATCAAATACAATCTTGGATTTAAGGAGGATTCAGATCGAACTTGGTACCCTGATTGAGTCTCTTATATATGTATAACAATCCCAAACCTCATACACAAGGATTGTAGCCTCCAACAAAACTAATATCAATTGCAAAAGTTCAAGGAAAAATAAAAATCGTTTTGAGACTTGGAGGACGATTCAAGGAGTTTTGAAGATCAAACAACTACCCTGGAAGCATTCTGAAGCAATCCCAACCTTTCTGTGGCCGTGGAGCATCAAGAATCACGTCCTCACCATCACGGTTTGCAGAAAACTTTTTTACTCCCCTCGTCACAATTTACGCATCATGAATACGTTTTAATGTTGTATTTTGGTTCATACGGATGCATAGATCGTTTCTGGGTTGTTTGTTATAAGGATTGGTGCAGGTATGGCAAAACGCCATTGTTAGGGTTCATGTTCGTGATTTTGGGGGAATTTAGCTATGGACGATTTCAGACCGAATTAATGGTCCCATTGGATTCAGAAGGGTTCGTTTAAGGGAACTGGGCATTTAATTCTTCTTCTTAACGTCGTTTCTTGTTAGTTTGCTGATTTGCAGGTTAGCTACGATTTATTTTCATAACAAAATCGAAATAGAGTCGTAGCTAGTTAAGATGCAAGTTTGGACGAAGAAGACGAAGTCGTGGCAGCACGCGGTTGGTGGAATTCAAATATGGGGCGCGCGCTTCTCACCCCTGATCCGGTGCATGTCGTCCACGTCCATACGTTGTCCCTGTCTCATCTCAGCCATCTGATTGTTATCCAGATCAATCCAACGCGCAGGAGGACGCGAGTGCATCGTAGACACTCAAGCTGCGTCACACTAGATAAGACCGGTTCATTTTCTATTTTTGTTTTGCTTTTTTATATAAGTGTGTTTCTTTTCTTTTTTAATTAACTTTCTTTTCCTTAATTTATTTTAAAAAAAAACAACAACAAAAATTGATTTAGGAAATTAATTTTAATTTTAGGACTAACTTTTTTTATTTAATAGGGATAATTTACACATAAGATCATTTTTTATTTAACTTAATTAGGATTTACTCATATTTTTATCAATTAGTTTAATTAGGTTAAATCAATTAGATAATTAAGATTTAATTAATTTAGTAATTAGGGATTAATTAATTTAGCCTTTTAGGATTTTTCTAAAATATATACATTATTTAGTTAATTAACTAATAAGGTAATTAATTTAGAATTTGGATTAGTCTAATAATTAAATTAATGTAGGTTTTCAATTGGTTTCCTTTAACCTTGATTTTATTCCAACTCTAAATTTTTTCTTCCCGATTCTCTTCTTATCTCAAAATCCATTGATTGTCGCATATGTGTTTAAGTCTTATTTATTTAAATTTTTGTTATTTCAATTCTAGAAAATATGTATAAGTCGCAATAAGTTTTCTTGTAATAGTAATTAGGGTTTATATTTCTGCCTTTTAAGTTTTCTGCCTTTCCCCCGATTTTTGGTTTGTAATTCCCCCTCCCCGAAGCCTTGTAATAGCGTAGGAACTTTTAATTTCTGCTTTTACTTTATATTAACTGCGTGGTTAGTAAAGTAGGGAGTGGTAACCTCTAAATTGAATTTAGCTTGCCTAATACAAGGTAAAAATATCTGAATTGAACTCACCTGATTGTTGCACCCACACATCTTTAAGGTAATCTCTCTTATTGCTGCCTTTCGATAAAATATTCAAGTCCCTTCGAGTGTAGGGATACCTTAGCCTGTTGCCTCCGATTCTAAATCATCATAGTCCCTCAAAATAAAGATCATAGTCCCTTCAAGCTGCCTACGATAAAAAATGATCTTGTCCCTCGATGTCACCTCGATTAAAATGATGATAGTCCCTTCGAATGCTAAGGTATCCTTACTGGTTCCCTACAAATGACTATTCCATCCTTTCCTAAAGACTTCCTGCCCTTCTTATGGTATGGATAGACTTCAGACGAATGATGACCCTCTATGACCCGATACATCCAATGAAAAGACTACCTACCCTCTTTATGGTATGGATAGACCTTTCAAACAAAAGACTTAAAGAACAAGAAAGACGAACTTAGGGTAGGTACACTTAACTGCTTGCTCAACATTCAAATCAAATTCAAAACACTTTTCATACACCTCTTTTCAAAACGATTTCAAAAAGGCTACACTTATTTACAAGTTAAAGTCCTTATTCAAAATATTTTCTAATCACACACTACACTCTTTCAAACAATTCGAACAAACAACTGAGCTAAGCAATTAAGAGCCCATGGATAACCATGGATACAAAGGGTGCTTACACCTTCCTTTTGTATAACCTACCCCCCGAACTTAAAATCTTTCAAAGTTCTTTCCTGTTCTTTTTGCCTTTCCAATTGGATAAAATAAAAGTCGGTGGCTTGCTATCCGCACATTTTAAAAGTCAGTTCTCTCACCGTGTTACACTCATCTATTTTGCTTAAAAGTTTCAAGAGTGAGAATAAACAGTCCACCTTAATGTATCAGAAGATACATGAGTACACAAAAAAAAAACACACGAAAACCTTAAAAGACTCCCAAAACACTAACCCTTATTTGCGCTAACGGTTTCTATTTGTGAATGCTTGCTATACTAGGTTTAGCATGTCCTTATTTATAGACTCTTGCAGTATGGGCTTGGACTCTGAAACAAATCCAATCTTCTCCTTTTTTAATCAGCTGCAAGATTTGCACATAAAATAGGAACAAATCAAATCAAGTTAAATATTAGTTTCCTAAAAAAGTCTTAATGACCCTTTTATAAAACCAAAATAAATCTGCATTTGTCCTAAAAACTCCTTGATTGTTTGCGCCTGTATGAGTGTCTGAATCATCTAGAATCTCATATTTTCAATCAAATCTTCAAGGATTAAAATCTGTCTAAATGTCATGATGTTCTGATATAGCATGTCACAACATCTAGCATAACACTTGTAAAAAATCATGACACCATAACCTGGCATGAAAGTTGGTTAAGATGTTACAACATCTTGATCAACATCAATTAAGAGTACATGTGCCCCCATTAAATAAAGTAGATTCCATATATATCAATTATTTAACATGAAGAATATCTCTATCAAAGTTAATGTTACCATTTGAAACTTGATATAATTTCTTGTGTGCCAAATTTTCCAAAGAATTATTATGATGATAGTCATGATCAGATTATGAATTTGAGAACTCCAACTTCTACTAGCAAGTTTGAATAATCTTTTAGAACTATTTCTATCAATGTTCATTCCAAACAATCGCTTCATTCAATGCTAAAATGTAAAATGTACATGCATATGAGAAATTAGTGGTTTGTAGTTTCAACATCATGATTGCATATAGAGCACCTCGAAACCATATGCATTCCCCTTTGAGTCAGGTTGTGTTTTTTTGCAATGCCATTATGAATTAATTTCCAAGTCGCTAATGACTTAGTAGGTGGTATCTAGTGTTGGGAATGTGAATCAATACACAAGAGAAAGGTGGATTATGGGGGTTAAATAGGAATTTGAATAAATACGCAGTGGAAACTCAAAGTAAAGGATTTACGTGGAAATAAAATAGATAAGGGAAAGAGATTACACATGAGATTTATAGAGGTTCTGCCTAATAAAGTGACATATTCCTCTCCCCAAGAATTGATCTTGATAGTATCCAGTATATCTTTAGATCTTTTAGAAGGTAAAGCCTATTAACCCCTTCATACAATGAAATAAAGTATTTAGGATAACTTCTAACCAAACAACGAACAGAGCTTGAAGCAGATAGTCACTAAACCAAACAACGAACTGACTTGAAGTGGTTAGTATTCACAATAAATTGATATTTTTAACATGATGATCTCAAACCAAGATAGATTTTTGAGTTGGTTATCCTCCAAACAGAACCAAGGTTTTATACGGGCTAATAAGAAATCAAACAAATATTTTTATCGAGCTGATCTCAAACCTACTGAGTTATTACACTGGACTGAGCTTAGAAACTAGTATTTTACACTAGAGTGGTCTCCAACCAATTGAGATTATACACTATGAAAAACTAGAGCTTTTTCACTAGGATTTTACACTATGAAAAACTAATTTCCATGAACCAAAAGAGAGCTTTTTCAATGGCGGAGCTCACGAACCAAATGGAGATTATTAGTAATCTCCCAAATGCAAACAAGAGTTTTTTCGATTGTTTAGCTCCTAACCAAAATATTAACTTTCTAAGGAAGAATTATTTACTCAAGAGAAAAATTCTAATCTTGAAAATTTACAACTATGCCCTAACTCAAAATAATGTTCCTCACTAAACTCAAGAACACGCTCAAAGCACTATAGTTAAAAATATGTGAAGAAGTATGAAGGATTCATAGAGACTATGAGAGAGATGAAAAGTGAGGGTTTTTCACATTTTTTGTGTATTTTGAAATAATAGAGAAACCTCTATTTATAGGACAAGAAATGGTGTAAATTTGGAAACAATTCATGAGTCAAATAAATGACCTAATCATTAGGATAATCGATTAGGCAATGCCAATAATCAATTGTGGCCATCTGAAATAATAGGTTTAGATATATAGCATTTACCAATCTTTAAGAGATAGTCATAATCTATTAGACACTCTATTAGAATTCATCTAATCGATTAGGTATATATGCTAATCCATTAGGTATACATGCTAATCGATTAGACATTTTAAAAAGGGTTTTCCTAATCAAGTAGACCACCCCTAGTCAACTAGCTAGGATCCAAATAGTTTTTTGGTGATTTTTTGAGAGATTTCTCAATGTTTTAAGAGTACCTGTGTGATTTAGAAACAAAACTTCCACAAACTTCCTAGTATCTTTACAATAGACAAATTACTTAAATGGACACGATCAAGTGAGCTTTCACACTTTCTCTCTTTCATACTCTGAAGCTTCAAGTCTTAACATCATTATCTTTTTATTTCAGCATCACACAACAACCTTAATTCTTATTGACGAGGCTTTATATATTTCCAAGTTAGTTACCATCATTTGAGATTTTGAAATTTTAAACCACCAATGATCATATTCCCTAAGTCTTTACTTGAGAGTTGTTGCACGATAGTGTTAACTTTAAACAAGCTTGATTTTGGAGGATAGCTTGATCAATCATCTTGTGTATCTTTGACCAATTGATTTAACTTGAGAAGTTTCTTGACTTGAAGTGTTGTCATCATTAAAACCATGAAATCTTCAAACCTAAGCAACTACTGATTAACTTGTATCTTGATATCCATAAGCTTCACCATCTTGGATTGAAACACCCCAAAAATTAAATTTAATGATTTAATCTATTATTTGGTTGTGTTAGTGTGATTATATGAGTCATTGTGAATTATCGATGAGATTATGTGACATGTGATGTCTATGTTGATGTGTGTGTGGTAGTGAAATTAAGGTGTTAGTTAGTATAATAAATAAATGTAGTTCTAATTAGCATTATTATTTAATTACAATAAAATAAGGAGATAATATGAGGTAGAGTTAGTAAGGGCATAACAGGAATATCATATTAGGGTCATAAGGCTAACTAAGTAAATAGAGGAAAAAGGGAGAATATTCATTCATCGTAAAATTTTTGGAGAAGCGTAAAAGAAAGAGATAGTTAAGGCAAGAAGATGAGAAGGAGAATCAACCGTAGAATTTGGGAAGAGAATCAAGCTAGCAAATAATCTAAGGTAAGGGGAGTCACCTTAACTATTATATTTGATCTAAGGGATTGATAATTGTAAGTTAGATTGTATGTTGGGGTTTTATGATATTTTAATTATTTTGATGAACCAAGATGATTGATTGTTTGGATTGTATTGTATTGTTAATATGATGCATGATGTTAATAAATGATGAAGTGGTGAATGATAACATGAACTAGAGTCAAATCCTCCATGTTTATGGATTTGAAGGTCCAGGGTTTGATGATGAATCTTGGAGTGTGTGGTGTCGTTTTTTTTTACCTCCCCGTTTCACTTGGGAGGACGGCACGCTAGACCCTTCACGCAAAATTTGGAAGGAGGGAAGCACCCGTGGCAGATGAATTTTGTTTCAGTTCTTCCTACGATAACACACGAACTTTTTAATTATCCTACGAAAGAGGAAGGGGAAAAAGATCTCAAATAAACCCTAGGAGTTTGCTAAGTGTGGGGATTCACCTAGACTAGAAATTCTGGAGTCCGGGAGGTCGGTTATACATATGGAAGGTCTTAAGCACCCTACATATCCGTAGTACTCTACGGGAACCTTCTCTGTGTCTATGTGTTTGTGTTTGTTGCTTATTGATTGGGAAAGTTTCTCCTTTGTGTTAGGAGGGAAAATTGAATTGAATTAAAAGAAAGATAGACAGACTGACTATTTTTGGTTTTTGATTAGCTCGCTGAGATTCCTTGTGAACCTCATGCCTACATATCCCTAATGGAAGTCAGAGCTTTTTGTAGTTCAGAGAACTAATTAGGGAAATTAATTATTTTTGGTGCCTTGCTTGAAGCTCAAGGTTGAAGCTTGAATTAAATCTCTATTTACAGTAAAGAGACATGAAATCATCTTTACAGAGAGGTATTTCTACTATTCCACCACAAACATTAAAAGTGACAGAAAAGCTGAATTCATTTCATTAAGAGAGGGACCTTACTTGTGTATGTGCAAGTATACCAGTCAAATGTCTCTTGAATGAAAGAAGGGTTCTCAACCAAATTAGGGAAAGTTACACATGCCTGGGTTAACTAGCCAGAGCATGTCTTTCAAAATCCTAAATGGGAGAAAGATTAATATTAAAATTGAAATGTTTATTTGTTTGAATGTGGTGAGATAGGAGAAATATCTCTCTATAGAGATAAGCTACGTCTATCTATTGTATAAAAGATTTGATTTTAGCTGGCTTGTATGAGGCCCAAGCTTGAGGCTTTTTTGATTGATTTTATTGACTCTGGGAGATGACTCCACTAGAAATTAACTTAAACTAAGAAGTTTTGTGTTATGTACAAAGCCCAGAATTGAGGCTGACTCTAGTTGGAGAGTGTTTATTTTGTTTTATGATTTTATTTGGTGTTCTGTACAAAGCCCGGAATTGAGGCTGACTCTACCTAGGGAAGACATTATTTTCTGCCTTGTATGAAGCCCAAGGTTGTGGCTGACTGTTAGCGAAGGAAAGTCATTATTTTCTGCCTTGTACGAAGCCCAAGGTTGTGGCTGACTGCTAAGGAAACTGAGTATGGATGACTCTATGGGAAAAAGATCCTAAGGGTTAGGAATCTTTTGACACAGGGAATGTGGTTTATCTGCCTTGTACAAAGCCCAAGGTTGTGGCTACTTGATGGTGAAGGACTCACTGGGGAGACTCTATTATCTGCCTTGTACAAAGCCCAAGGTTGTGGCTGACTCTCTAAGGGAATACCTATGAGGAGGGTTTTGACTCTAAAGGGAGTATGTGCCTTGTACAAAGCCCAAGGTTGAGGCTGACTCTTGAAATAGGGAAAGATCTACCAGTGTGGGATCTTTTGACTTAGAGGGGATTTTTGACTCTGTTGAGGATTATCCTATTGCAAAGGTTGACCCTACTGAGGATTGTGCTTTTTTTAAGCAGGGATTGATGAATGAAAGACCCAGGTTTGAAAATTGACTCTACTGGGGAATTTGTTTGAATGATTGACCTAAGGTAGACTCTACCGGGGAGTTGGTTTTTATTTACTGAGATTGACCTAGGTGGGACCTAACTAGTGAGATTTATCTTTTAAAAGTTGAATTTTTGGAAGCTAACCCTTTCCAGGGAATTATGACTTTAAAGGACTGATTTTGAAGGCTAACCCTTTCCAGGGAATTATGACTTTAGAGGACTGATTTTGGAGGCTAACCCTTTCCAGGGGTTTACTCTGCTGGAGAGTTTATCTTTTGAAAGCTTAATTTTTTGGAAGCTAACCCTTTCCAGGGAATTTATGATTATGAAGTAAGAGTGATTAACTATTTGAGACTTTTTGTTTAAAGCCCAAGATTAAGGCTGACACTGACTGAGGATAGACAGATATGGAACCTAGACTCTGCTAAGGAGGAAAACTATTGGAGATAAAGGTGACAGAGACTGTCCATGTCTCTCATTCCAAAAGGTGTACTCAATACTGAGATTGAGACATTCTTAGCTTGTTTAAAGTCTGGTTTTAAGAATAAAGGAAACTCACTAGGGTAGGCTAAAAGGTGACTAAAGACCTGTTCCTATGTTTATATGAAACCTGATGGGTCCTTGTATACAAGCTCAAGAGGAAGTTGGGAATGCTTTTAAGAAGCATGTGGGTCCTTGTACAAAGCCCAAGAGGAGGTTAATCGAGGGTCATCGAGGGTCCTTGTTATAGCACAAGAGAAAGCTATGTAACTAATATAGATTTATATCAACTACATCTATTGAATTAACTAAAATACGTGAAGAAGCCTAAAATTTGAAAATTAAATTAAATGACTATACTGAAAGATAAATAGATGATGATAGAGGGTTTTTAATCCTCTGATGATGTTGAATGAAATGGTATCGAGTTTTAACAAAAGAGTGCGTAAATTAAAGAGGTGGAGTTCAAAAACTTACCTCTGAAACTGAAGGTCGTGATGATGATGGAGAACTTCTAGCTTTGAGTGAATGATTGCAAAAGCTTCCTGGGACCTTGATGATGCTATCTGGGCACTTATATTGCTTTGAAAACCCCTGAAATGATCTACTCGACCCCTCTTGCTTGAGCTTCAAGTAGGAATTGAAGATGATGATTCTGCACCTACAGATGAGCTGCGACCATCTGGATAGCTTCACTACACTCCAAGGAAAGTGTTTGAATGCTTGGACTTGCTTGACACCCTCTGAATTTTTCTACAGACCTCCAACTGCTCGAGCTCCAAAATGAAAATGACTATGGTGTTCTTGCACTTACAAAAGTGATCCAGGTGCTTGGATCACTTCTAATGAACCTCCTTGAGATGTTAGAAATCTTACTTTCAAAAGAAAAGCTCTGGTTTGAAGAATTCGATTTTTCTTGCCAAAGAACCTTTGAAAACCATAAGCAAGAGGGAGAGAAGGAGAAAGCAAGAATTAGATTTGCTTTGATGTGTCTAATACTAAGGAATGAACTTGTATTTATAGGCAAAGAGCTCAGTACAAATTGGAGGAGTGAGCTTGCTTAGTGAGGGAGTTTTGGTTTCTTGGCCATGAAAAAATTCAAAGAATCTCTAAAATGCAATGATGGCCAAACCGAGTAAGCTCCCTTACCATTGATCTTATCTGATCTTGGGGAACATTTCTGATGCATAGGAGTGTTCCAATTGGTTGGTGAGAAGATTCCTTTGGTGATTCATCCATTTGTCATAAATTCTCAAATGTAATCATTACATAATCACATGTTCTTGTTTTTGGGAATATTATCTAATCCTTATGCCATGGTGAAAATGAATGTATGGTATCTCTACTAACATGTTATGGGTCATGTAGCATCAATTAGTAGAGTCATTTGCACAAATTTGCAATGTTTCAAAATGGTACATGACCTATAATTTTACTTCATGAGCCCAACTTTGAACCATCATAACTCCTAGCTCAAAATGAATTTAGAGAAGGTTGAGAACAATTTGGAAAGCCCTTAACATGTAATTCAATTAATTAGTTTGGAGATTCTTCAAAATCATTTGGGAAAATTGTGAAAAACAGGCCCAAAGTTTGAAGAAAACTAGGTTAAAACACTTAGAATTTTTCTAAGTTTTTTATGACCTATAACTTCCAAAGCTCATATCTCTTAAATGATTGATCTCTTGAAAAAAGTTCCCTTGTGAGAAGTTGTTTTATTTGATTAGATCTATAACTTTCATGTTGGAAGTTTTTTGAGTTGTGTAGGTGAAATTTTGAGATCCATGAACTGGGTCAAAATGCACTAGTTTGACTTTTTGTTGACTTTTTGATCCTTGATGAATTTTCTTGATTTTCTTTGGTCAAATAAATTCAACAATCATATGTTGATGATATTGATCCTTAAAAGTCATGGTTGGACCTAAAATCCTAAAAGTCAAAGGTGATCTTGTACAGTTGACTTTTTCCAGATGAAGTGAAATCTTGGACTTTTGTGATGAATCAAGTTCTTCTCTTCAGATGAATGATATGAATGGATTATATTGAGGTAATAGAAGTTATTGAACCATGTTTTGATTTGTGGACCCATGTCCTGATTAAAAGTCAATTGTCCATGTGAATTAGGTTTAAAACCCTAATTGTGGATCAGATGAAATTCATGGCTGTAGATCTTGAATTGAAGTATAATGCCCAATGGATATTGTTATATGGATCATTTGAATATGATTGAAACCTTTGAGTGATGTCCTGGAGCTTTTTAGGGTTTCCCAAATGTGGTCCCTGATTTTAGTCCTTGATGGGCTCAAAACCCTAGCTGAGCAAACCTGAGTCTAGATGACTGGTGTCTAATCAACCCTAGGTGAATGAATGAATCATTTGAGTCTTGTGATTGTATTAGAGGTTAATCTCATATTGATTGGTCCTTTGCCTGAACTCTCTTGTCCTTGAGCACCCTCGATTGAGTACCAGATAAACAAGTGACTGCTCTGGGTACCTGTCTTGAAATGTATGAAGATGTGACATCTAAGGGGGGTCAAAATTAGGGTATTACAGAGTGGTGATGAATAATTGTGTTTTGATGTTTGTAATAGATGATATATGCTAGAACTAGGTTAATAGGCCTTAAATCGCAGGAAAATGATGAGTAAAACATGTTTTGGGGTGAAAGATTTGATTTGGTTTGATGCAGGTCGCGCATGGTTTTCTGCAGAAATTGCAGATCCCGCTTAAAGCGCTTTTGAAAATAAAATAAGGGTCAAGTCAGATAGGAACGTGCCTAGCGCGATAGGGAGGCCGCTTAGCGCGGGTTACTAGGACGAAAATTATGATTTTGGAAAAATGATTTCAGAATAAGGAAACTTATAATTTATACTAATTTCCGAGTAACTTTATGGAATTTAATAAGTATGTTTAGATGGGTTTAGAGGGCTATTTACGTGGAACTTGATTATGTGACTACATATATGTATATGCTTGTTGTAATTATATGTTGTTGTGATGATTGATGGCATGATGATTGTGGAGTATGTGTTATGTTTATCAAGATGTTTGTGGTGTTTGTATAGTGGAGATGATTGTATGACATGATGAGTAAATGAATGATGATGTTGTTTTGACTAGTAGTGGTCGTTGATATTGTGATGTTGAGCATCATGCATTCATAACATATTTGTAGGACGATAGTCCAGTGATGTTTGCTGGACAAATGGACCAGTGGTGGCCTCAATCCCATTGTGTAGATTGAGTGTGATACTGTGAAGTGCTCCGATTCCAAGCGGGAATCGATCCTATTGGTGAGGATCTTTGGAGAACGGTGACTGATTCATCAGTGAAGTTTTGGTACCACATGCATGAGTTTATTGGAGTTGCATTCCATTTTTTGTGGCATTGCATGATTGAGTGATGTTTGGGATATCCATGATGTAAATGATGATTTAGATGATGAGTGTGATTGAATTATGTGATGATATTATGAATAGATGATGATGTGCAGGTGTGAGTAAGTATGTGAAGCATGAGGATACGCCTGTATCCGTATATGTGTGGTTGTTGATCAATGGTGTGCCACTAGTATATTAATTCTTTATGTCTTATATAATAATTATGAAATACTCATCCTTTTTGTTTAAATGTTGCCTCTACGTGGGTAACTCGCATGTAATCAGGAGTAGTCCGCTGAAGTTTAGAGGATAGCTTCGTGAAGTCCTTTTTAGCGGATGTTTTGGAATAAGGGAGTCTTGCTCTGATGCATAACATCGGGGTTGGGATTGTGTGTTTTTGGAACTATTACGTTCTTTTT
Source organism: Vicia villosa (assembly GCF_029867415.1). Taxonomy (NCBI): domain Eukaryota; kingdom Viridiplantae; phylum Streptophyta; class Magnoliopsida; order Fabales; family Fabaceae; genus Vicia; species Vicia villosa. The sequence goes on along the minus strand of NW_026704957.1, from coordinate 1,087,803 downwards.
TAATTGTTTTTAATATGATGAATTATCTTTTATGGTATTGTGATGTTTTGGTTTATGAAACATGAACGGTGAAGTTATGAATGATGTTTTATGAAGTTTAATAAAGATGTTTTCAAATTATGAATTCCACTACGAGAAAAGTGATGTTATTATGGTTGTGTTAAAGAAGCATTTGAGTTACATAATTTTGAGATCCCGTGTTACAGAGCATGACGTTTATTTCTGAAGTTTTTATGAATGTGACACTCTTGTGTGGATGTTTTATTTGATTTATTTCATATTATATTGTGAATATTCTATGTGGGTTAGAAGGGTGTTACATTAGTGGTATCAAAGCAGGTCGGTCCGTCCGACTAGGTTATTGAGTTTGTAGTGTGATAGTTGAATACTGCCGATAGTTATTCTAACATTGATGATAATTTTGGTGTGAACAGAGTATGGCTGGAAGAAACAATGTTGCCATTGATGTTGCCTTGGAGGCTGTTACTCAGGCCATGCAGAATCAGCCTAATGCTGGAGGGATTGATGAGTCGTGTAGTTTGAGTACTTTCTAGAGGGAGAATCCGCCTACTTTCCGAGGTTGGTATGATTCAAATGGAGTACAAGAATTGCTTAAGTAGATCGAGAGGATTTTCTGAATGATGGATTGCTCTGCAGCACAGAAAGTACGCTATGGTACTCATATGCTGGATGGAGAAGCTGACAACTGGTGGATTGGCACTCGTCAGAGATTGGAAACTTTTGGTGAGGTGATTACTTGGGTTGTGTTCACGAGGGAGTTCTTGAGAAAGTATTTTCCCAAAGATGTCCAGGGAAAGAAGGAGATGGAGTTCCATACGCTGAAACAAGGGAATTCAATTGTCACTGAGTATGCTGCTGAGTTTGTGGAGCTCGTGAAGTTCTATCCACATTATAGCTAGGAGACGTCTGAATTTTTGAAATGTATTAAGTTTGAGAGTGGGTTGCGTACGGAGATAAAACGGACGATTGGATATCAGCAAATTCGTAGATTTGCGGAGTCGGTGAACAATGATGACCCTCTCGTTGAATTTTTTTCTTATTCTCTTTTTAATAAATTCATTAACCTTCATTTTAGTTTATATTTTAATAGCATTTTTTAGCACGCCCAATATTTTGTATTGTTTGTTTCAATACTGAGAGTAAAGATCGGTCTCTTAACATACACTACTAGAAATACTCGAATTTTCGCAGGAAATTCCGCAGATAAACTGTGTATTTCTAGTAGTGATATATATTACTCTATCATTATCTTCTTTTTCACATTTACTAAATCATCCTATTATATCTTTGTATTTGATCATTATCATTTTAATTTAAATAAAAATAACAGAATATTCAACATTTTTTAATTTTAAAAAATAGATAAACAAATGAAAATTTGGTCAATGATCAATAAATATTTTAAAATAAAAATGTCTAAATTGATAGAAGAAAATATCTATTTTAAACTTTAAATTAAGTTAAATTACAAGTTTTTTCTTAAATAGTTAAATTTGCATTTCAATTCCAGTCAACTTTCTCATATAGAAAGTCAAATTAAAATCTTAGTAATAAAATAAAACTATTTGAGGAGATGAGACCTTATTAATATTAAAATGTTTATGCAAATGGAATATTCATATTCAGCGTACTTAGTTTTCTAGAAGGCTATACATATTTCAGACTACATTAAAAGATTGTTAAAATTGTAGCATTCTAGTTCATATTTAATTTAGGAGTGCATTAATAATATTATATAATAATTTATTTTTTTTAACAGAAAATTTATGACTGAATTGACTAACAAACTCGTTCTAGAACATGTGAAAAATAAAAACATAGATCACAACCCAAAAAATGCTTAAAAATGCAAAAGTGGCATCAATAAATTCATTTGTGTAAGACTAAGCCAAAAGATCAAGTTTGTGTTATTGTTCACTACTTCATTTACTCTTATAATAATAATGATTTTTTTTCTATTATAAATTTTGATTTGGAAACTACCCGGTGAGTTGACCAATATATTAATAAATGGAAAAAAATCAAATTAACTTTGACAATAAATTTTCAATAATATAATATTTATTAAATATATATTTAATATATAATATAATTCCAAAGATAATATCAAGTTAGGTTGAATATTTTTTATTGTGTTTTAAATTTAAATCTAAAGTATTTTAGTCTAATGTATAAATTTATAATGGTATTTGTTATTGATTCTATGGATTTAAAATAAATGTATATTAATTTTTAAAAATAAAAAAAACTCAAGTTAGGTTATTGCTCTAACTCGCCCTTAATTAATAGTGTATTTTCTTTAAAAGCTCTCTTTCTTGTTGACCGTAGAATAATTATATCCTTACATGTTTTTTTTCCTTGTATAAATATTTAAAGATAGTTCATCTGCGATAAATACCCATCATTAGCAATTATCAAACCACACAAGTTTGTTTTCTCAGTAAAAAAAGTTCTAAATCTTTTGTTTTGTGTTTTCGAAAAAAATGTCTGAAAGAATTTTCATCGGAAATGAGGCAGACAAAAACTTAAAACGCAAAATGATTGAAGAATCAAACTCAAAACTGAGGAAGGAATCAAAAAATATAACACCATCCTCTGAAGCTGATTCCGAGAAGGGCAAAAGGGTAGAAGAAACAGAGGCAAAACGACATAAAGAACTTAAGGTAATAACACCACCCGCTGAATCTAAAGATTTACTTGGTAATAACAACAAGTCAACTTCCATTCTGTTAGAGAATGGTGATCATTCAAGTTCTTCTCAAAATGTTATTGCTAAAGTTTTACCTGAGCAAGAAGTGAAGAAATTTTCTTGTCTTTTTTGTGACAAGAAGTTCTCAACTTCTCAAGCGCTTGGGGGACATCAAAACGCTCATAAGCATGAGCGTGTCATGAAAAAACTTGAACGAAAAATGAGGGAGGAAGAAATGGATTCGGCCATAAGGTATCGAACTGGTTTTCCATACCCTTATCCTTATTCAAGCCCTATTCACTATCAAGGGTATCCTTATTTTCGTGGAAATTTGCAGCAACCAATTGGCAATCATATGAACAATACCATGCCTTCTTGGCTTGGTTCTCCATTTGGTGGCTATGGAGGGATGTATATGCCGAATAAATCTGCCCTGCCAACTCCGTTTGTGATGTCAATGCCAAAGGCACCCATCACATCACAACAATTTGGGATGGCTAATTTTTTTGGTGGAAATCAAACTCTTTCGCTTCCAAATCCTCAAAGGTCAAACAATGTGGAATTGAGACTTTCTGTTCAAGCTAATCAAACTCCTTTTTCTGGTGAGGGTGCAGAAGGAAGCTCCAATGCTCAATTTCCTTCATGTGATCTTCCAATAGAAACTCGTGATTTTATTGGAGAAAGTCAACTTCTAGAAGAGCCTGGTGCGTGTTCATCATCAACATTAGAGGAACTCGACTTGAATCTCAAACTTTAAGATTTTATGTCTACCTAATAAAAATGCATTAGCCACATATTATGACATCATGTTTTCATGGTCATTTTATCATTTAATTTATGTTTTGTTGCTTTGGTTTATTTTCTTCAGTATCTTTATGTACTTTGTTTCATGAATGAATAAATTCTCTGTCTTTTTTATTAATATCAATATACTTAATTATTAAGTAAATATATGCATTCTTCACTTGTCCAAACATTTTCATGGGAATTTTGTAAATTAAGAACCAAATTTTCCTAATAAATTTTGAACTATTTTCAAATGAAGAATCAAACTATGCAATTTTTTAGTTATCTTAATTGAGTTGTATTACTTTGTTTAGTATTTTTAATCAAGTACTTGTTTTATGAAATTCATTATTTGATCCAAAGTTATGTAATTTTTTTTAATAAGGATGATATACTGAAAAAAGAAAGATAGTTACACAAAATGTGGGGGGACTATGCCAAAATCCCCTAAAAAAGAAGTGAATCTAAAAAAGGCATTCCAATTTTTTTTATAAATCCTGTCTCATGCCCAAAGGAATTTCTTCAAGGTAAGCTAAGGAAGTAGTTGTGAGGCCTATATTAGCAAAACAATTCGTTCAACTATTTTCTTATCTATAAATATGAGATAAAACAAAATTCATATTTGTAATAATGTTCATGGAGTCATTCCAAAGTTTCTTTAATTTCCAAGAAACAAAGAAGGGTTAGATAAAGTTTAAACTACTAGAAGAGAGTTTGTTTCGATCTAAAGGTTTGACCAAGACTTGTCAGAGGAAATTTGTATATAGCTCTAATAACCACTATACATTCAGTATGAAATGATGAGGGACAAACAAGATTCTCAAAGAATGTAAAAATTAAATCTCCATAATTGTCTTTGAAAATACCACCACAACCTGACCATCCACTTTCATGGCTAAAGGCTCCATCATAGTTGCTAAGATGAAGTCATCCATGGTTGAGGTTGTCGTGAGGTTGTCGTGAGGTTGGTGTTATTGCCAGTACACAAAAATTGTGTTTTGATGTTGTAGCAACCGGCTTAAAAATTTACGTTTAAACACATCCGCAACCCTTAATTTATTTTTAAAGGAAAAAAGGGAAAAAACCTTTAAATTAGTAAAATCTGGGATAGTAGGTAATTTAGACAAATGGACGGTGCTAGGCTCCATATGCCTCCCTTGTATTCAAGGGGACTCATTTAGACTTTAGATTTCAAAAAAAAAGTGAAAAAAGTCAATTGTTAGAAGCAAGAACAAATTTGGAGAAAAAAATTGGAAAAAAAATAAACAAGAAGAAATTTGTAAAAAAAAAAAACAACGTAAAAAAATGTGAATATTGTAGATTTTTTTCGGTCCCCTCAAAATGTGAAAATAGACTCCTATTTATAGTAGTGAAAATTAGGTTAAAGTGCCAAATAAGGAAAATGCCCACACCAAAAAAGCCCAAACTTTGATTTTGAAAAAGGAAATAAAATTAGTAACAAAAAAAAATGTTTAAAATGTGCGATGGTGGGATTCAAACCCATGACATTATGTTTACAAGCTCTACTCTCTTACCAATTGTGCTATACTTATTTATTCGAAATAGGAAGTTAGTTTAAAGTATATAAAGACGAGCAAACATTTTCTATTTTTTAAAATATAAATAATTTTAAATAAACTATCATATTTTTAAATAGACTTGAAAATGAATATTTATAAAACCCAAGTTGCAAATAAACCAAAGAAATTTAAAACCCAAGATGTTAGTGTAAATAAACCAAAGAAATTTACAACTCAAGATGTTAATGTAAACAAACTAAAGAAATTTAAAACCCAAAATGTAAATAAACCAAATAATTTTATGAAATCCAATTTTAAGATTATATGACTTTTTGAAATGGGGTGGGCAAATTTGGGGCATGACAGATGTCGGCAATAGTGCTAATGAAAGAAGGATTGTTCTTTTTTAATCTGGTTGGATTCCTGGTACTCCATATTCCATTGATAATGTAGACAATGTCTGAGTATATTATAAGGGAGCATTGAGGGATATGTCGCCAATCATCCATATACCATCCAATATGGCAAGAGAGTGACTCATGTATGAGGTTTTTGTAGAACCAATTCCATAATCACCTTGCAAAACTACACGAAAAAAAGAATACTCCAAGGTTTCAGCGCTAGACCTGCAAAAGGAACAAACAGAAGCCAAATTGTATCCCCTAGCCATAAGTTTCTCATTGATGAAGATCTATTTAAGCATTAATTTCCAAACAAGCATTGCTTTTGAAAGGAGAATATCCTTGTTCCGAATGAATTTTTCCCAAGACAGTCTAGCAGAAAGGACTATTTTGAATATGTAGGCATGTTTCAGGCTCAGGGTGCCTGAAGTGACATTTAGCCAAATCAATTAATCATCATCTACAATGTTATTCAAGCAAGACTCAGAGAGTATGTTTGGAAGAAAAGGAAAAAGATTCAACCCATTAAGAGGCAAGTTCCAATGACCATCAATAATGAACTCAAAGGCTTTTCTATAAGGATTGATGCCTTGAGAAGAAAGAAACTCTAAAATAGTTTCCAAATCAAGTGGTTTCCCACACCAATTATCCAACTAGAATTTAATGTAATTAACATTTCCCCAAATCCAACTGCAATACCATATGGATGAGAAGATGTCATACTTGATGATGCCAAAGGATCTCATGGTTCTAGCTTTTATAATATCATCCCATTTCTATTCACTAACGAGCATGTCCCAGTCAAGTTTAAAATTTTTCATTTAGAGATATGAGATACCTTAATCCAATGTCTCCATTAGCATAAGGGGTTCAAAGTTTTCTCCAAACAACCATCACCATATTCCTATTGTTAACATTGCCACTCAAAATGAAATTTCTAGATGCCTTTTCAATGCCTTTAAGAAGAGAAACGTGTTAGGGGTATATAGTGATGGAGTGCATAATCATGCTTTGATTAATAGTCTTCATAAGCAAAACTAAAATAGGCATGAAGAGTAAGGCACCTTTCCATGCACTAAGCTTGAAGACAATCTTATCAGCCATGGATTGCAAGTGAGTAGCTTTTACTCAGCCATCGGTTGCAAGTAAGTACATGGCAAGGCTTCAATGGAACAGCCTCTCATCCTAGATAGTCTATTCAGCCTACTAGTCAGGGGCGGATCTATGTGTACTGGTGTGGGGGCTCTTGCCCCCACAAAAGAACAAATAATACCTTGAAAAGTGTAATAATTTATATCTTACCTTTACATTGAAACAAAAAATAACTGCTATCATGATAAATTAAATTTTTAAGAAAATAAATATGTGGTGATAACTTTAAATGATACACATTTTAGTTATTTATTCTTTTAAGTTTTATAACTCTATTAACATTATGTATGTATTCGGATTAAAAAACACTATATTTAAAAAAGCATTATGCTATAAAATTTTAAAATATTAATCTTTTTTAATTATCTTATATTTAAAAAGTATTATGCTATATAATTTTAAAATTTTAAAATATTTATCGAATTTTATTATCTTATAGGCCAGTGTTCTGAAATAGCGGTGCGCCATAATTGTTATTACAAAAATATATCAGTTTTTGGGGTCGATACAATGATAAATATCGTTTGATATTGTAGCTTTTTTCATTATAATTTATTATTACGGTGAAATGACCAGTAAGACCGAATTTTGCCCCCACATTCCAAAGTTTTTGGATCCGCCACTGCTACTAGTAGACAAAGATTCACTATATATGGTCGATTTTGAAGGGCTACATATATGGTCAAAGGGTAGAGACTAAGAGGTAAAGAGATTAATTAGAGCTTGTATGTTTGAAATTTTACTTGTGCAAAAGATGAAGATGTCATCTTCATAAAAGGCGTGTGAAAGAATTTTGATGTTTCTTGTTCTTTTCATTAGATGAAGGTCACCTTCTTTCACTGGCTTACATATATTCCTGTTGAGGACATCTTCAATAAGACATAAGAGATAAGGAGACAAAGGATCTTCCTGTCTAACACCCCTAGTGCAGTGAAAATAGCCATTAAGAAGACCATTTATGGAAGCAAAAGAAGAAGAGATAATAACTTTGATCCTGCTGCAAAATTTGTCACATAAGCCAAATATCTTTAGGGTGTGATCTATAAACTTCAAACACAAAGTATCAAATGCCTTGGAGACATCCACTTTCATAGCAATACTACCACCATTGGCTTTGTTGTGAAGATGATTAGCTGCTTCTGATGACAAGCAAATGTGTTCCCTAATGTGTATCCCCTCTGAAATATCACAATTTCATGCAAAAGAAAAATTGTTAATGAAATATTCCACTGCATGGTTATCCAACTCAGTAGAATCACTAATGATGCTTTCCACATTCCTAAAAAAGTGATAAGATTTCTAGAGCTCTTAGTTTTGTCCATTATGTGGAAAAAGTAGTATTTATATCTTCCTAAAGGTGCCATTTTACTCTATACTTCTGGTCCCAAAAAGCCTTCACCTTTGCCATGGTTTTTCCAAGTCAATATGAGCCAATTTTTCCTGAATTTTGAGATTTTCAATGATGCCATCTTTGCTACTTTGGTTTTAGATATTTTGGGGATTATCATTGGAAGTCTTTACCATGTAGTGGATGTCTCCAAATATAGTAGTATTCTAAGCCCTAAAATTAGTTATAAGAATTTGGAGTTTTCGAGTAAGAATAAACATAGGGCAACCAAAAATCCTAGTGCCCAAAATGCTTTTAATGAAAACATGACAGTTCACAAAGAGGGTCCGCGTGTTCAGGAATTGGAACTGATGCATAAAATTATAAGGTGTGAAATAAGCCTCAAACATGATAGGAACATGGTATGATCTAATTCCAAGTAGAGTAGTAACATGTACTGAGAGACTACCAGTAAGCCAATTTTGAGTGCATAAAGCTCTGTCAAGCTTTCTTTCACACATCCCTGCCCAGATATGCCATTGTTCCAGGTGAATAAAGATATTTGAGTTGGGAGGTCAACAAGACTATTATGAGCAAACTAATCTTGGAAATATTGAAAGTGAGATCTAATTAAAGTGCCTCTACCCATGTGCTCGTGAGCACTGAGGATGGCATTGAAATGTCCCATAAAGCTTCAAGGGATATTGTGAGTGGATTGAAGTTTGTGAGATCCAATCAAAGGTTTCTCCTATGAATAAGGCAGCTAGAGGCATATATTGCTGCAATTCCAGTATGAGTGTTATTTTTATCAATTATCAAAGAGACATATTGATCCATAACGGAGGTGATTTGAGGATTAATGTAATTTTTCCAAAGACACCAAAGAGTTGGTAAGTTGTTGTTCATAACATTTACAGCAAAAATCATCAGACTATGTCGTTATTACTTTCTTCAATACTATCCTCCAAAATTGGCTCACTATTAGTTTCCATTGAAGTATGTTTGTTTCCATCACCAGGGCTTACTTTTTTCTGTCCTCTGGCTTTAGAGGATCAAAAATAGGCTCAGGTAAGGCATGTTTGTTTACACCACTAGTTTCCCTTACATTCTTTTGAATATTATGACCTTCACTGACCTTAACACATATGTATTTTCCTTTATTAGAAATAGGGACATAAATAGGTTTCTTCATATTTATTGGTTTTATTCTTGTGATTATTCCTATCTAGTCCACTTCTTCTTTTGCAATTGGCATCTGAATGACCAATATTGTTGTAGTAGTTGCAGAAATTTGATATCTTTTTGTGTTCTAATTCAACAAAAAAAGACAAATTCTATTCTCTAAACTAGTATTTTATGTCGCTCCTTGGTCAAGTCTATATCCACCAATACTCCCACAAAGTTCCCAAAAGCTCTTTCAAACAAAGGTTTGTTAGAGGTAAAGTCAATACATATAGGGATGTCAAGGTTGCTAGTTATTTAAAAGATGATTTTAGGTCTCCAAACTCTTGATAGAGGCCATGGATCCTCACTCAAACTTGAGATGGTGTTTTGTGCAAAGGGAACAAAATCCCTTGTCCATGGAAACAACTTAAGGACCCCAAGATTTAGGTTCCAAGAGTTCAAACTTCTAATCCTTCAAACATATTCTAGAGAAGCAAACAAAAACTTATAAAAGAAATTTCCCAATGAGGTTATACTCCATTTCCCAATTTATATGTTTGTTCGTAAGTCCTTATATCTTGCATCACTTATCTATATCTCTTGAAATTTGGTTGTATGTTCATGTGATAAAAATTGATGTTTGATGCAATCCCATGAATGTTCACTTCTAAAAATTTTGTTGATTAACCTATGAGTGTTTTTCAATCCTATGAGTGTTAATCAATTTTATTTCATCATCATATGTTTTTCATGACATAAATTTTGTACATTTGAAGTATATTTGATGCTATTAATAGTTGAGCATGGTATTTATCATTATTCCTTGCATAATTTATGTAAGTGTGTTTTCTGTCTATTTTAACATGAATTAAATTGAGTATGTTAGTCCAAGTGCAATTCTCGATGAAGTCGTGTCACACTTTATGTTAGCATCTTTGGTTTTGGTTTTAGTGATGATGTATTTTTCACCAAGCTAGGCACATGCATGTGTAGCATCGAGAGCACCAATGTGAATAATTGCATAAACATGACGTTTTTGAAGTGACTCAAGAGTTTGTTATTGCATTGCATTCATCTTATTTCATGCATTTGTATTTTCATTTGTATTTCATCTTAGAATTCACTTAGAACATGTTTGGAAAAGGTATCATGCATAAAAAATCAGTTTCATGGCATTAAAAATCAGTTTCATGCATTAAAAATCAACTTTTGCTCAAAACACAGGTATATGTGTCGACAAAAACGTTGAATGAGTCGACACATGTACTTCATTTTTAAAGCCTGTGGCTTCTGTTTCTTTTATGTGTCAACACATATGATTTATGTGTCAATACATGTACTGCATTTTTAAAGCCTGTAACTTATGTTTCTTCTATGTGTCAACACATACGATTTATGTGTCGACACATGTACTGCATTTTTAAAGCTTGTAGCTTATGTTTCTATGTGTCAGAACATGACCTTACACAGGTCGACGTATGTATTAATATGTGTCGACACATGTTGTAACTTTTCTGAAAAATTGCATTCTTTTTCAATTTCTAAGGTTCCTTTTTGCCTCCAACTTGCACACTTATAAATTCTTCATACATGCATCATTTTCAATTTGATTAAACTATAAACATATACAAATATTGCTCTTTATCTTCAACCTTCCATCTATGCATACACACAAGCAAACTACACATAATCATTTTTTACTTGGGTGCCATATAGACTAGGTTGATAACGTCGAATTTAGTTTAGTGTAACCCGTGTATTAGGGTGAGAATCTTTGGGGGTTTCATCGAAAAAATTATGAGGGTTTTTCCTCCAAGATTAAGGTGTTGATTTGGGGGTTTCGACAAGAGTTGCATATTTTGGATTCTATCGAGTGAAAGCTTTGAAGAAAGGAAGGTTCTTGCAAAGGAGTAGCGTGAGACGGTGAATCAATTGGTAATCTTGGGTGACAATAATTTGCAATTTGGATTCGACCGAGTGAAAGATTTAAAGAACAGTGGTTTCTTGAAAAGGAGTAGCGTGAGAAGGTGAATCAATTGGTATTGTTGGGTGACTTGATCAAACTCAAATCAAGGGAAGATAAGTGCTAGGATCAACATCAAACATATAGTTTATAGGATTGCTTGGTGAACTTCCAAAAAAAATCCTTGTGTCCTCTCTCTCATTTACTTTTCATAAGAAAATTGTTAAATACATTGATTGAGTAATGAATTCGTAGAGATTTTTCCTTGATTGTTCAAAGCTAAATTAGTTTGTTGATTGCCTTACAATCTAATTGATTGTAAGATGTTTTTGATATCAACAAACTTGAAAGAAAAATTTGAAAAAATCAATCACACGCCAAGTGTTCAATAATTTGTCACTTTACGTTTTCCCACTAATTTCATTAGAAATAGGTTACCTTAGTAAGCCTATTGAAACGCTTGATTAATTGTGGATATCAACTGCTTATCATTGTTATTCATTCCTTACAATTATGCACGTATTCGAGTTTCTAATAATCGGTTCGGTTTAGACGAATTATTTGATCTAGGCTAAATCTTCTACTTGTCATAGTTTTTGCGCTTTTCAAGAACAACTTTTAATATGTCATTTTAACTTGGGGATCTATTCATCCCATCTAGATAAGTTGTCATCGTCTAACACTTAGACCCATCATGATTTTGTTGATGACAACTCATGACTATGTAACCTGACTACAATGACAACTCATAGAGATGCAACTTGACTTTAATCATAAAGACAACCAAGTTTTAAAAGTACTTCAAGAGGTCAAAGATGCACCAAATAGTTTGATCAAGCTATTCCTCAAAATAAATTTGAAGAGTTAGGGTTTATTGATCATTGTGATATTCTCTAATGATGGCGCCTGGCTTGAAGATATCTCAAGCCTCGTCTCCAAGAAGATTCAAGTAAAGTGCTTATATGATTGGTGTATTCGAAAAAAAGACTTAAAGCTTCAAAGTGTGAAAAAGAGGAAGTGTGAAAGTTTGCTTGATGGTGTCTCAGTGATCAGTGTTTTATAAAAATACAAGGGTTTTTTGATAAAGTAATATGGCTAAATCACACATTCACTAAAACTCTTTTTAAATCATCTATTTCTTAAAGTAAATAATCTAAAAATATTTTGGAGCCTAACCAAACAAATTGGAAATTGTTAGAATGATTATGACATGTTTTTTGAATTGTCCAACCGATTGGACCATATAACAAATTAATTGGATAAAAGAGAAATGAGTCCATAATCAATTGTGAAAGTATCTTAATGCAGGATGATAGATCTTTATCAAATGTTTCCAAAACGGTAAAAATTTATTGATTATTTAGGTCATCCAATCAATTGGAATAAGGACCTAATCGATTGAATAATTAATTTTTCCCATGAATAGTTTCCTTTTTTTAATGAACCTTTGACTTATAATTAGACGTATCTCCCTTCATTTTTCCACATCCAAAAACATGATATTTTTCCCCTTCCCCACTCTCTCTAAAATATTTTTCTCTTTCTCTCACATAAATTTAGCCATAGTGCTTTGAGAAAGGTTCTTGTGTATAAGTGAGGAAATTGTTCTGGAAAGGGTAATATTATAAATTCACCAAGATTTATTTTTCCTATAGAGTGAATCTTTATTCCTTAGGAAGTGTTTGTTTGGTTTCAAAGCTAAACACGTTAAAAGCTTTGATTAGGGGATTGAGTATGAAGTCTCTATTTGGCTCGTGAGTTGAGCCACTTAAGGAAAATCTCTTTTTGGGGTTTTAAAGATAACCAATGAAAAATATTCCCATCGGTTCTTGATCTCAGTGTGGTATTAAAGCTCAAATTGGTTTGAATCAACCTGGTATCAAATATCAGTTCGGTGCATGGTCAACCCGTGTAAAACCTCGTATCGATTAGGAGGATAGTCAGTTCAAAACTCCACATTGGTTCGAGATAAGTCCGAATAAAATATTGGTTTAGCTCGGGGATTAACCACTTGAAGATTTGTTCATGTTTTAAAGGAGGACTAAGTGGTTCATTCCACTGTTCGCTATTTGGTTGGAAGTTAACCTAAAATTTTATTTTTCCTTGTATAAATGGGTTCCTGAGCTTAACTTTCTAAAATCTCATAAGTACTATTGGATACTCTCAAGATTAATTCTTAGAAAGAAGAGTAAGTCACTTCATTTAGACTAAGTCTCTATAACTCTTCAGTGTCATATCTTTTTCCTTATCTCTTTAATTTCTACATATTTTCTTTATATTGTTTTTCCGCTGCTATATTCAAATGTTTTTCTTAAAAATGTTTTTGAAATCTGATTCAGAAGACAATTTTGATTTAAATTGTATTTTTAAAGCCCCTACAATTTACCCTCTATTGTGTATGAAGTCACATGATCAACAATCACGTCATTGCTACTTTACAATATGGCCAAGTAAACGAAGTGGACACCTAAAGCATGGAACAAGAGAATTGACAACTTCCTATTAAAGTTAGGACTTAGCAAATGCACATCAGAGCATGAAGTGTATGTGAAAGGCTTAAGTGAGCAAGATTAAATAATTATATGCCTATATATGGATTTTTTTTATAACAGAGTCGAATGAAATTGAAGTGACAAAGCTCAAGACCAGCGTAATGAATGAATTTGAGATGCCATACCTATGAGACTTGATTTATTTTCTTACACCATAAGAAATATGCAAAAATTATCTTGAAGAAAATTAAGTCAAGTTGTTGTAATCCTGCAATTACTCCTATGAAAACATGATACAAATTGAATAAGGGTTCAAATGATGAATGGATAGACAAAACCTTGTACAAGCACATCATTGTTTCATTAAGGTGCATGTGCAACACTAGACTTAAAATATTTGCAATAATGTGGGCTTGGTAAGTAGGTAGAATCGAGCACTACAGCGAAAACACCTTTTCCTTTGGTTGAAAAAGAAGTTTTACCTTAGTTTCTAACTTTATACTTCAATTCTTAAGTTAATTTTAGTGTTTTTCTATAAATAAGTTTCAATTTATTTATTTATTTATTGGAATAAAGTGCATTTTTTATTTTTGTTTGTTGTGCTGATTATAATTTGGGCTATGAATATCAAACTGACAATTTATTTTAGTGTTTTTGAGAATATAAGAAGGTGAAAAATAAGCTTAACTTATTGGAACATATTGAGAAAAAAATCTGATTTTTTATATAAGAAGAGTAGATGAGATTTACGAAAACTAATAAAAAAATTATTTGAAAAAATCTTGTAAGTAACCGTTTGGAGAAAAATATAATTTTTAATAGAATAGGGTTTAATATACTTCACCCCCTGCCAATATAACGAGTTTTGGTTTACGCCCCCTGATTTTTTTTTTATTAAATGCCCCTTATAAAATCCAAAACCTGGATTTACCAAACCCTTTTACCACATTTGCTGACTGGACTTTGACTTGCTGGATGATGTGGCAAAAGGGTTGAATAATTGTCCAAAACAAACCTGGATCATGACCACCCTTCCAAACACCGTGTCATAACTCTCCTCAACTCCCTCAAACAAGCTTCCAAAAATCTCCTAACCAAAACCAACCCTTTCACTTTCCTCTTCAAACCCTACTCCAAACCCGCCATTGAAGCTCTCCTAGAACTCGAATCAAAAGCCACCATTCAACTGCAAATTGGTAAGCACCATTAGAGTTCCATTATTAAGTCCAACAAGAACATTAAAGAATCATTTAAGTTCATTTAAACATAAGGTATGCCCAAAAAGAAGATGTTCCCGGTCTGCACCTTTGTAGTTAATGTTGGATATGATATCCCTATAAAGAAGCCAAAAAGTATTCCAGCAAAAGTTGTCAGAACAAGCCTCATACTTTCATTTGGTTTTCTATTGGTAGAACTGCAGCAAACAAGACACAAACTGCATTTAAACACAGGTACCAAATATTAATTGGCACATACAAAATTTCTAAAATAATAAACAACAAAAAGTTAGTTGTAACGTAAATATTAGACCTGCGAGTACTGGTACCCATTATGTCCACACTTTTCTGATTGTGTGATCATAAACTATACATAGGAGCTATTCTTCACTATTTACAAGTGGGGTGTATCCTCCATACAAGATGCAAAAGATGGTTGTTATAATAAAACAAGCCCTATGGAAAATACAAAGAACTAAACATGTTTAAATGGAACCAGAAAATGGTTTTATATAACAAAAGGGAAAAATACACCATAGTAAGCAAAAACTATTAGAATTTTGAATACAGTGCTCCAGCTTTGTGTTTGTAGACTGTTTGGCTCCTTTCCTACATTGGTCGTGGTTTCTTTCCTATGGGCTATGATTTTCTCTGTAACTCTAACTGCCATTGTTCAGGTTGTATTATTTTCCAACTGCGTACAATTTCAAGCTACATTTAGTATTTCAATATTTTTGGTTTTCCTTAATATTCTAAGTTTCCAATGAAGTTTTTTAGTTGATTTATAGATGTTTGGGTCTCAGTAAGAATGCTTTTTGTCAGGATACATCTGCTTTCTAACAATGTCTCTTCATCCCTGGCCATTCAATATACAGAACATTTTTTCAGGTGAACCATCCTATTCATCTTATTGTGTTGATTCTCCAAAAGTTATTAAAAGTTTAGGATGTCTCATTTCCTTTGTTGTCCTTTCTAATGTCTCTTCAGCAACATATATACATTGAATTTTCTTTGCCATGCAACATTCTGAATTACTCTTCACGCCCAGCCTAGTCATTTTTATGTATTTTTTACGTAGTTATTCAGTGATTAGTATGGCACATTTGCTCTGTTGTCAATACAGCGTGTCTATTCATGATGAAGAAAACAAACTATTTTTAGATTCTTTTTTGAGTGTGTTAATCTATGACATGCAGAAAGCTTATTAAGCTTCAACTTAAAGGGATGCATTAGAATATTAGAAATGTTAGTGTTTCCCTAGTCATATTTGTTTAGTAATCTTATTTGGTTGCCGGTGTGTCGATTGTTCTTCAATAGTATTTGACTTACATTGGTAGTATAAATTAGTAGTCCTCTATGAAGCCCGACTCGGACACGGACACGGGACACGACACGGATACGGACACGAGGACCCCGCTAATATAGAAAATATAGGACACGGACACGGCTATATATATTTTATATATTAATATAATAATGCAATGTATGAGCATAATTTATAAAGAGTTTAAAACGAGAAGCAAAATTTATATATATATATATATATATATATATATATATATATATATATATATATATATATATATATATATATATATATATATATATATATATATATAAAACTTAGTACTTTCAATCAACAAAAAAAACATAAATCCACCAAAACAAAATAATACAAATCATATCATAGTCACTTCATATTGATAAAATTATCCTATAAATCGTGGAATAAGAAAAAAAAAAAGAACCCTATGTTATTTTTATAGTGGAGAAGTGAAATATGAAAAGATAAAAAACTCTATTATTTTTATAAATAAAAATATGATAATTATTGAGTTGGGCTTTTTTTTTATAAAAAAAAAAATCTAAAATTTTCCGAGTTAGGTGTGTCCTTTATTTGAAACAAGGTGTCGTATCCGTGTCCGCTGCAATTAAATTATTTTTTTTCGTTGGACACTGCAAAAACGTGTCAGATACGTGTCGTACGCGTGTCGTACGAGTATCCGTGTCCGACACGTGTCTGACACGGCGAGACGCCTTCTGAATGGTGTGTCGGCGCTTCATAGGTAGTCCTAGCAGTCTGCATCTAAACCACACATCATATCGATGTAGTATCAATTAATAAGCTAAATGCTTCCTCCTTTATCCATCTAAGAGTGTTTGAAAATACAGTGCATTCCTTTCACCAGGCAGCAGAACTGAAGCTTCAATAAGTAGCTTTTAGAGTCACCATGATTTCACATTTGACAGCAGCATTTTAGCAAAAAGCTCCAAAGCTTCATAGACCCGACCGTGAGACCCACAAGCGATGGTTGAATTTGAGGTGGTGCGGTGGCTGACTTTGGAAATGGTACATCAACTTTGTAAGTGAGAAGAAAATGATGAAATGCTGAATAACACATGGCTGTATCAGAAATGCTTGGCTTCATGCTTGCTCTGGTTTGTTAATGGTTGAACAATGGAGAAAGAAGAAGAAAATGTTTTTCAACCAGGAAAATATAAATATAAAGAGTTTGATGTTTTTTTAATTAATTAAATAGTTATTTTATTGCCACCTAAGTCAATGGGTTTATATGACATTGCCTAGTCAGCAAGTGTGATAAGAAGGAGTGGTAAATCTATATTTTGGGTTTTATAAGGGGTGTTTGGTAAAAAAAAAAAAATCTTCAAGGGGGCCAAATCGAATCTCGCTATATTGACAGAGGGTGAAGTATATTAAACCCAATAGAATATTATGTGTGATTTATGTAGCTCTCATCATTTAGTAGGATAAAGTTTGGTTCTTGTATTTTTTTCAAATATAGGAGAGATAGACTTTCTAAAAATAAAATATTAACCCATAATTGTTTCTACGGGTAAAGAAAGAATATTGACATGTATGATGAAGCATGTTACTTAGGTTAGTTCAAACGCAAGCCAGCTGGGTTAAAAGATATTCCACATCTCCCGATTTAATATTCCCATAAAGTATAACAATGAAGACAACATTTTAAGTTTATTATATGACATAAATCACGTTTATTGTCAAATCTGCATCTAGTAGCCATTAATCATTTTGGTTTTGGACAGACCAACAAGAATTACATTATGATTGAACACAATACCTAAATGAACTTTTTGACTTAGACAAAATTGTAGCAACAGCTGAAACATTTGCTTGGTCTAGTAAAATGATAATGAGCATAATTAGAAATAAAGGTTGGTAGAGGGATTTGCAAGCATTGTTAGGTACCACACCTTTATTAAGGAAATGGGAGTGATACATTTAACTGTGTAAGAAAAGATACTGCATCCGTCACCTTATATATCTGATGAGATGCTGCTGATAGTGATTGGATTTGGTTCTATCCTTTGGATGTAATGGACCAGGAATGTAATCAATATCAATATATGGTCCATGGGGAATGGTTGTTTGGAAATAAAATTTATCCTCAAATGCTTATATTTTCGTTTGTGTGGATTTTTAAAATATTATTGTCCTATATGTTCTAAATATTTTTAATTCAAAAATGATATACGGGAAAAAAATTTATTATTGATCTAAATTTTTTTATATATGAAATAATCAATTATTTATCTAAATTTTCGTTTCTTTTTTAACATTTTTATTTAAAATAAATGATGTATCCAAATTCGCGTAACCGAACAGAACCTGTGCGTATGCGCGGATTTGTTACTATTTATCATATAAGAAAATTAAGTGTTTTGGAAATTTTTATTTTGATCTGCTGTCTCAACAATGCTCCACGTGGATGGCTTAAGCAGCTTCCATTCGGTTTTCATTTGAAAACATATTTTTGAAGCTAGATTGTTTAAATCTGCAAACTATTTGTTGAAATTTAATATTACCATGAGACAACAATTCCACTATTTTTCATTAAATACTCTACAACCTATAAGATTTGCTTTTGCGTTTTTTCAACAACCTATATCCATTTCTTATTATTATTTGATTATTCTTTGTTATCACATATGTCTACTATCCATCCTTTGTTTCTCAATAAATCAACATTGGCCATTTGGTTTGGACTAAACAAACCCTATTACTTCCACCAAAACACACCATTCTTTCCTTTTTGTATAACTTTCATTAGTAATGTTATTTAATTTTTGTTTGAATTTTATTTACTAATAATATTAAAAAAAATAAAAAATTAATGATTTAATTCTATGTTATCAATTTCAAATGTTTTAATTAATTTTGTTCAAATCTTTGTATTATTTTTTATACTATTGTTTTTGATATGGATGATAATTTTACAATTACTTTTTGTTCTACCCTTATATAATTTTTTATTATTTTGTTTTCTGATAGCTAATAAATGTCAATTAATTTGATCAATTTTATTTGTCATTCAATTTTTTATTATTCACTAGCATAATATTTATTTTATAATTTTAAGATTAATAATTTTTGGGAGAATAGATTTAGCCAACATTCTAATTTAATTAAACAATTTTATGACTAATAATTTGACTAATAATTTTTATCCAATACATGTCATAAATGTTTATTTTTGTTAATACTTAGAATGCAATCATTTTGAATAATTTTATAGACGATATTTGACAAAGGGAAAACAAATGCAATAAATTTTTTAATAAATTATATAAAATGGAAAAATAGAACTATTAACGGGAACATGAAATTACAGATCAAAATATTAAATATTAACAAGAACATGAAGTTACTGATCACAATATTGAATATTAACGAGAACTTGAAGTTACTGATTAAAATATTGAATATTAACGAGAATATGATTTTACTCATCAAAATATTGAATATTAACGGGAATATGAAGTTACTGATTAAAATATTAAATATTAACAGGAACATGAAATTACTGATTAAAATATTGAATATTAACGGGAACATGAAGTTACTGATCAAAATAGTGAATATTAACGGGAACATGAAGTTACTCATCAAAATATTGAATATTAACGGGAACAAGATCACAATATTTAATATTAACATGAACATGAAGTTACTCATCAAAATATTGAATATTAACAGGAACATGAAATTACTGATCAAAAGATTAATTATTTTTAATATACATTTTTTTCTATTAAAAAATATACATCTGAAACAAATGCGCGTCCTGTACCACTAGTTGTCCTTCAAAAACTATCCAAACTACCCTAAAGTAAAATATTATTTCTAAGAATGTAATGTAATGTTGGTAAACAAAAATGTAATGTATTTTGAATTCACAATAAATATGAATTAATTACTATTTAACGATATTAATTTTAGTAAATACAGAAACCATGATTAAAGAATAACTTGATTATATAATTTTGTATAAATCCCATAGGCCATAAATCACCATTATTCTTTTCATTAACATTAAACATAACACTTAATTTATAATTACTCCAAAAAAAAATAATATGTTATTTCTCTTTTAATCATATCAGCTATACTATTATTTTATGAGTAATCACATATAGAGATAAGACAGAGATGTCTTTCTCCTAAATGAAAATTTTTAATAGCATAATGAGTTTGTTAACTTTACCTATTTTAACTAAAATGTTCATTAGAGATAAGACAGAGACATCATGCAACCAAATAACTTTACCTATTTAGCATTTTTATTAACTAATTTTCATGATTTATTAATTTTACCTGTTATAATATTTGAAAACAATTTATATGAAATTCATTTGATGTGATGTTTATTACTTTGATAAAAAATATCATTATGTACTATAAATGTATTTAAATAAATTATATAGTAATTAAAGACTATAAGAGTCCGTTTGGTACGCAGAATAAGATAGAGACATGATAGGATAGCAAGCAGAATAAAGATAGGATATGATACAGACAAGATAAGATTTATCCTATCATATATTTGGTTCACAAAGAATACTAAATTATATATATATATATATATATATATATATATATATATATATATATATATATATATATATATATATATATATATATATATATTTGAAATTATTTACTCAATAGTGTCAAATGTCAATGAGTTTTTTTTTTAATTATAAAAAAAAAATATTTGAAACTATTTGACATTTGAAATATTTTTTTATAATTAAAAAAAAACTCATTAATATTTGACACTATTGAGTAAATAATTTCAAATATATATATATATATATATATATATATATATATATATATATATAAATATATATATATATATATATATATATATATATATATATATATATATATATATATATATATATATATATATATATATATATATATATGTATATATATATATACCCTTGTAAAACAATTATATTTTTTTAAAATTATTTTGTAAAATATTTTAAATTTTAAAAAGTGGTAATAAAAATAATAATTTTCTATAATTAAAAAAACTCATTAACACTATTGATTAAATAATTTCAATTTTTCTTGAAAAAATCAGGAATTCTAGTATATATTAGATAAAAAATAAAAGTATATATATATATATATATATATATATATATATATATATATATATATATATATATATATATATATATATATATATATATATATATATATATATATATATATATATATATATATATATATATATATATATATATATATATATATATATATATATATATATATATATATATATATATATATATATATATATATATATATATAGGGCATATCATATGAGAATGCTAGTATATATTAGATAAAAAATAAAAGTATATATATATATATATATATATATATATATATATATATATATATATATATATATATATATATAGGGCATATCATATGAGAATGCCATATTAATATGAAAATGTGAGAATGAATCTGAACCATTGGATTTTAAAATAAATGGTGGAGATTATGGGTGAATCTTTTTTTTCTTTCACCTACATTTTGAAATAAATGATGTAGGCGAGAGAAAAAAAGATACACCCATAATCACCACCATTTATTTTAAAATCCAATGGTTCAGATTCATTCTCACATTCTCATATGATATGCCCTATATATATATATATATATATATATATATATATATATATATATATATATATATATATATATATATATATATATAATTAATTTTATTAAAAATAAAAATAAAATTAGTATTCATATATTTAAAATTTTAATAATTATTTTATTTTTAAAAATTTTAATTTTTTATATTTTATTAAGTTAAAAGATTATCCTTATGACATTCATATATTTTTTTTAAAAAAAAATATTTATTAATATTTTTAATTTAATATCAAATTAATTTTTATTTATATTTTGTCATATTTAATTTTTTATTTTAAATTATATTTTATAGGGGTAAATTAGTAGATCATTTTGTTATCCTATTCTGTCAGATTCTAACATATCTCATATTCAGGATAACAATTCGAACTAGTGAGGCAGGATATGATAAGTTTCAGGATTAACTTATCATATTCTGTTGTGTCAGCAAACACTGGATTAAAATAGGATATGATACAGTTATCCTATCCTGTCTCTTATCCTGCGCACCAAACGGACCCTAAATGTATTTCATTGTACTTTCTCAATTAAAATGAGTTTTTCACATATTTATCAAAATAAATTTTAATAAAATTAAAAATTTATTTATCTCACAGATCACTATCAATACAATATTTATTTTATTTCAATTAACACAATAATATTAAAAATTTTATTTTATAATAACAGTTATATATTAACAACAATTAAACCTTATCAAATGATCTAAGATATGAATGAACTTAGCCGGTTGACCTATCTTAAACCTTTTTTGTGGATCATTATTTTAACTTAAAACCTAATTTTCATACAACTAATATCTTATTAGTAAATTTTTAAAGGCTTAATTGCAATTTTGCTCCCTCTATTATTCATTTTTTTGAGTTTTGGTCCCCCTATTTTAAAATCTGGAATTTTAGTCCCTTTATTTTAGTTTTTTGAGGATTTTGGTCCCCTTGCAAATCCGAATGCAATTTTTAATGAAATGGAACTCACATTGATGACATGTTCAACATAAATCTTAAATAAAATTAGTTATTTTTGAACATTTCAATGCTAAACTGACACTGACATATCATCAATGTGTGCGTCATTTCGTTTAAAATTGTCTTCGAATTTACAGGGGGACCAAAATCCTCAAAAAACTAAAATACAGGGACTAAAATTCCGGATTTTAAAATAGGAGGACCAAAACCCAAAAAAAAAGAATAATAGGGGGACTAAAATTGCAATTAAGCCTTTTTTAAAATAGTTAATTTCCATTTTATATATGCAATTTGGTCAAACTTCTTTACTTCACATTTTTCATATCGTTCAAAAAATACTACATCACAAATAATGCACCCGAGCGACAGTACGGGTCTCTGACTAGTTTGAAAATAAAATTTAGCCTCAAATGCTTATATTTTTCGTTTGTGTGGATTTTTAAAATATGTGTAAGTTCTAAAATTTTAATATTTATATAACAAAATTCATCATCAATATACATGATTAATAACAAACCGTTAATTTTGAATTTCAAAAAACTACACAATGAATTTAAATAAAATTTCTTCAAGTGATGTATGTCTCCTGAGTAATGAAGATGAATATTAGCTATGGTATATGAGAATAGCTCACATCCAAATGAGTCACTAGAATAAGTTGGTCCGCAAAGATCTCGTGAACGACCTGCCAAATTTAGATTTTGAAAAGAACAGATTATGCGATGCGTGCCAAAAAAGGAAGCAAGTAAGGATCTCCTTTAAATCAAAAAATATTGTTTCTACTGACTGGCCCTTACAGCTGCATCACATGGACCTTTTTAGCTCATTCAAAACTGTAAGTCTAGGTGGAAACGTCTGCACTCTTGTAACCATGGATGATTACTCTCGTTATACCTAGACATTATTCTTATCTCAGAAAAGAGACACTTTTGCCGCCTTTAAAAAACTAGTCAAGGTTATCCAGAAGGAAAAAGGGGTCATCATTGCATCCATCAGAAGTGCCCATGGTGGAGAATTCTAAAATGAGGAATTTGAACATTTCTGTGATGAGAATGGTATTTGACACACTTTTTTTATTCCATAAACTCCATAACAGAATTGGTAGTAGAGAGAAAAAATAGATCTCTAGTAGAGCTTGCAAAGACAATGAGACTAATCTTCTCAAATATCTATGGGCTGATGCGGTAAGCATCGCTTGCTATAATGCTTGCTATCTTATGAATCGTGTCTTAATATGACCAATTCTAAAGCAGACTCCTTATGAACTATGCAGAGAAAGAAAGCCTAATATCTCTCATTTACATGTCTTTGGATGCAAATGCTTTATCCTTAACAGTAGAAAGATAACCTCGGAAAATTTGACGCAAAAACTGATGAAGGCATATTCATAGAATATTTCACTTCTAGCAAAGCTTTTAGAGTTTTTAACAAAAGAAATTTGACAACCAAAGAACCAGTTTTGTTACCTTTGATGAATCTAACCCAAAACCAGTAGAAGTTATTGATTGTACATTTAATTTATCTTGGAAAAGAAAGGTCTAGAGGAAAATGATCAAGAAACAGACCAAGGCCAAAATGAAAATCAAGATGAAAAACTGACTCAGGATCAAATCATATATGCTTCACCGTAACTCCCTGATATTTGGAAAGAATATAGACCAACTAGAGACCATCTTATCTAGATCGTTAATAGAGATATCTCTAAGGGAGACACTACTCAACGATCTCTTAATAAGGTATGTAAATTTATGGATTTTGTTTCACAAATTGAACAAACATGAATCGACGAAGCCATCATCACTGAACATTGGCCTCTTGCCATGCAAGAAAAATTAAATCAATTTGAAGAAAACAACATTTGGGATGTCATTTCCAAAGCTTCAATTAATATAGTGATTGGTACCCGGTGGGTCTTTCGCAACAAGCTGGACAATGATGGAAATGTTTTGAGAAATAAAGCCAGACTCGTTGCGAAAGGATACAATCAACAGGAAGGAATAGATTTCGATAAAACCTATGCTCCTGTAGCTATATTGGAGGCCATAATGTTATTATTAGCCTTCTCTTGCTCCATGAATTTCAACAATAATATAGCCAAACTCTTTTGCCTTGGGTTGGTTTGTCTTCTTATTTGCTTTTGCTTTCATAATTGATGTTTGAGCCATTGTCTTGGATATTTGTCTTCCATTATCTATCCAGCCTTCTCAAGGATTTGTTAAGCTTTCTTCCATCAAGTGATATGGCATCTGATAGGATTTCTTTTTGATCTTCATCCTCTCCGGTGTTGGTAAAAAGGCAATGCTCTTATTCTTCTTTTCATATTTATCACTTATGGCAATCTCAAGTGTTTGCAAGGGACCAATGAGTTCATCAACTTTCACGATGCTTAAGTCTTGGGCTTATTTAATAGTTGTGACCTTCATGTCAAACTTCCTAGGAAGATATCTTTGGATTTTTCTGACTATCTTTTCTTTAAGACATCTTCTCTCCTAAATCAAATGAAGTGTTGGTAATATCACGAAGTCTGATGTTAAAATTAGAGATGGATTCATCTTATTTCATTGTCAAAATCTCAAATTGTATTGTGAGAAACTACAGTCTTGACATGCATACTTTATGCCTTCATGAGAGGCCTAGAGAATCTCCCAAGCCTATTTAACTTCAGTATTTAAGTGTTGATTAGTCTGAACATATTTTTGTCAACACCATTGAATATATCATTAAAGGCTTTGTCGTTTGCAAGAGCTTTATTATTTTCATCTTTGGACCAATCAGTGTCTGGCTTCAAACTTGTCGTACCATCTTGAAAGCTAATCACATGTTTCCAACCTTTAATCACAAAATAAATAAGATGACATAATCAATAAAATTTAAATTTTATCATGCTCAAGTCCACAATAATCCAAAACATATTTTACTAAATCTTCTTTAAGTTATCAATAAACTCATTTCTCACGAAGACTAGTTATTCATTGAAGCTTTGTTGTAAGATTCAGATAAGGATTATTAAATGTTTTAGTTGTTGAGATATAATTATTCACATTATCTTAAGAGTAATCCAAATTACATTCATATATGTGTCGTTTGTCTTCAAGAATTATGTTGTATAATATGATGCAAGCCTATATTGTATGTTTAAGGGTTTCTGTGTGTCAAATATGCGTTGGGCCACACAAAATTTCAAATAGAGATTGGAGCATTCCCAATTCTTGCTCCATATTCTTTCTCGTTGTTTCTTGATATTAGAAAAATATATTTTTTCTTTTCTCGTCGAGGCATTGGAATGGTCTTGACAAATATGGTTGATCCAGAATATATACACATATATAATATGCAATATTATATGGAGTTTCATTAATTGTATATTGCACAGTCATTACAATAAATCACGCTTTTTATGACGAAGTTTTCACCCCGCAGAATAAAAAACCGCAGGTACATGTGACTGGAACACCTTGTTTTATTTAAAAAATAAATAATAAATATGTTACTTCAGATTTAAATAAAACCGATATAAATATATATGCTCAAGGTTTGAGGTTCGATTCCTAGCTCCTGCTATTTAATGTTTTATATGAAACCAAAAAGACTCATTTATTTTTTTTAGATTTTACGACGGATATGTTATCTCGGTTTTCTGTAAAACCAAGATAAAAACTCACTAATTAAATATGTTATTCTTATTATTCTTGTTGTTGTTGTTCTCCATTACTGTTGTTTTTGTTTTTGTTGTTCTCCATTAATGTTATTCTTGTTGTTGTTCTTAAATTTTGTTACAATTACTTTGGGTTGTTTTAGGTTTTGATTTTGGTGTTTTCAATGGTTATGCAAACACCTGTTTTTATAAGAATAAATCTCGGTTAATGTACAAACTTCCTTGAAGACTATGCATCAAGAATCTGGGAAAGACAACAAGAAGGAATATGAGAAAGACAACAAGATAATTTACTGTAAGTTATAATTTCTATGTTTTAGATTTTGTGTATGAAGCATTAGAGTGCCATTCATATCTCCTTTATTTTTGTTTTGCTGCAAATGTGTTTTGGTTTTATTCAGATTTAGTAGCATATAACCATAGGATGAAAGCTGATAGATTAATGTGTATGAGAAAAGATTTCTTGAATTCCTTGAAACAATAGAATAAAAGCTCTAAATTAATTGTAACCTTAAGCTGATAAATAAGAAACTATAGAATAAAAATTTTATTAGATAAACTTACAAAAATGTCATTTTTTATTAATCATATCTAAATCCTCTGGCTGAGAGAAAGTTTGACCAAGTATAATCCACTTCATCATCATCATCAAAATCGATGGGGATTGGCCTTTTCACCCTTATTCTTCTTGATCTCCTCCTCTTGAGAGCTCTCTTGGGTCTCAAAGGTTCGGTAGCAGGGTCTCTTTCAATGACTTGGACTTATATAGCTACAATAGCTTTTGTTCTCTCAACATTTGATGAAGTACTCATTTTGTGTTTTGGTTCTTCCTCTGCTCTGATTTCTTTGGACGAAGTTCCATAATAAGTACTCATTTTGATTCTTCCTCTTCTCCGATTTCTTTGGATGAAGTTTTTTTGTGTTTTGGTTCAAAGAGGTTTTCTGCTTTTATATTGGGTTTTCTGATTCTTCCTCTTCGCTGATCTTTGAAAGTCTAAAAGCCAACAAATTTCACGCATATCAAGTTTCCTTCTAATTATTGCTTCTTTAATTCTCCACATTTTCTTCTCTTGGAAGTTGGAAAGATCATTTAGTTGACTAGCTACCTTGAGCTGTTGAATGATCATATCTCTCTGTCTTTTCAATTATTTTCCTTTCTTTGATATTCCTTCCACTCCTTCTTACGCATAATTTGATGTAATGATGTGTACATTGTAGGTTGTTTTGTTCCTAATAGAATTGTGTCATTGATGTTATTATTATTCTTGTTGTTCTTGTTGTTGTTGTTATTATTCTCCATTACAGTTGTTGTTAAGAATATTGATCTATTACCTCAGTTCTTCAAAACACCGAGTGTTAATAATGGGCGCGCCATCTAGTTTTGAAAATAATAAAAATGTTGATGTTGGGAATCGAGTCCACGTATAGTTAACTTTACCCCTCACTGTTTTAATATTTGAGGTGATAAGGGGTAGCTTTTCACGACGCTCTTTGTTACCTCGCTTCCGTAGCCAAGGTCAAACGCATTTCGTGTTCGGTGTTAGGTGTGTTTTTTTGTAGTAGTGAGTGGAAGATTGTCCTTCCGAAATATCGTTAAACACTTAGATTGATTTAAAATAGTATTGTCATTGTTTGAACCTACAATACCAAAAAAAATATGTCAAATCCTCAAGTCTTGTGATGTAAATCCTCAAGTCTTGTGATGTATGCCAAAAAATGGAGCTTTCCATGCAATTAGACAAAATTACCATTTTCAGTGTATACAATCAAAGAAACCTAACATACGTGCAAAGCCACGTGTCTGCCCCATTTGTAAAATATTATCAACATTATTGTTGTTAGGGCTTCTCCAATATTCATCCTAAAATACCTTGTTCACTCCCGTTACGAATTTCTCAAAGCACTCAATTGTAGTGCATTCATCGATTCGAAATACTATTCTACAATGTTGATAGGAGATCCATATGCCAACATACACATAACAATAATGCATTTATGCAACAGTTAAAGGCCAATTTTATCCATTGCATCAATCCTCATATGAAAATACTCAACATGATTTCTAAGGGCGGTTACAGTTCAAAGAACACACATGAATATGCATTTGGAACCTTCATTAGAATTGAACATTTGTTTATACTGAACTTTAATAGAAATAGTAATTCCACAATCAACTATGTCATTCTTCACAATTTTTATCTATCAGTGTTTTTCTTGTTTTGAGTTTAGTAGAATTTCCATATTGATGGTTCTTCTCGAGCATTGACATCAATAATTTCTCATGTGTTGTCAATAAACGCATCTTCCATCAACTCCTAAAAGAGTCTATTGAGATCATTTGAAATAGTTGAATCAATTAAAATAAAAGAGATTTGTTAAAATGTGAGAAGATTCCCACTTAAAATAACAACTACGTCTCACTCACTTTTAGTAACAACTAGTTTGAATAGTGTCTATTTCATTAATGATTATTTTGAATAACAAAATTTGAATAATGACTGATTTAAATAATGCTTAGTTTAACAATTAAGAAATAATTTTGTAAGTTAAAGTAATCAAGGCAATTAAAAAAATATTTTGTGAGTTAAAGTAATCAAATCAAGTTTAATCAGAAACAAAAAATTAAATAAAAATCAAATATCATTTTAAAATAATATGTATTTATCAATATTGAAATTCAAATCAATATAAAAACAATAGATATTTCTGATTATACTTTAAAAGAATTTTTTTCCTTAATATAATTTTTTATTAGCCTTTTGAGTACCACATAAATCTCAACACGTTAAAAATTATTTCAACTAATTTTTTAAAAATAGAATAAAAACTAAAAGTAAATAACATATAATTGTAGGAATAAAAAAAGAAGTAAATTTACAAAATTATAAAGATTACAATTGAAAAGATAAATTTCAATAAACTAATACTATATTTAAATGTGGTTAAAGGTAGTGCACACTGTCATTCAATTGAGATTTATCAATCAGTCATGTCATATAATTATTTTAAAAATAACAGTGTAACTTGACATTTAACATGGTCGTGATTAGTTGACCGTACAAAATTATTTTACAATGTATATCCTTTTTTTCTCTATTTAAATTTTGTTGAAAATCATAAGAGAGAAATATAATTTATGCTTTCTTATACTAAACATATATATATATATATATATATATATATATATATATATATATATATATATATATATATATATATATATATATATATATATATATATATATGAGGAGAGTTATATTGACTCCAAGAGTAAGTGTACAACACTTACTCCAAATCATAATCATTGATTATCATTAATCCAACGGTTTTAATTAAAATTTTATATAGAAAAATATTTCCAAAAATAACTAGATTAATATATATATATATATATATATATATATATATATATATATATATATATATATATTTTGGAAAATATCATATATTACTATCCTATTAAAAATTAATAAAGCCGGCCAATCTAAAACATATATTAGTATTTTCTTTAAACTAAATTATTTTGAGATGAAGACTGTAATTAACAAAATAGGGATAATTTCTCTTTCAAATAAAGAAGAAATTTTTTGAAAGAAACAAAACATAGGTCTCTCTCACTGACGGATTTGGTTGACGCGGACAAAGACTTTACAACCCAAACAGTTACCACGTCCAAATTATTCTTCTTACTCTTCTCTTTCGTACTGAAGGGTTATTTCGTAATTCAACAAAAGGGTATATCTGTCCTACCACAATTACTCTGCACCAATACCAAACAACACTTCAAAAATTTAAATAATCAAATATTTCAATCTCCACCGTCAGCAGGGCTCCATCGAACGGCCCACATTGCTTCTCAATCCAAAGCGAGGGAACAAACTTGAATCAATACGTTAGTCCAAACTCTCACTCTCTCTCGCTATAAAAATCCCGCTCAACCATTTCCCTGCTCCCAAATTTTCTCACTCTACACTCTCTCACTCCTCACGCATCTTCATCACCGCCACAGGTTCATCTCTTTCTCTCTCTGCATCTAGATCTGGTTTCATCAATTGAATTTTTCTGAAATTAACCATTTCGGTGTTTGAATTACAGGAAAAACAAAGAAGATGAGGGAAATCCTTCACGTTCAAGGAGGACAATGCGGTAACCAGATCGGTTCGAAGTTCTGGGAGGTTGTTTGCGACGAGCACGGCATAGATCCAACCGGAAGATACGTCGGAAACTCAGATCTGCAACTCGAGCGCGTGAATGTCTACTACAACGAAGCATCGTGTGGAAGGTTTGTTCCACGCGCCATCCTCATGGACTTGGAGCCTGGTACTATGGACAGTGTCCGAACTGGTCCTTACGGTCAGATCTTCCGTCCTGATAACTTCGTCTTCGGTCAGTCCGGCGCCGGTAACAATTGGGCGAAAGGACACTATACTGAAGGCGCTGAGCTTATTGACTCCGTTCTCGATGTTGTTAGAAAGGAAGCTGAGAATTGCGACTGTCTTCAAGGTAGTTTAACTTAACCGTACTGATCTGAACCGGATTGAACCGGATCGGATCGAACCGGATCGATGAGTTTTTTGGTTATTTCGGTTGCTAATTTTGTGTTTGGTTTTGGTAGGGTTTCAGGTGTGTCATTCGTTAGGTGGAGGAACGGGATCTGGAATGGGAACGCTGTTGATATCGAAGATTAGAGAGGAGTATCCTGATAGGATGATGCTGACTTTCTCAGTGTTTCCTTCGCCTAAGGTCTCTGATACTGTTGTTGAGCCTTACAATGCTACTCTCTCAGTTCATCAGTTGGTGGAGAATGCTGATGAGTGTATGGTTCTTGATAATGAAGCTCTGTATGATATTTGCTTCAGGACTCTCAAGTTGACCACTCCTAGCTGTGAGTATTGTTCTCTTTTCATGTGATCTAAATAGATTTTACATTGCTTGTTACTAGATAGGAGATCTGATGATGATATTGTAGATGACTAAGGTGCTTCACATGTCAATGATTCTTTGATTTGTTTTGTTTGATTTGTTTTGGTAGATGGATTGAGAGTTAGATCAGTCAAATTATGATAACTCTTTACTAGTGACTACGGTTTTCTTCTAGCATTTGATTCAGTCAAATGAGTCTAATGTCCTTAATTTGCATTTAATTAGTCAAATTAGTTTTCTATTATGCGATTTGAATGATTGAATTGGCTGTGTGATACTGGTTGAGGACTTGAATTGGCTGTGTGATACTTGTTGAGGACTTGAATTGACTGGTTAAAGATGTTTAAGGGACTTGAATTGACTGATGTGATTGTTGAAGCTCTCCTAATGACACTTATACTTTGGATTGTCGATGCTTCTTGCAATTGTTCATCACTTGATTTTGATTGCATAACATGACTGATGCACTTTGGTGTTGATGATTCATTAATTTGTCAATTTACTGAGTACATATGTATATCACTTTTTCTGGTTCACTTATTGTGATTATTGATTAATAATGTATTTTTCTATTCTTTTCATTGTGCACTTTTCATTAAATTGCTTTCACAAGTTTCATTTATGCGATTTGATAAACTGATTTGACCGTGAAGTGTGTTTTTGGATTCAATTTGACTCTTTATTAATGTTTTAAGCAAATTTGATTGCAACTGATTTTTCAATAGTTGGGTAACTTGGTTCTGTTGTTGATGTATGTGATTACTGAAACTGTGTGATTGTTTGTTGCAGTTGGTGATTTGAACCACTTGATCTCAGCAACTATGAGTGGAGTGACTTGCTGTCTTCGTTTCCCGGGTCAACTCAATTCTGATCTCCGGAAACTGGCTGTGAATCTCATCCCGTTCCCTCGTCTGCATTTCTTTATGGTTGGTTTTGCACCTCTCACCTCCCGTGGCTCCCAGCAGTACCGTGCATTGACTGTTCCAGAGCTCACCCAGCAAATGTGGGACTCCAAAAACATGATGTGCGCTGCTGATCCCAGGCACGGTCGCTACCTCACTGCATCTGCCATGTTCAGGGGTAAAATGAGCACCAAAGAGGTGGATGAGCAAATGATTAATGTCCAGAACAAGAACTCTTCGTACTTTGTTGAGTGGATCCCCAACAATGTTAAGTCAAGTGTCTGTGACATTGCTCCTAGAGGTCTCTCCATGGCTTCTACCTTCATTGGTAATTCAACCTCCATTCAGGAAATGTTCAGAAGAGTGAGCGAACAATTTACTGCTATGTTTAGGAGGAAGGCTTTCTTGCATTGGTACACTGGTGAAGGCATGGATGAAATGGAATTCACAGAAGCAGAGAGCAACATGAACGACCTTGTGTCTGAATACCAGCAATACCAGGATGCCACTGCGGATGAAGAATATGACGAAGACGAGGAAGAAGAACCAGAGCATGCATATGAATAAAAGAAATTACAAGTATGATGTGCAAGTGTGTTCAGTAGTACTCTTCTATCTTTAGTGAAGATTGCATTGTAATTAGTACGTTGGAGGAATTCTTGGTATGAGCCTGATGTGGAGAGAATGGAAATTCCAATTTGGGAAATGGAGGTGAGGGTAATTTGGGTACATGGTTTAGAGTAGTTCTGCGCCCATCTGTTTGTTTCTGTATTTTGGCTTGCATTGTTGTTTCTTCTATCTGATTCTGGATTATGTTTCCTTAATATTTTTGTCATTAATATGCATGACTTTTTCACATTGGATCCTTGAAATGTCTGTTGCTATTGTTATTCATATTGAAGTCTATCATGATCTGAGTGACTCAACAACTTTTTGGTGATGTTTGAACAACGCTAAGCTGCAGTATTAATTGGTGTTTTAGACAATAAATATATATCTAGAAAGTCCTTGTGAAAAAGACAATTCATAAGTTACTCTTTTCACTTCCATATGAGAATAAGTTAACTCTTTGTAAGTGGCACATCTCTTTGAATTCGCTTAGGTTTTTTTTTTTGCTAGTGTTTGCTCGAGCTCCCAGTGCGCAGCAAAGTCATTAGAAAATGAAAAAGGAAACAACTGGTGACAGATGAACATCTCTATTTTTAACATTCACTTATTTCTTGAAAGTTGCACCCTCTAGGATCTAGACGTAAGTTGTTTTTTAAGAGGGTCGTGTTAATTTAGAGCACAAGTTGAAAATTTAAAAATAAAAAATTATTTTACATTTAGTTTTAGGGTCATGTTAATTTAGAGCACAAGTTAAAAATTTACAACGCGAAGATGTAAAAAACCTTAAAAGCTGCATTTTACACTTCTAAGGCCTCATACTTCGAGTAAATTAAGGATTATCTTTGAATTTTTTGACATTGCCCACAACTTTACCTTAAGTAAATGTAATTTACCCACAGCTTTACCATGAGTAAACGTATTTTATGCACAACTCTATGTAACTTTAATGAGTATTTGTTCTGATTCTAAAATACAAACACATGCTGATGGGGTGATTTGCCCGAATTATAAAATTCCAAAAAATTGTTAACTTAGAAAAGAAGTTGTGAGAGGAAAGAAATGTTTTGTTGTGGCTTATATGCAAACTTTATATTTTAGATTCCAACACTTTAAAAATAGTTTCGGATCTTAGAATCATAGAGATATCTTTGGATTTTCAAGGGGATTCTTAGTGGTGTCAAAAAAGTAATTTTTTTTTTTTTTTTTTAAGAAAGAAAGAAGATTGCGACCATTTAATTGCTACAAGGACATTTTTTCGGCCCTTTCATGTTACTACAACCGTAATATTCTAAGTTACACGTCAAGAATAATAATTCGAAGCCATTTTTTAAGTCCTTTTATGTTACTACAACAGAAATACCCTAAGTTATATGTTAAGAATAATAACTCGAGACCATTTTTTCGGCCCTTGCATGTTACTACAACAATAATACTCTAACTTACACGTCAAGAATAATAACCCGAGGCCATTTTTTAGCCCTTTCATGTTACTACAACAAAAATACCCCAAGTTACATGTCAAGAATAATAACTCGAGGCCATTACATGTCAAGATAAATAACTCGAGGCCATTTTTCGGCCCTTTCATGTTACTACAATAGTAATACCCCAAGTTACACGTCAAGAATAATAATCCGTGGCATTACAATTTGCTACTGAAAACATCAAACACATTCAAGTCTAAAACGACTAAATAAAAATTTTCTAAATATAAAAAATTCCAAATTCATCAAGGTTAACAAAATACATCAATACAATAGAAACACCATCCGATAGTTCTTCAACATCAAGTCTAATGCTGAAAGTCAAACTCGAGCATCTGCTTATTTGCAAAGTATAAAAACAACGTGGAATAAAATAGTAATCTCAGTGGGTTCTTGGTCTAAACGACTTAATCTCTCTACCCCTTTACCCAGGTTAATGATCAAATGTAAAATCCATAACTTTCATATCCCAAAAGTACTATGGAAGTTCACCTATTTCCTAAAGAGAAATCCTCTTCAATGACTATATGTTTCAATCTTGGAACCATTAGTATAACCATGCATCCTGATACTACAAATAAATGTCTTGGACACCATAAAGTCATGTACACCCACAAGACTCATAATTCCGTGCTTATTTGAGTGTCTCCTCTATTAATTTATACATTGTGACCCTAACATTTTTTTATACAAGTTAGCCAAGGAAGATGTCGTAGTATTGCATAAGTCCCAAATCACTCACACAACTTTCCCATATCATAGGTCAGATCCATAATGCATCCTGATATCGTACATCCATCTTTTACCTTGTCTTGAAATCAGAAATAAGCCCTAAGGTGGATTTCTAAATTTAGGTTATGATCAATCTAGGGTAGTATTATATAGTTTCCACTCAAACTTGAATCTAGGAGCTTAAAGATTCAATTTAGATCAATTTTAAGTCAAAATAATGTTCGAACATATAAAATTTACATCGATTTAGTTTGGTTTTTAGTAATTTTGGAAAATGGAACCAAACAAACTAAACGATTTGAATTGATTGTTGGTCTAAAACACTTATTCTTTCTTCAAATAATACATATATATCATGTAACAATTTTATTTTGCACTATTTTTTTTCAAACATTCATTTCTTTCAAATAAAATATTCCATGCTTTCAATTTTTTTAAACAAATTTAATTTAAATTAAATTAATTCGTACAACACAATCAAAACAATTATATTTCACCATCAAATACAAATACGTCCATCTTAAAATTAAATAAATCCATACAACATACTCAAAATGATGATATTAAATTTACCATAAAATTACAAAAATACCAAAACAAGTTCACCATCAAATTAAATTCAATCAAAATAAGTTCACAATATAAAACTAAGGTCACCATGAAATTACAAATACAATGAAAAATTAAATTATACTTTATTCCAAATTTTTAAATGGCCAATTCACCATCCCAAAATAAATTAAAATAAACACATATTTAAAATGTATAACATTAAATTTTTTTCCAGTTTGAATATATCTGTTAAATGCAAAAGAACTCAAAAGAAAAGCAAATAACAGTTCGGGAATGACTGATTTATTCCTTGTGGAAATGCAGCTAATAAATAGAGCAAACCTAATGTGTTGTAACAGACTACAACCCATGTTCTGCTAGAATTTAGGAAACAAACTTGACTACAAAAATTAAATTAAATCTAATAACAAATACTGCTAAAAACTAAGACACTTTTGGCTAAGCCTTATCATTCCCTCCCTTGAACTAGACTGCATTTGCAGCTAGTTAACTCCTGAAACTTCACAAACTCCAAGCTTCCTTCTCAGCTCCCGAAATGACTCCAATTTCAATGGTTTGGTGAAGATGTCCGCTAACTGATGTCTTGAACCACAAAACTGAAGCTGCACAACTCCATCATTCACAAGCTCTCTTAAGAAATGATAGTGCACATCAATGTGCTTGCTCCTGCCATGCATCACTGGGTTCCTTGACAACTTAATTGTTAAGCTATTGTCACAAAAGATGACAGTACTTCTACTGCCCTTGTAGCCTATTTTTTCTAGCACCCTTTGCATCCATATTGCTTGACAACTACTTCCCGCAGCTGCTACAAATTCGGCTTCCGTCGTGCTCAACGTTACTATCGGTTGCTTTCGAGAAGACTAAGCTACTGCAGCTCCACTTAGCATAAAAACATAACCTGAAGTGCTTCTTCTATCCTCCACAGATCCATCATAATCACTGTCAGTAAAGCCAATCAATTCCATATTTCCTTCCCTTTTGTAAAGAATGCCGTACATTGCAGTACCTTGCAGGTAACATAGAATTCTTTTCGCCGCTGAATAATGAACTTCTGTAGGTCTTGACATATACCTGCTCAATAAGCTAACTGCATACATTATGTCCGACCTTGTCACGGTCAAGTACATCAGGCTTCCAATAAGCTGTTTCAAAAATGAACCATCCATCTCAACACCATTGTCATCTTTGGAGATTTTAAATCCTGGAACCATTGGATTTTCAACAAAATTGCTATGCTTCATTCCAAACCTTCTCAACACTTTTGTCACATACTTTGTTTGACTGATGAATATACCACCAACAAATTGAATTACCTCAATACCAAGAAAATACCTCATCTTTCCCAAGTCTGACATATCAAATTCCTTCATCATGGACTCTTTGAATTCAGACATCATGTTTTCATCATCTCCGGTATAAATTAAATCATCAACATACAAGCTAATGATCAAATATTTACCTTGTTTGACTTTGGTAAACAAAGTTTGCTCACTATCCTCCTTCTCAAAGCCTTCCTTTCTGAAGTATGATTCAATTCGGTTGAACCAAGCTCGTGGTGCCTGCTTGAGTCCTTACAAAGCTTTTTTAAGCTTATATACCTTATGCTCCTCATTCTTTATTTCACAACCCCTTGGCTGCTCCACGTACACATTTTCAGCTAACTTCCCATGAAGATAGGCTGACTTCACGTCCAGCTGAAACACACACCAGCTTCTCTGTGCAGCAAGTGCCAAAATCATTCGAACCGTGTTCATACGAGCTACAGGAGCATATACTTCTTCATAATCAACTCCGTATTTCTGAGCATACCCTTTGGCGACCAAGCGAGCCTTGTATTTTTCTAATTCTCCAAGCTCATTCAACTTGGTTTTGTACACCCATTTGACTCCTATTTTTTTCGCTTCTTTCGGCAGCTCCGTGAGATCCCACGTTCCATTCTTCTCAATTGATTTCATTTCTACATCCATGACTATCCTCCGTTTCTCTTCCTTTACTGCTTCATCAAATGAAGTAGGATCAGAGTTAACTGCATGAGAAAACATGACTAAGTGAGTTTGTACCTCTTCCTCTTCATCAGAAAGGCCTTCACCGGAGACATAGTCATTCATCCACCTTGGTGCTCTTCTATTTCGGGGTTCTGTCACTGGAGAAGGTGCATCTTCTTCTTCATTACCATCAGCTGCATTTTCTTCTTCATTACTATCACTCGATTCCTCCCTTTCTCCACTTTTCTCATCTTCCCATTCCAAATCAACTGTGTTACACTAGTGCAGAAACTACTTTTTACATCGGGCGAAAAATACTTTTTACATCGGTTCTGGATCCGATGTAAAGCCAGGCGATGTAATAAGTCTAAGACATTTTACATCGGTTTAAGGCCCGATATGAAAAATTAACATACCACATCGGTTGAATCAGATGTCTGATGTGAAAAATAATGCAATTTTTTATTAAAAAATTATGCGCCATATTTTACATCGGTTTTCATCCACACCCGATGTAATAGATAATTTTTACATCGGTTTTCATTCACACCCGATGTAATAGATTGTTTTTACATCGGTTTTCAGCTTTGCCCGATGTAATAGACCTGTTTTTACATTGGTTTTAATAATGCCGATGTAATATGTTTACTGCTTTTAAGTATATAATGGATGTTTTTCCTATTTTAACCTGTAATTTATTTTGTACCTAATTTTCCATATAAGATTTAAATACCACACAGACCAAAGTTAGGTCGCTATTTTGCATATTTTTCCCACAACACATAGACCACATTTAATTGCACCAAATTGCTAATATGCATATATATATATATATATATATATATATATATATATATATATATATATATATATATATATATATATATATATATATATATATATATATATATATATATATATATATATATATATATATATTCGTCAAAATATAAAAAAGTATTATTCAAGGATACACAAGTGTCTAAAATGATAAGAAAGGTTTACACACGGTTTACAACTACAAAATAATAACACAACAAATATCCAACCATTTAAGTCCTTTCGCGCACTTGAAAAACCAACATGTATCCACGAGAAACATAAAGTTATTCTTTATATAACTCAAAGAAATATTTTGCCCAACACAGTCGCAAATCATACAAATCTTCTTGTGTCAATTCTGTAGGATCATCGAATACCTGCAATACGTAAAAAACAATAGAGTTATTCTTTAAAAGTTTATATTAATTTGCAAAACTGTAGAAATTCCATCACTCCATGTTCGTACTCAGCACTTAATCGATTAGCTCTCATCCAACTACAATCCATGCTTATGTTCTGAAATTAATGCATACAGAGTTAAATCATTGGGATGCCTACAATAGTCCCTCTTTTGGACACATTAGATAGAACAAAAGTCTCTACGTGCAAACACGTGGCATTAAATTAAATCATAAAAATTATTCCTAACAGTGTTCGCTTTGTTGTATAGTAATCTATTTTAATACTTAAGCAATAGGAACATGTTTAAGACATAAAGTATTACCAACCTTGAAATATCAAAATCAATAGCTATGCTCGGTACCGGAAATGAGTTCAAATTTGTACTTCAACTTACAAGAACAACAGTTGATCCTTTACATCATACTCAAATATAATTCAACAATTGTAAAGGAGTACTAGTAGCATTAAACAAGAATCATCTGTAACATACCAAGAATATATCAAAAATCGAAAGATAAATAAAAAACTATCTCTTACTTTAAATTTACTTAATTATTTATTTAGAGGTCTGGTTTTTGTTTGTCACTATGGTTCAGCGTTATTCATGACTATCTAAATAAAATAAATATAGTATGTGAATATCCAGCATGTGAATAGAATAACCAGCAAAGTCCAATACTCATGTAATTCATGATTATATAAATAAAATAAATATAGTATGTGTCACAAGTTATGTTCAAACATCATAAATACAGTTAATGATTCTTCTAGATACCATGTGTCAACAAATACCATTTTTTTTCTTATATTAAACAAGTCTTAAAATATATGTTAGCTTCTTCTTCTAAAGAGTTAAATGCCCACAAATTGTTCTCCGTCAATGTTTACAATAAACACACACTTAAGTGTCCCACCAAGAATTAGGACATTAAAATAAAGCCTGGTTTCTGTCTTAACTTAAATACCCAAATGTTAAATAGCAAACAAAGGACATCACATACCACATAAGTCTATAAGTACATGCCAATTACCTCTTCTAAAGAGTTATCTACATGCTTATACAATAGAGTTATAAACAAACTAGTTAGATTCCAAATTCAAAATGAAGATCAAGTCTATCTGACACAGAATTTATAATCCTATAAGTCCCTTGCACACAATTTGTTATCTTTTTTTCAATGAATCAAAAGATCTTTTTTTATCTTATCAATTAATCAAAAGCTCTTGTTACTAATTTTTCATGAGATATTAACTTTCAATTTGAGATATATCAAACTAAATTGTTCACCACTACTGAAAAGTTCTGCCAATCAGGACCCTCCCCCTTGAAAAGACCGACCTCTCGAATAATTAAGGATGAAGAAGTAATTTAAAATGAAATAATAATGTTGGAGATTAAGTTTTGTACTGACCCCACCATTGGCAAGGGCAACTGCCATCAAAGTTGTTGCTTGAATAACCCATAAAAGAGGAGAAGTTGTCTTACATTTATCTCTTCAAGTTTAATGGTAGTAGCTAGGGAGAAGATGTGTTACTTTTATCTCTTCAAGTTTGTTAGGACCAAAAATGTGAAGTCGTGCTCCGGCATCGTCGG
Source organism: Vicia villosa (assembly GCF_029867415.1). Classification (NCBI taxonomy): domain Eukaryota; kingdom Viridiplantae; phylum Streptophyta; class Magnoliopsida; order Fabales; family Fabaceae; genus Vicia; species Vicia villosa. The sequence goes on along the minus strand of NW_026704957.1, from coordinate 1,047,410 downwards.
ATGAAAGTCCTGTAGGGGATGTTTTCCTGAACATTATGATGATAAAATGTTAATAATGCTGATTGAAGTTGAAAATGCAATATATAAAAATATATATTTAGAAATTAAATAAATAGTATTATGCTTCTATTGGTTCTGCTTTACCTTCACCTGTATCCTATTCAAATTCACATAGTGCTTCTTCAATGGATTATTTCACATTGAGCTCTCCGTCCAGTTCGATACAGTCCATGTTGACACTGTCTTTGACTCCATGTGGCCGACTCAGTCTCATGATGCAGTCCCTACACTTCAGTTGCCGAGAAGTAGATTGAAAATTGCATTGAATGCAAGAGTACAAACACCTGCTAAATTAAGAAAAAAATAAACTCCTTTCATCCCCAACCATGTGTGACTGAGTTGTTAAACGTGGCCACACTTTGAAACTTAAACAAAATGCACCCACACAAAACAACACTCAACTCTACACATAGCAGTTTCATATTAGAGAAACATTCAAAAGTAAAAATCAAGCAAAAGGTTAAAAGGCTACAGCCCATAATTCTACTGGACATCTTAAACTTGAGAAATCAATTATAGATTAAATCAAGGATTACAATTAAATTAATTATATAATTTTACAAAATATTTTAAAGAGTTCACTTATATGCCAAGCCAGGGTAATGACTCAAAGTCAAACTATATCTGAAAATTCTAGGATAAGGACACACAACACTAGTTATATAATCATTTTATGCCCTTCAAATATCATACGAATTGCAAAGAGGGTCATATAGTGATGGAAAGAATTAAATTCAACGCCTGATGAAAATAATCATTATATTGAAAGACTAAATTGAAATGTTCAAGTTAAGGTATCCTAATTCACGAGCATAATTAAACCATATGAAAGGTTCAACGAAGGCCCTTGGGAAGAAGAAAATTAATACTAGTAAACTAGCACACATAACAAAGTATAAAAAGAAAGCAAACCTTACCAGCTTCAAGGGACCAGTCATGGGTATCTCACCATAAACATGCATATCTGTAAGCTTCTTTTCATCAGTTTTTCTTTTCCTGAAGCTTCTTATCTTTCTTCTCATTCTCAAGTTTTTCTCCTACAAGAAATTGTCACCACTATGAAATCAAAACAAATCGAAGAGTGAGTTTGAAAAATTAGGGGAAATCGAAGAGCGAGAAGTACTTCGGAGTTTGAATTCATTAATATTCAAATCTGGTTTTTGGAGTGAAGAGTTTCGGTATCATGAGAGAATGAGCTATGTGATTTCGGAGCTGTGCGATGAAAGAAGCGTTTCGGTGAATCTGGGTTTCGGTGAAATGCGTTTCAGTGAAATGGGTTTTGATGAATCTGGGAATTTGGGTTTCGATGATAACAACGTTGTGCTGTTTCAATTTCAATGCTTTGAATTTGGGTGATAAGAACATTTGAGGATGAATGTGGTAATTTGATAATATATTTGGATGAATGTCGTCGGAGGAGGTCGAAGGGAGGAGGTGAGGTTTCGGCAGAAGAGGTTTCGGCAGAAATCAACAGCAACAATCAGAACAGAGAAGAGGATTTCTCTAGAAATTTCTTAGGTAAAGCACTCAAATCTGCTGCGAGTTCTTCATTTTCTTCTCCGTTTTCTGCGCTTGAATGTTGTTCCATAGATGACTGAAGATTTGGTTCGGTGTGAGTTATTTGTTGCGCATGAAGGGAGGAGGTTTCGAACGGACGAAATAATTTTTGTGTTGAAAAGGAGGCTAGGGTTTTCGTGAAAAATGATGGGAGAGATTTCCCATCGGTTTCTAAATGGACCGATGTAAAGGCCTATGCTGCGAGACATTTCCCGTCGGTTTTTTAACGGACCGATATAAAGGTCCATGATGCAAAACATTTTCTATCGGTAGTTTAATGGACTCATGTAAAATCCCTTATAACACAATTTCAATTTATTTACGAAACTGCCACCGTGTTATTTTTTTCATCAGTGAAATTAAATGTCTGATGTAAAATCACTAAATCAAATATTTTTCACATCAAATTGTTAGAAAACCTGATGTAAAATTCTTTAAAAAATATTTTTCACATCAGTTATCTTAATACCTGATGTAAAATCTTGTAACCAAATGTCTTATTTTTAGTAGTGTTATCTTCTCACCATGCTTTTTGTTTGCAAAGTCTTCAACCCTTTGTAGTTGAGATGACCGAATCTTCGGTGCCAGAGGTGCACCGCGTCTTCGGTGGTTGCTTGGAAGCACTCTTCCTTGCTGTCTCTTTTGATTGATGAAGTGCTTGATAACAGCATGAACATTCGATTTGCTGTCATGTTGGTTTGGAATACCAAACCTTTTGTGCCGTGATAAATCCGACACTAATTTGACTGCATTAGAATAGCCAAACCCTTTTCTTGCAGTTGTCCAACACTGAGTAGATTATTCTGCAAACCGGGCACATAATAGACATCTCGTACAAGGTGATTTACTCCTTTGATAGTCAATTGAACACTTCCTTTTCCAACAACGTTCATGCTTGCATAATTTCCCAACCTAACCACCTTATTGAACCCTTCTTCTAAATCACGGAAGAGTGATGAATCACCACACATGTGATTACTGCAGCCAGAGTCAATATACCACACAACATCTCAATCTCCTCCAAGCATGTCAACATACGCCATTAGCACCAATTCTTCCGATTCCTCCAAACCAGCATAATTTGCTTAGCACTCGTACTGGAAGTGTCCAAGCTTATGACACTTGTAACACTCAACTGTTTCCTTATTCCTCGATTGGCTACCCCTGCCTCTGCCGTATCCTCGACCTCCTCGGAAAGCAACTCTTCCTCTTCCTCTTCCACCATAAATCTCTTCATGAGTCACCTTCAAAGCATGTTCATCTTCTCCACGTACTTTGAGTTTTTGCTCATGAACAAGCAGAGAGCTTTGCAAGGCATCCACAAATAGTTGATCTATGTCCTTGGCTTCCTCAATGGAACAAACAATGTAGTTCCACTTATCAGTGAAGGTTCTCAAAATCTTCTCAACGATCTTGACGTCACCCACATCTCCCCATAATTCCCCATGTTGTTTGCAACCGTCATTACTCGACCAAAATAATCTGTGATCGATTCACCCTGCTTCATTGCTAAGACTTCAAAGTCCCGACGTTGACGATTGAGCTGAGCTCTCTTCACTCGAGCATTGCCTTGACACTTCAACTTCATGGAATCCCAGAGTTGTTTAGATGTCTCCTTCTGTGTGATTGTCTTCATCCAATTATTCTTGTAAATAAATAATCTTAGGTTTGATTATCGAACTTTGGGTACAAATCAATGTCTCAGCAGTAGTTAAATTCAAACTAGTGCAAATAGATAATGTACCGACCACCCGTGCCAAAAGTTGACTCAGAGGAAGTTGTACACGAGTAAGGATCCTCTTCATTTCTAAAAAGAAATGGAGGTGTTCATTACTATGATTTTAGTGTATAAATATCTAATTAATGTCACAATTTTTAAAAATACATGCATTTATATCTTTTATTTTTTTGAAAACTATAGTAATGGACACCTCTATTTCTTTTGAGAAATAGAGAGAATCCTTACTCGTTGTACACACCACTATAACCAATATATTTTTTTCATGCTAGAAAGGACCAAATAATTTTTAGAGTTTCCTTTCCAATAGCTCAAAATATCTATTGAATGATCTTTGCAATCATCATTATCATCCCTGTTGTGAATTCAATGCCAAGAACAAAGTATAAAACAAGGAAGAATAAAGGACAAGGAAGAAGAGGAACACAAGAATTGGTTATAACTGCTATTCTTTCACTTTCTCTTAAAACAAGATTACAAGTTTACAAGAATAACAAATAACCTCTCTCACCCTAAATTAGGATTTGCAGCTTAGCAATGATGAGAGACTAGTATGCTATTTATAATAAAACCTAACATGCTAACTAATGGGCTTTTTCAGCAAGGCTCATTACACAAGCCAACTTAATAAACAAGCTAACTTAACAAATTAGGGTTTAAACACTAAAACCTAATTTAACATGCTAACAACCCTAGCATCTTCGACATCTGCATGCTAGACCCATCTTCGACTACAGCATGCACACTTCGACACCAGCATGTGAACAATCCTTCGACTTCATGCTTAACTCTGTCGAACTGTCGAACCAAGAAGCTACCCTTCGACAATACTAGATTTCGATCCAATATCTCACAAATCTCCACCTTGGACCTAACTCTACAATGTCAAGGAACAAACTAGCTTTCTTCATGCAGCTTTATCAACTGCATACAGTGGAAAAACTTGCAACTCGGCAATGTCTTGGTGATCATATCAGCAGCATTGTCTTCAGTCGAAACCTTCAGCACTTGGACTTCTCCACGCTCGATTACTCCTCTGACGAAATGCAGCCTCACATCAATGTGCTTAGTTCGCTCATGATAGGCTGAATTCTTCGACAGGTGTATTGCACTTTGACTATCACATTTAACAGTGATACCTCGACCTTGAAGTTTCAGCTCCTTCGCAAAACCTTCAAGCCACAATGCTTCTTTCACAGCTTCAGTTAGAGCAATATATTCCGCTTCAGTGGTTGATAGAGCAACAACCTTCTGAAGTGTTGCTTTCCAACTAATTGCAGTGCCAAACATAGTGAAAACATATCCAGAAATAGATTTTCTGGAATCCATACAACCTGCATAATCAGAGTCGACATATCCTTCTATTACTGCTTTACTATCTTCACCCAAGGCTCCACCATAAATTAGGACTCTATTCAGAGACCCATTTATGTACCTTAAAATCCACTTCAATGCTTGCCAGTGAGCCTTTCCAGGATTCGCCATGTACCTGCTTACAAGACTTACTGCGTATGCTATGTCGGGTCTAGTACAGACCATAGCATACATCAAAGAACCAACTATATTAGCATATGGGATGCTATTCATATAGGCTCTTTCGACATCAGTACTGGGACACTGATCAATACTCAGCTTGAATTGAGGGTTTGTTGGAGTCACAACTGGCTTCGAATTCGACATACCAAACTTTTCAAGAATCTTCCGTAGATATGCCTCTTGAGATAGGCATAACTTCGACTTCTTTCTATCTCTTCGAATGTCAATTCTAAGAATCCTAGAAGCAGCTCCCAGATCCTTCATATCGAACTCCTTATTGAGTTCAGCTTTCACCCTCATCACATCTTCGACACTGTTGCTTGCTATGAGAATATCATCCACATAAAGTAACAAAATAACAAATGAATTACCAAGTCGAAATCTGAAGTAAACGCAGTGGTCGAACTGACTTCTAATGAAACTTATGCGTGCCATGAACTTGTCGAATCTCCTATTCCACTGTCGAGGAGATTGTTTCAGCCCATACAAAGATCTCTTTAACTTGCACACATAATCTTCCTTCCCCTTTTCGACATACCCTTCAGGTTGCCTCATCAGGATCCTTTCATCTAGATCACCATACAAGAATGCAGTCTTCACATCCATCTGTTCCAGTTCAAGATCGAACTGTGCCACCATGGCAAGCAACATTCGAATGGACCTATGCTTCACAACAGGAGAAAACACATCATTGAAGTCGACACCTTCTTTCTGAGTGAAACCCCTTGCAACTAACCTTGCCTTGTATCTTTTCGACGTCACTCCTTCAATTCCTTCCTTAACTTTGAAAGTCCATTTACAGCTGACTAACCTTGCCCCAACAGGTTTCTTGATCAGTTCCCAAGTATGATTATCATGAAGAGATTTCATCTCATCATCCATGGCCTTCAGCTATTCAGTCTTATTTCGACTCCTCATAACTTCCTTATAGTCTCTAGGTTCTTCGTCTAGAACCTCACTTGCAGAGATTAAGGCATAAGCTATAAGATCTGCATATCCAAGTCTCTGAGGTGGCTTGATGACTCTTCTCGACCTATCTCTCGACAATAGGTAGTCATCGTCAGTTTCCTCAACTTCAGCATCTTCTGCTTCTTCTTGGATTTCATCTGGGATATGCAATTCAGCATCAACATGCTCCACCTCAACAGGAATCTCTACCTGTTCCAGCTCTTCGTCAGATGTTTCTGTACTTCGACCAACATCATCAGTTTTCTTAAAAGCCATTTCAGCTTCATTGAAAACTACATCTCGACTGGTGATACACCTCCTGTGACCTGGCTCTAGGCACCATAGCCTATAAGCTTTGACTCCTTCAGAGTATCCCATGAACATGCATTTCAGAGCTCTAGGTTCGACCTTGTCTTGCCTAATGTGAGCATAGGCTACGCAGCCAAATACTCTCAGTTTGTCGAGATCTGGTGGATGTCCTGACCAAACTTCTTCAGGTGTCTTCATATCTAACGCTGTCGAAGGACATCTGTTTATCAGATATGTTGCTGTCGAAACAGCCTCAGCCCAGAACACCTTCTTTAACCCCGCACTAGTCAACATGCATCTGGCTCTCTCCAAAATAGTTCGATTAAATCTTTCAGCCAAACCATTTTGTTGTGGAGTACCTGCAGTAGTTCTGTGCCTTGCAATACCAAAGGCAGCACAAAAACAGTCGAATGCCTCATTGCAAAATTCAAGGCCATTGTCGGTTCTCAACCTCTTGACCTTCCTGCCAGTCTGATTTTCAACCAGAGTCTTCCAACTTTTGAAATTCTCAAAAGTTTCATCCTTAGTCTTCTGGATGAATACCCATAATTTTCTGGAATAATCATCTACTATGGATAGAAAATACCTTGCTCCTGAATGTGATGCACACCTTGCAGGCCCCCAAAGATCAGCATGGATGTAATCAAGGGATCCATGTGTTCTTTGTTTGCCTTTGTTGAACTTCACTCTACAAGATTTTCCAAGTACACAGGGTTCACAAAACTTCAGCTTTTCGACTTTGTCTCCACCAAGCAGATTTTGTTTCCCTAATTCGACCAGACCCCTTTCACTGACATGGCCCAATCTCATGTGCCAGATTTCTGTCTTCGACAAAGGTTTCGTGGATACAACATTTGTCGAACCACTTACAACTTCAGCCTCAAGGGTATACAAGCCTTGTTTCTTCACGCCTCTCAAAACTTCCTTCGAACCCTTCATGACTCTTAGGATACTTTTCTCTCCTTGGAAAACATATCCTTTCTTGTCGAATTCACCAAGAGAAAGCAGATTTCTCTTCAAATCAGGAACATACCTGACTTCAGTCAACAACCTTATTGACTCATCATGGAGCTTGAATCTCACAGATCCAACACCTGCAATCTTGCAAGCCTTGTTGTTTCCCAGCAATACTGATCCACCATCTTGATCACATAATTCCTCGAACAAGTCTTTGTTTGGAGTCATGTGCCAAGTGCAACCTGAATCCATAATCCACTCCTTCTTAGAGTCACTGCTTGAAACCACAAGAACATCAGATGATTCGAAATCATCTTGAACAATGACAGTGTTGCCATTATCCTTACCTCCATGATATTTCAGGCGTTCAGGTCACACCTTTCTTGTGTGACCCTCCTTCTTACAATGGTAGCATCGAATGCCAGATGCTTCGCCACTGTAAGACTTCGACTGGCTTTTGCCTTTCTTCTTGTCGAACTTACCATCCTTTCGTAAGAGTTTTCCTTTAACGGCCAAACCTTCGCCAACAGTCGAAGGTTTATGCTCCTTTCGTTCATTCAAGTCCTTAGAGTACAAGGTTGATTGAACTTCTTCAAACGTCAGGGACTCCCTTCCATACAAGAGAGTTTCTTTGAAGTGAGCATGTGATCGAGGCAAAGAACACAATAGTAACAGCGCTTGATCTTCATCATCGATCTTCACATCAATATTTTCAAGATCAAGAATCAGCCTGTTGAACATATCCAACTGCTCAGCCAATACTTTGTCTTCAACCATCTTGAATGAATACAAAGCCTGCTTCAGGTAGAGTCGATTTACCAGCGATTTGGTCATATACAAACTTTCAAGTTTCGCCCATAACCCTGATGCCGTCGTCTCCTTTGATACCTGTCGTAGAACCTTATCACCAAGGCTCAACAGAATTGCGCTGTGTGCTTTCTCGATCATAGTTGTCTTCTCCACTGCCGTTAATGCAGCATTCATGGCTGCCTCTCCCTTCAACGCTTCCAAACAACCCTGCTGAACCAGTAGGGCTTTCATCTTCAAGCGCCACAGACCGAAATCATTCACTCCAGTGAACTTTTCAATCTCATACTTTGTTGAAGGCATCTTCTCCACGCTCACCGCACCAATTTGTTGTGAATTCAATGCCAAGAACAAAGTATAAAACAAGGAAGAATAAAGGACAAGGAAGAATTGGAACACAAGAATTGGTTATAACTGCTATTCTTTCACTTTCTCTTAAAACAAGATTACAAGTTTACAAGAATAACAAATAACCTCTCTCACCCTAAATTAGGATTTGCAGCTTAGCAATGATGAGAGACTAGTATGCTATTTATAATAAAACCTAACATACTAACTAATGGGCTTTTTCAGCAAGGCCCATTACACAAGCCAACTTAATAAACAAGCTAACTTAACAAATTAGGGTTTAAACACTAAAACCTAATTTAACATGCTAACAACCCTAGCATCTTCGACATCTGCATGCTAGACCCATCTTCGACTACAGCATGCACACTTCGACACCAGCATGTGAACAATCCTTCGACTTCATGCTTAACTCTGTCGAACTGTCGAACCAAGAAGCTACCCTTCGACAATACTAGAGTTCGATCCAATATCTCACAATCCCAAACATATTTTTCTAATTCACTATTTTTTACATAAACTTTTTTTGCTTTATTTTAAAACTAAAAACATTATTCCAATCATCATCATCACAATAATCATCATCATCATTATCATCAAAATATTGAGTTGTGTTAACTTGTGCATGATTTCTTGAGGATGCACTATTAGACACAATAAAAATAAGATACACAGACATATAATACTAACAATTTTGGACAAGACTTTTGAATATTTTCAACATGTCTTTTCTTTTTGCGCTATTATACGTCTTATTAAAACAAAATTCAATGTAATCATATTAATAACGAAGATCTAAGACAAACACAATAAACAAAAGATACTAGATAACACCACCGTCTTAATACTTGCTAAACTTCAGTTTCATATTTGCAATCACCGATCTCAATTCATCATCTTCACTATTTGACCATTTATATAATGACTTCTGAATGTCGCACAAATTTTTGAAAAAGGTATTAGTAGTATTATGCAATGAACCTGAAAATGAAAGAGTTAAGTCATAAATCTTTAAAAATTTCATAAACACACGAGCACACTCCCAATCAATATCAATAAGAATACACTCTCATTCACCAACAAGAAGCACACTAAACACACTATCTTGATATCTAAGTCTATTAAATTTCTTTTCATATTTAAAAATTACTTCTAACATCAGATAAGTAGCATTTCACCTTGTTGTGACATCAAGCGCTATTATTGACGTACTATCCATAATACACTAACGCGCACCTAATCTAGTTTGACGACTTAATAAACTTACAGGGATACCTTACTTATATAATGGATGCGTCAATTATTTTTCAGCCCATCATCAATATTCAAATTTAAAATGGTCAATCCAATCACTAATTTCATTAATTATATATGTGAGTGCAAAATTTTTAGCATTTGTATTAACAACAACTATACAAAAAACTCTTTAATCCTTTATTAATTCAAGCATACTTCTAAGCCCTTTCCATTGATCCCCCTTTATGATATGAAATCAAATTAAAACTAAATATTTTCTTATTCAACTCCTACCCTTCATCATTATAATGATAAGTTATATACTTGAAATTAAAGCTTTGTAAGATTCTCTACACTCCTTCCATCACTTCATCAAGTTGCCTCGTGGGAAATTGATAAGCCTCCAGAGATTCAGAAGCTCTTGATGATAAATTGACAAGTCCGTGATACAAATCTTTGTAACAGCTTGCTACAACCATGCTCAAACCAACACGCTCTTGATCATATAAAGATTTTTTTGAAGAAGCTAAATAAATTAATAAAATCTACACTAAGCACAAGAAGTTCAACGTGAGACCACACACCAAAACAAACAAAGAGTTTAAACTACAAGCAAACACCTCAGGGGCAAAGCAACCATCCTTGTCAAAAGAACAAAACCTGAACAACCAGTATCCAACCAGAAAATGGCCTAGTGACCCGATGAAAAATAACACCTAAGACTAACAATGTAAAAATCATACTATAATACAGATTGCTTCCAGAAGCCAAAATCTCAGCAGTTAGTGAATTTCCCAGCAAGATTAACCGGCTCCAAAATGCGAAAATAACCAAGCATTAAGCTGCTTCTAGAAACCAACCGAATTTGCTACATCGGCTAGAGATCCAAGGTGCCTGACATTGCAGCAAGCGACAAGACTTAAGCGATACTGTCCCATGAAAAAAAGCTGCACTGCAACACAGAATTGCTCGGACAAACTCTGCGCCTGAACCTCAAACTGCTACACTACTACTGACCTCCAATCCTCGCCCCCTTACATAAAATTAATCTGGGATTTACGTACCACTGTATCAACTCACAGTTATGAAGATTATAGCTCAAACAATTCCACGAAATCCATTGGACAACTTCAAACGTCTGATCAACCGATTCAACAATATTGTTGAATAACGTTTTATTTCTTGATTTCCTAACTCCGCTTGCTATATCACTCCCACTGCCGAGTAATGCTTCGAATTGTTCAAGATGTTCCTCGCCCTCTTTTGGCAGCACCGACTGTAGACCTAGCCACTTGATAACTTGAGACCAAATTCCTACAAAAGTAGGACACTAAAAACAAGTTGCGAAGTCGACTCAACCTCTCAGCATCCGCCAGCGCACCAAATATTATCCTGACAGATGACACCTCTCTTAACAAGGTTGTCTTTAAGTCTATTGTGGAGCAGTCTCCATGCTAGGCACGATACTTTTGAAGGTATTGGTTTGTGCCAAATCGCAGACCACTTCTTTGTACACTCGGTCTTGTTCTCTTCCCTCAGCATCTTGTAATTTTCCTTCACTGAATACTCTACTGAGTTCACTTTGTCGCCTATGTCTATACAACTAATTATTCTCCACCAAGCTGAGCAGTTTGAGAATTGGATTCTAGGATTACTCTCACTCTCCCCATATCTATCAGACAAAGCTTTTAACCATAGGTCAAACCTCTCATTTTTTCTCATCTTCCATACCCATTTACCTAAGAGGACTATATTAAAGACACTCAAATTTTATGCCCAATCCTCACTCTTCGATGGATCTACAAATTTTCTCCCATTTCACCCAATATATTTTTTTTACCTCCTCATAGCCCCCCACATAAATTGTTTAAATAAAGACTCGAATATTGATATAATACCGAAAGAATTGAAGGTGACACTATATTATCTTACATGGTCATATATGGTGTGTCCTACCATTTATTTTTTCTTAACAAACTAGCCAAAAAATGACACATATTTATTTTTATTTTTATATCATTTTCATTTGTGTTATATGCTTTTCAATTTAAACATAATTGTCTTCTACCACTCTAATAATATAATAATTATATTATTATTAAAAATAAAATTAATTATATTTTTTAAAAATTAATTATTTTCTATATTATCTTGCATGGTCATATATGGTGGGTCTTACCATCTTTTTTTTCTTAACAAACTAGCCAAAAAAATGACACATATTTCTTTTTATTTTTATTCATTTTCATTTGTGTCATATGCTTTTCAACTAAGAACATAATTGTCTTCTACCACACTAATAATATAATAATGATTAAATATAATAATTATATAATTATTAAAAATAAAATTAATTATATTTTTAAAACGCTTGATTATTTTCTAAAAAGAGATTTAAATTTTTTAAATATGAAGTGGTAGTATTAAATTTAAAATAAAATGTAGAGTAAATTAATTATATAATTTAATTAATTAAAATAAATATAATTGATTAATATTTTAACATGATCATTTTAACATCGCCATTTTTGTTAATTTAATAAGCTTATCTATTTCTTTCTTCTTTATATTCCCCCTTTATCACCATCAGTATAGTCTATAATCTGATTCGGGGATCAACTCTGGCATCAAGTGGATTGATATATTTACCCTTTTTATTATACTAAACAATCATTCTAATCTACTCTATATTTATTTCTCTCTTTTTTCACTCTCATCTATTTCTCTCTTCACATTTTCTTAGAACCAAACAAAGCCTTAATGGATTTAGATCCAAGATCAAGATGATAAAAACATGAAATTCGTTCACAAAACCATCGTGTCTTATTAGTATTGTTTCTCTTATAATTAGAGCTGTCAAAATGGGTTAGTTTATATGGGCCGGGCCGTCAGGTTTGAAAAATCATAGGATTTGGGCCTTAAAATTAGAGCCCATATTTTTCAGGCCTTTTTAGCCCAGTTCCGAAAAGCCTGCTATCCATTAAGGCTAGTCCATATGAACCGTGGGTAGTCCATTAGGCTCACATAATTATAAATTTTTAAAAAATATATTACTATTTATATTATCTTACTCCAAAATAGCATATTGCTTTTTCTCACCTCCCTCAATTTTATCTCTATTTTATTCAATCTTTCTCTTTTAAATATTATACTTTAATATAATCAACATTTTTTCGTATATTATATTAGTTTCTCTTATAATAAATATTCAAGTATTATTTTATACAATTTAGACATATATTGTATTTAGAAACACATAATATTTATAAGAGATAATATAGTACTTAAAAATGTATTATGTTTAAAATAACATAATTTTTAATTTTATTTATAATAAATATTATAGAGTTTTTATTTTAATTTTTTAAAATAAAATAAAAACCCATTTAAAATTGGATAGCCCGAAGCCCTTCTAGGACCGGGTTCAGATAGTAAATTTCGAGTCCGTATTATACATAGTCTTTTTGATCCAACTCAGAAAAGCCCAAACCCACTAAAATCGACCTGTTTAGGGTCAGGTTGCCCATATTAACAGTTCTACGCTTCTACTTTCAATATCGTAACTTTAACTTTATCCTTCTTTTAAAGAAAACATAATGTTAAAATTTGAAATTAAGAAGGTACATGCATGAGTGTGTTGTGTCGGTAATGATAATACACACGTTTACTGCATACGTAATATACTATCCATTTACCAATTTTTAAATGCCCTACCAACTAAAACAATCATATATCTGTCAACAAATCACTAGCTTATATGTAAGTGGATTAATGACCCACTATTTGAAATTTGCGTCTTGTTGTCAATTTTCTTCTTGCACTAACATACAATTTAGTCTTAAAAATCTTATTTAAATAAATATTAACTTGATCAAAATTATTTTAAATCATCCTTAAACTAAACACAAGCCAAATTTGTTACAGATACGGTACGGTGATACACGTTACGATAGCATGCGCATTTTTATGACCTTATCCAAATAGTAGAACTTATGACGTGTCATAAATCTTTCATCATATGAGGACAAGTGTCAAATGAATAGATTGGAATAATTAAATAAAAAATTCTTAGTTGAACACGGATATAAAAAAATTACTTTACACACAACCAATCACAAAATTTTAATTAATTAAAAAATAAATTAATAATTTTCTCTCTTCTTCATAATCTCAATCACTGTATAAATCCAATTAAAAACAAAATTAAAATAATAATAAATTGAAAAAAATATTCTTTTTAATTAATAAATTAAAAAAATATTATCTTTTTATTGGTTGTACCTAAGAAATAGATTTAGGATCGAGTCCATAAAAAATTTCTCTTAATTTTTATTTGACGTTTTCAATTAGCACAAACTTGTACCTTGGGAACTGTGAACTAATGAAATGGAACTGAAAAGTTACTGGTACTTTTTTGTTTGAGTGAGTGGAAATGGCACGTCAAGTGAAAAACGGCATTTGGCAAAAAAATAAAATACCATGTCTCACAAATCATATCTTTAAATGTAAAAGAAATGTAAAAGAAAGTTGCTTAAATAGTTAAATCAAAAGAATACTTTTTATTTTTCTAAATAAAATAAAAATTTAATTATAAAAAATGAATATTTAAAGTTTTTTTTTAAAATAACCATATTATAAAATAAAAATATCATACATAATAATAAAGCAAGATGAGTTTTTGGGCAATTTTGACAAGTGTCATGCTCACATCAATTCTCATGTTTTACAAACTTTCTAAAAAAGGAAATCTTTTATTTAAAAAATAATGAATTGTTTATTGATTATTTAAGTTTTTTATTTTATTTATTAAATGAAGGATAGAGAGGGATTCTTGATACACGTAAAAAATAATTATTTTTTATATGGAAGGATACGGGGAATACCAAAGAAATTGATATTGAAATACATACAGTCAGCAGACTTTTTCTCCCTCAACCAGTTAATTTTTCCTCTTCCACAGCACTACACCTATCTTTTGTGCCAATTCAGTTTTTTCCTTTTCCCAAACCCTGATTTCAAATTCACATCATCAATGGGAATTTCAAGAGGCGATTTCAATTGCTGCTCATCAATGCTTTATGTTTTCCAGGTAATTGATTTATGTTGATTTCTGATAATTTCAATTATATAAATAGCAATAATTTCTTCTCCCATTTCACACTGCTTTCTATCAAAATTAAGATTCCTCTTTTCTTTTCCTCTCATCATGTCGACAAACAAAAGAAGAACAACACAAATAATTAAAACACATGAAGAAATTACCGTATGGAGGGCAAACGACGGTGGTGTCGTGAGGGTTGGAGGTGGATGTCGAGGCGGCTTGCGGTTGGCGCGTCGTGGTTGTTGCGATGGGGTAGCGACGCTTGAGAGAGTCCAGTTGCGGTTCTGAGTAGTGGTCCGTGGTGTTCCGGAAACGCAAGGGTAGGATCAAATTTGGTGATGTGTGGTTTCGGATTCAAGTGTGGATTTGCTTCTTATGTTCTTGATTCTTTCTTTCACTGGTTGTGATTTATGTTATATTTGCCTAAAAAATTGTTTGAGGATTTGCTTCTTAGTGCTGTATTTGTAACAGTGGAATGAAACAAACTTAGATATACTTCTGAACAATTGTCTGAGGATATTTTTATTTTTTTTGGTATTCATTAAGATGGTTTATACTGTACATAATTGTATAGGAAAGAAAGTGCGTATCAAGTAATACTCATCATGCATGACTAATAGGAAAGAAAACTTCCACAACAATTATGAACTTATAATAAAATAAATCAGCTAATAATTATGAACTTATAATATTGATTCCGTTTATGAAAAAGAAATAAAATATTATGAACTTATAATAAATAAATCAGCTAATAATTTATATATAATAAAATCATCAATTGATTATAATATAATGGATCGTATATAGAATTTTATTTAACTAAAGATATAATAAAATTGATCTCTTATTTATTATGTTTGCTCATAATTTAATATTATTAAAATATTCACTATCAAATATCATATCTAGAGAATAATAATTTAAAATGAAATAAAAAATATATCTAAAAAATTAATAATTTAATTACCTATTGAATCATTATAATAGTATAGAACTTTTGCTTTAAAAAAATTAATGCTTTTATTTTTACCCAAAAAATCATAATTATTTCTATGGAGGTCATCTTTAAAATAAGATGATATTTATTTATTTCATATCGATCAACTTTAAACATCGTTTTAATTTCTTAATTGATATTATACATTTAAAGACTAAATGATTTTTTTGGTAACTTAAAAAAAATTAACAAATTATATTCTTTAATAAATAATTAGACAACATGATTATAAAATAATATATTTTTAATAAATAATTATATTGTTGATTATAAAATAACTATATTATTATTGGTAAAAGACTAAAAAACTGCAAAAAAAAAAAATATATATTTATCTTTTAAAAAAATATTTGAAAGTATTATGGGTAATTATTATAAGATAAGTAAGTGTATATTTTATCTCTACTAGAATTAATTGCCTTATTTGTAAAATATTAAAATAAATTATATAATATTTACGATATATTTTATTTTAATTTTAGGCATATGCAATTCAAATAAAATAGAGTATTTTTTTAAAACTGTTCTATTTTACTATAAAATAAATATATTATTCGTAAAAGACCTAAAAAGTCCAAATTAGTTGAAGTTATAAACTAAAGATAAATTAATACTTTATGTTGTATTTTAATATGAACAAGAAAAAAACAATACCATAAGTTTATAAATGGTGAAATTAAATCTGAAGATGACAATATCATTTTGTTTCTATGAAAATTGATTCAGTCAATTAAGCATCATTTATTTTATTAATTTATGAAAAAACATGAGATAATTATGATTGGTGAATAAACATATTTTACATGTCTACCAGTATTTTGTTTATTTTAACCATTTTAATTTTTCCAAAATATAACTCACACAATCTCTCTTCATTTCAAAACAATCTCTCTTCATTTCAAAAAAATAAATAGATTTATTGAAACACACAAGTAATATCATCATTATTGCATACACCAATTACGGTTGATTAAGCAACTATCGATTAATGTATTTTTTATAGAGAAAATAGTAAATAATAACAAACAATAATACTAATAATCATACTGCTTGATAATATAATACTTATAGACAAAAAAAAATAAAAAATAAAATAAAAATAGGAAATGTTTAGAATTTAATAAAATAACTTTTGATTTGGTCTTTGTTTTTTAATTGGTGTTTTTTTAACTAATTAAATAAGATCTTAATTAAAAATGAAGTCATGTAGGGCTCTCTTTTATATTTTGCAGATTTAATTTTTTTCGTTTTTATTTTAATTTGATTTTTATTTAGTTGTGGATATTCATTAATTAAATAATAATTGGATAAAATAATTTTTTTTACCATGGACGGTTGTTTTTTTTTTTGTTAAGTTTGTTTTTTATTATTTTGAAATAAAATAAAAATTAAATCTTTTTTAGATTATTTGTTGTTTTTATTAAATAAAATTTAAATTTAGTTAAAACAAATTTTTAAAAAATATTTGAAGGAATGAGGCGCTGCTTCCCTTTTTATAGGATAGTTTTTATTTTATTTGTTATTCATTTAATTTAATTTAGTTGATAAATTTTAAGAGAAAAAGGGATATGCACTGACAGTGTGAAGTTTTTTTACACTGTCAACCAATCACAACCATGTATCCAATTAAAACACAATTTTAATTAAAAAAAAACTAATATGACATGGCAAGTGTAAGGATTTTGATTGGTTGTATGTGTAAAATTTGTTTACACTGTGAGTGCACTACCTTTAAACTCAAATTTTAAGTACTGATTAATAAATAATAATAGCTTTGGATTTAGTTTTCCTTTAAAAATAAATAATAAAATCATAATCAGTCTTTTTAGAACCTGAGCGCTCTTTCCCCTTTTATCTTTTGATTAATAAATTAGAAAGGGCCAAATCATTTTATAATTTACAAAAATTTAGTTAAACAATTTTTTTATGTATACTATTAATAACAATAACATTTTATGTATACAATAGTAATCTTACTATAGTTAAAATTTATAAATTATAAGTGTTTTTAAAGTAGTTTTTTTACTTAGAAAATATTTTACCCGTGCCTCGCACGGGTGTAAGTACTAGTTTATATAATTTAACTTGTTTTCCATTTAACCGTTTGAATGACAAGTTAGATAAATTGGCGTCTTTAATGAAGCAAACTAATACAATTGACCTATACTCTTTCTTATTTAAAGGGGACGTCAATTCATCGGCGGCTTCCATTATGTGTTTTTTTAAATTAATAATAAATAGATGTATGATGTCATCTATTGAGTTTCTTCTTCATTTGTTCTAACATGAGTAGTAAAAGACATGAGTGTGTTTTTTATTCAATAACCAAGCCTTTGATGAAGATGTGTTTTTGGGTTAACTGGAGTTTCAAGCAACTTGATCCTTTGGTTAGACTGAGAGATTAATGATGGTGAAAAAGATAGAAGAATTGACATACTTGTTTCGTACATCTCTATTGTGGATGCCAATGATGATATTCAGCGTATGTGGGTGCCAGTTAAAGATAACTATGACGTCAGAGATATAATATCTACACTAGATGATATTATTTTGACTATTGTATGCTTCTAGATATGTTGCAGTGTTACTTCTTTTTATTTGTTGTTTTAGGTGTGTTTGTGTTCGTTTTGTTGTAACCAAAAGTTGTTATCTATATTAAATTCTTAGGTTACAAAAATTAAGAAGGTTTGTTATGACATGGCCCAAACGCCGACCCTCGTCAAATGCCCTAGTCCATTTCTCCACTAGAATATTATCGACCCACCTTAAAGCATCCGTGCATTTGACAATCTAATTTTTTTGCGGTAGTGTTTGAATGATGGTTGATTTAAAACATACCATGCGTTCATAACCTTTTTTAGAAGATACTTGTCTTTGATTTTCTGCATGAAATTTTATGCAATATGTCTAATGCATTTGACATGTGTAGAAGGTGAATTTTGCCGACCCTTATCAATATTATTGTACGCAATATCAATAGATCACTACAATAAAAATCAATTTAGGCAGCTGTCGCTATGCGAAAAATCACAGAGTCGCCATCAAACGTTATTTATCCCAACAGGGAAAGAAAAACATCGAGAAAACCTTAGAAGAAAATGGTCTCACAACCAAAACTCGGGTATGGAAGTCAGTTATGCAAGGGGAAGGTATTAGCACCCCCCACATCCGTTGTACTCTATGGGATCCGCTCTGGTTGTTCTTATCAAAAGGTGTGTATATCTAATGTTGAAATTAAAAACAAAAAAGTTTTTATTATTAAGCTCGCCAGGATTTGTATATCTAAAGTGTGTCTGCTCTGATGCCAATTGAAATTCTAGTTTGTTTGCAAGACAGATGTTCCACACAATGTGTGGGACAATGTGCATAACTTACTTATAACAAATTGACATAAAATAGAAAATAAATGATTAGACAATAAAGAACACAGAGGATTGTTAACCCAGTTCAGTGCACCGTCACCTATGTCTGAGGGGCTTTTAATCCAAGAAAGGAAATTCACTTTCAATAGTATTAGTACAAATATGATAAACCCTTGTTCAATGCCTCTCTTTCTAATACTACCAGTGACTTTTTATTTAAGACTCTCTCTAAATATGAGAAACTCTCTCATTTTTTCTCAATAACTAAACATGGTATTAATATTTTTAACGCAACTTTCACAATTTACCAAAGCAAATTATCCCTCGCTCACATCAAATGTTTTCTCCCCCTTTTGTCATAAAATAAAGGTGTATGAAAGATATTTGAGAAAGTGATAAGATAGTTTAATTTAGATATAGTGCCAAGCAAAACTTGTAACATAGAATGTATAGAAAATAAGAAGCACAATAGTACACCAAAAATAAATATATTTGATTGATAATGATCAAAATCAAACTTAAATAAAATAGGTACACAAATGAAGGAATGTTAAAAGCAGACGAAGCAATTTCTATCATATATTCTTGGAGAGTATTTCCATGACTAGGTTAAATGACAATTTTAACTCGGTAAACTCAATTTTAACTAGGTTTACACAGACTAGCTTCTTCGCATACTCAAAGTATTTATACTATTTTACCCTTTAAAAACAAGGTTGAATATCAAATTAATTGATGGTTAAGCTTGCAAAGTCAACAATAAGCTCAATAAAAATGATGAAATCTTTAGTTTTCCAAATAGTCGTTGTTTTTCTTGAAGATTCTAAAGAGACTTATTAAGATTCCATAAGAAGAGGAGTTTTTAAGATAAAATATGTTTATAGGTTTAAGATTAGGATGAAAGAAATGGAAAAATTGGTTGATTTTAAAGTGGATAAAAATAATGAGGTGATGTGTGTCGGTGGGTGAGGTGGTTTTCTTGTGTAGGAGTGTTTGTGAATTTTAATAGATTCTCAAAAAAGGTGAAGAAAGATATATTCAATCATATTTTTTTGATCGTATTGTATTCTTGCTATATTAGTTTTACTGTTTGCTAATTTTACTTCTGCAACAATTTAAGTCTTTGATAATTATAATTGATATGATTGTTTTGAAGGTTCAATAAAACATAAGAAATGAGAGGTTGAATTGGGTTTTAAGATTAAATCTTTTTCGCCCACCCAAACGCAAAACAAGTCAAATACAACAATGATAAAAAAACACAAGTATTTTTATCTTAGTTCCCTTTTAACTAGGTTACCTAGTTCACCCGCCAATGTGATTTATCCTTCTCAATAAGGACTTATTCTCTCTCCAAATCAGAATAATGGAGAAACTTTCGACCCTCCCCCCTTAAAGGTGTCAAATCGATTCAGAACACGTTAGAAAAGCCCAAAAAAAGGACCCATCGCGCACGTGATGGCTGTCTTATATCATGTGTGATAAAATCACGTGCGCGATAGTTTTGCGATGGCCTGTGCAATAAAATCACGCGTGTGATGTCGCACGATTCCTTGTATGATGACGTGTCACGCACGTGATGCTGTGTGATACGGTGCGTGATTATTCCACTAACTTTTGCGATTTTGCTCTATTTTTCATCTAATTTTCCCCAAGTCCTTATTTTTTTCATACTTAGTGATTTTTGCATCTTTCTTCGGTCTTTATGCTTCATATATGTTCATCTTTAACGGATTTTGCTCAAATTTCTCGACAAAATATACGTAATGACTAAGTGTCATCATTTCGCTTTATTATTTTCTTTATTTTTTTTTTGCTATTTTGCATTTAGACTCATTACTACTTATCACTTTTTATCTTGTCATATGGGGAGAATTCATAATGTGGGTCTAGATTTAATTTATGTGATTTATGCTATTTTTGGTATCGTGTAATGTTGTTGGGGGAGAACAAACAAAAGGAGGAAACCACTGATCCACTTTACTTCGGCTTAATATCAACTGAATTCCAATTACAAATTTTGTAAGATTTCTAAGCATAAATAAGGGGGAGATTGAAGTTACTTTGCCTCCTAGCGCGTTTTCCATAGTTTATGTTTTGTTGCTTGTCAATTCAGCCTTTAGGTTTATTTGTCGTAATTGAGTCTCCTCACATAGCTGCACATTCTAGAGTTGAGTGTTAAATCGATTTTACGCATGCATAAATCTAACTATTTGCTTAAAGTCAATGTAATATGGCTCTAATCAACTAGTCATAGTTTTAGATCAAGAAACACATAAAAACATTATTTAAATCATGGCAAATTTTGTTCAAATAAACACTTCATTTTTTGTAAAATTTTAGCCTTTAGGTTTATTAGTCATAATTGAGTCTCCTCACATAGGTGCACATTCTAGAGATGAGTGTTAAATCGATTTTACGCATGCATAAATCTAACTATTTGCTTAGAGTCAATGCAATATGGCTTTAGTCAACTGGTCATAGTTTTGGATCAAGAAACACTTAAAAGCATGATTTAAATCGTGTCAAATTTTGTTAAAATAAACACTTCATTTTTTGTAAAATTATACTTTTTGAAGTGTGATTCGAATAAGAGAATTGGATGAATCAAATAAAAAATTGAATATAAAGATTAGAAATTGATTCTGTATTTCTGGTTTAAATCATGAAAAACAGTGACTTGAATCGAAAATTGAATTTGAAAAACAGGATTTTACCTTTATAATTCTGACTCGAATCACAAAAAAGTCTGACTAGAATCATGAATGTCTTAATTCGAATCACAATATGGCTTGACTCGAATCAAAATTTGAATATAGGTTTTTGATTTTGTTTAAGTATTTCTGATTCGAATCATGGATTTATATTACTCAAATAAATGACTCGAATCAGGACATGGTCATATTCAATCATAGAAGCAGTTTTCTGTCTTTTTAATTCTTGATTGAAATAATTCACTCACTCGACTCTAACAAAACCATTTTCTCTTGAATTAAATTAAATGGGATTCTCCCCCCCCTCATTTTTATGCATAATCTCCAACGCTATAAATCATTTTCTAAATCCATCACATAACATGCATATGACTTTGAAGGTCATAGCACACATAACACATTTTTCTCTCAAACTTTCAAAAATCATTTTGAGTTTTTTTTTTGAGATTGCATCTGAAATTTCACTTCATTTTCAACCTCTAGCTCCAACCCTTGTCGTTTTAGTTTAGCTTCTCAACCTTGGGAGTGGGATCTGTGTGAGGAGGTTTGTTTGGTTTTAACATTTTGTAAAGGTTTGAAGATTTGTGGTTGGTAGTTTTTGTGTGGTTATGGCTGGGATTGACATTCCAGTAGGAAAAAGAAGAATTTGTTTTCTCCAATATTGCTTTAATAGAACTGTGTAAAAGTTGCTACCAATAGAGCTAGAGTCCATATTACGTTCATAAAAATTTGTTGGATGAGAATATGGAGTAAGAAAACATTCTAGAAGGGGGATGAATATACTAAAACAAAAAATTCAATTGATTTTTCAAAAAAGAATTATCAGAGGTTTTTCAGAGTTTGCGCGCGGAAGATTTAGAGAGAAAAATATGAGAATTATACTTTTATTGAAACTTGATTATGCTGACACTTTATTACTTCATAAATATCAAAAATGATTTATTGATGATACACAAAGGTATTCAATTGATACCCGTTCTATATTTCACAAGGTGTGATTATACAACGATTCAATTTCAATGAATTCTAAACTCAACTGTTTCTCAGAATTTAATCACCACTAAATCTTGATTAGACACCAATTCTAACACAACCTAACCTTACATAATAAATCTCTATCAATTGAATAAACGATAAACTATGCTAAGAATTGAAAACCTAAGCATGCAATATCCTACACAAATTAAATGCAAAAGTGTGTGTGTGTGTGTGTGTGTGAGAGAGAGAGAGAGAGAGAGAGAGCATCAGGATTTATAGTGCTTCAGCATTTGTCCTTGCTTTGCTTACGTGCACGCTTCAGTGGTTTCTCATTGGAACATGCATTGTTGATTTTTATTTTGACAAATGTTGCAAGAGTTCATACAATCAATTATCCATAATAATGCTTAGAAATATAAATATCATATATGAATCTTAACTTGTATAAAACTTAATGTCAAAATCTTCTGCATAATCTTTACTTGATTTACGCTTCTTGAATCTTCCAGTATCACCAATATGCTCCAAGCCTTCATGTGTAGCAATCTTCTCTTGATCCTACTGATTACTTGAGCGATGAACTTTATGAAGATTTGAGAAAACTCCACCTTATCTATAGCCTTCCATGCAGTCACTACCAAGGTATTATGGAGAGAAGAACCTCCTTCTTTCGCTACTACAAATAATACATATAACGACGCCACCTCTACCACGGTCCTTTAGGGGATCGTAGTGATATCTTTAGATTATGGCGCCTATATAATTTTCTATTTTTTTAATTAAACATTGTAAATGGATTACCAAGGCTTATGTAATCAACTGTAATGATATTATATGCGTGGAAATCAATTTGACCCTCAGCGCCTACAAATATGTGATTCTCTTCTGAAGTTTAGATAAGCCATTAATTTTTATTTAAAAAAAGAAAAATAATATCACCATGGTTCATTATGTTAACCGTTGTACTATATTTACCATTTTTATTAATTTTCAGTGTCCTCAAATCTGGCTTTTTTTATGAAATATCATTAATGTGATTCTTATATCACCATAATTTTTTATAGATAACCGTTGTAGTATATTTTTCTTTTTAAAATTTCTAAATTCTTAAAACTTGGAGCTTTTCATAAAATATCATCTTATATCACAACGAGTTTAAATTTTAACTGTGGTGATATGTAGTATTCACTATAAGGTAACATAACTAGCTAACATGTCTCTCCAGTTTCATTTTTTCATTTCCATCACGAAACAACGTCATTTCAACCCTAAGGAAACAACATCATTGCAATCTTAACAAAACAACACCATTGCAACCCTAACAAAAAAATTAGTATCATCCCTAACGAAACATTTAACATCATTAGTTCTTTTGCCTCGTCTGGAAGGAGCAAATTCCATTTTAAACATCATCAGTTCTTTCGTATCGTTTGGAAGGAGCCTTCGGTTTAGCTTTTGAGGAGGAACTCAAAGAAGGAGCCAACCCCGTTTTTTGCTTATTCATCGTGTTTCCATTTCCAATACGTAAATGTTTTCCCCATGCATCTACAATACCGTCATTTTAAATTGTTTATGTTACCATTGTTGTTGATGATGTTATTGTTGTTGTTGATGATTTTATTGTTGTTGATGTTATTGTTGTTGTTGATGCCATTATTGTTGATGATGCCATTAATGTTGGTTATGTATTTTTTTATGCCTTGTTGTAGTGATGTTATTGTTGTTGTTGATGCTATTGTTGTTGTTGCTATTGTTGTTGTTTATAGATAGGCATTGCCTTTGCCTCTGCATCTTCTTCATCCGGTAGTGACGAAGATATGTGCACAAGTGAAACCAATACAAACGATACTCAATTTGTAGGCGGAGAATAAAAATAACAAAGAGGTTGCACAATGATGGCTAAACACAAAAAGACTTATTTAGTCCTAAAGTCCCATAACTTAATTTGAGGTTTCAGTTTGGTCCCTTATGTAATAAACATTACAAGTAAATTCCTTAACAATGGTTTTGTTAACCAATTTGATCCATTCCGTTAATTTGTCTATAAAAACGATAATTAGACTGATGTAGAATGACAACAAGTATTAAAATACATTTGTGACTCAACATGGCATTATATTAACGTTTCAAGCTCAATGTTTCTTCAATAACCATTTTCACGTTCTTTGCATAAATTAAGGTTACTATTCATCATCTTCTTCATCTTTCTTCTTCCAAATTTGTGAGAAAATCTTCTTCATCTAAACCATTTTCGTCATAAATTCTGCTAAAATGTCAATGAATTCCACCAACTATTCAAAATCAAACAACCAAAGTTATGGGTCATTTAGATCTATGTGATAAGAAACAAAAGGATGGATTGCTAGTGCCAAAAAGAGTCTGTAATGTGTATTGTTACATATTTGAATAGTGTCAATATTGGGGAAAATTTTGGGGTTGTAGGGATTACAAAAATCAATTGGAGAAGTGATGCAGTTTTTTCAAGTGGGTAGGTGATGAAGTTGTTGTTGGAAGGGATTTGAAGATTGAAAGGCAAAGGAAGAAAATATTCAAGTTGAATTTAGTGTTATTTGTAATCATGTATTTAAGATAGATTGGTGGGCAACACAACATGTAATTTATTGTTATGAAACTATGTAATGGATTCAATGTTTTAAGTTCAATAAATTGTTTTATCATTTTAGTACTGCTATAACTTAGTAGTCTGTAATATTACAGAAGATTGATTTAAGTGAATCAAATATATATTAAATAAGGGACTTAACTGGAACAATGCAATAAAATAAGGACTATTTTATTTATCTGGTTACATGTTATTTATCTATGTTTGCAGTTTTATCAAATATTGCAGACGTTTTAACTGGAACAATGCAAATAAGAACAGGATGATGAATATTGCTTTATCAAAACATGCTGCATTATAAAAACATGTGTTCATTGACACTAATACGAAAGGCCATAATATTGCTTTTTCTTGATGTTGGATAGAATATCACCTTCAAATTTGGCAATTTTCTATATGTTTGACTCCCACCTTTGCATGAGGTACACTCTGATATCTTCAATCATCGTTATGATTGGCTTGGCCCTAGCTATCACAAAAATATAATTGAAAGCCTCTAACATGTTATTCACCAGGGTATCACATAAAGGATTGGTCTTGAAGAAATCCTTACTCCAAAACCTTGGTGGTAGCTTTATCAAATGCTTGAATGCATCTTCATTAACAGCCTTCATTTCCAGCATGGTTTTTTCAAAGGCATTCACATAACTGGCTGTAGAAGCTTTCCACATCAACTTCTTGAGTTTAATTCTTGGTTATTTTTTCCTAAAGTTGTTGTATAGATGCCTTCATTTACAAAGCAATAATGAACATTCATTTCAAAAATAAGCCTAAATAAAAATAAACAATCAATTGATGTATATATGACATACACCTGAAACAAAATCTTTGGTCCAATCATCATCATAATCTTCAAAATTCATCAGAATCTTCAGCAACTGCAATGTCTTCGCTCATAACCACATCATCATCATCATCATCATCAAAACCTTCAAAATTTATCTCCAATGCACTATCATCACTGCCACCTTCTATTCCCTCATCATCTATGTTACAGTTCAGTCCCTCATCCACCTATATGTTACAATTCAGTCCCTCATCCACCTCTATGTTATAGTTAAGTTCCTCATATACCTCTATGCTATAGTTTAGTCCCTCATCATGTCCAACTTCAGTGGTCCTTTCATCATGTTCAACACCAGTGGCCCCCTTGTCATTTATGTCTCCCCATCCTACATCATGTACAACATCTATGGTCCCCTTGTCATTTATGTCTCCTCAGTCCACATCAACTTCAAATTCAATGCCTCATTCATCCATAACATTCTCAACTTTAGTGGGCCCCTTATCAGTAATGTCTCCTTCATCCATAAAATTCTAAAGTTTAATGGCCCCTTATCTACAATGTCTCCATCATTTTCTACATTCTCAACACAAGTGGTCCCTTAATATTATTCTCACCTAAATCAGTTTCAGTGGCACCTACTTCAACATTGTATTCAAGTGATAGTATTGGTTCCACTATTACATCAACTTGTGGTATAGAATGGACAACATATAAATGCACTTCCCCAGTCAACTCAACAATTGTACGCATCCTCCTAGTTCCATTGTCATCATTCAACAAAACTATGCTATTACAATCCATTTGAACATAATACTAAAGACTCTCTACAGTTGGATAATCTAAATCCTTTAACCCACCTAACACTACAAAATAACTCTAAAAATAAGGATCAACATCCCAAGTTTCTTATAAGCATTTATAACCTAGTTTTTGTAAACTCAACAAACTCACCCCCATGATGAAAAATACACTGAAAACGACTATCTATGACCTAGATAAAGTATCTAAATGAGAAATACAAATAAGGAAAAGGAAAAAACCTAAAAAGTTTGCATTTTATATACAAAGGTTTGATTATTCATACCTTATAATAGTAGATTGACGAAGTTCTTCTTCCTCTCCGTAATGTAGGAAGTATCAGTATGGAAGATTCCACAAACCGTAAAAATGAAGATTAACGAAGTTATGGGTCATTTGGAAGACGAACGAAGATGTATGATACAAACAAACCAAAAAAATGAAGGTAGATTAACATACCTTTGTGAACGCAAAAGAGCAATAAAGATGGTGCGGAGATAGCTTTGTTATGGTTTTCTCATAGAGCTCAAGTGAAGTTAAAATGAAACAAGTGAGGTCAAAATGAAACGTTTCAAAATGTATTAGCATAAATCCATGTTAGCAAAAAATCCCATCTGGACTGCCACCATTGCAAAAACTAACGGAATTACACAATTTTTAACAAAAAGGATGATATTGGCTAACGGAGTTACGCATTAGGGACCTAAAACAAACGTTTATTATATAAGGGACTTAAGTGAAATCTGAAATAAAGTTAAGGGATCAAAGGGTGTATCAATCCATTAAAAAAAGTCCACAAGTCAGGTGCCAAACTTCTGGCCGAGTTTAGTTCCTTTTATATGGTTCTTGACGGTCTTTATTCTTCCCTCTTTTAGAGTTATGTTGCGTTCTTTGGACATAGCAAAGTCAACATATTAATAAATGATTGGAAATATGTCATTTTAAGTGTTTGGAGGAATGCTCTTTTTAAGTGGTGTTCTTTGGAAGTAGCAAAGTAAAAAAAAGTATTAGGAGGAATGCTCTTTTTAAGTAGTCAAAAACTTTAAGTTATATATATAAATCAGTGTTTTAAAAACTAGATCGGACTGGCCAACTGATCAGGTTGAATAGGGAACCAAAGGGGTCACGGGTCTGGTTCGATTGTTAGACCAGGTAAGTTATTGAACCAGTGGGAATCAGTCATAACCGGTCAAAATGGATAAAAATCGAAGAATCGGCGATTTTGAAAAACAAGCATGTTAAATACTTACTTTTTCTCAAACAAAACGAAGCTATTTTGATAATTTTTTTTTTTAAATTAAAATATTATTAGAATTTGTTAAAAAATTATTTGGAACACCTTTCCCTCCTTATATCTAATTTATTAGACTCAAAATTTATTTAAATTTGTATTTTTATACTATTTTGTTGATTGTGATGACTATGTTTATAATTTGAATTTAAAGAATGAGCCTGTGAAATTTTGAAGGTGTTGTAATGTTTTTAGAGACCGAGCCACCTGGTTTGGACGATTTAATAACTATATAGTTTTGTTATAGAATCTGGTTTATTCAAGTGAATCATCCGGTTCAATCTGATTTAGTCATGCAGTTCGATCATTGATTCAGTGGTTCGACTAATGAAGCATTGATCTGATACCCTCGCCAATTTGATGACCAGTCCAATTTTTAAAATACTAATTTAAATAGTATTTTAAGTTTTTTATGCTTCATTTTATTAATATATAATTTTATATTTAGGGCGTTATTTTTAATTATTATTTTTTTAATTAGGACAGTATCTTCGGATTGATTGAGTCGGTCAGAGTCTAACTCAATCCTACTCGACAATAAAGAAATATATGTATATTGACTAGTCAAGTACAATTTTACCTTTATAAATATGAAGGTATTCATTCTCAATAATATATTTTTCAAATGAATCGAAGGATTCTTTTAATTGATTATATGTTGGACTCTTATTTTTAGTATCTCGTGTTAAGTTGTTGGTAAAATTTTGGCTGTCCCCGGTAAAGTTGAGGGTAGTTTATCCTAACGTATATCAATGAAATTTTGCATCATAAAATAAATGGTTAAATATATTTTTAGTTCCTATAAATTATTAAATTTTATTTTTGGTCTTTACAAAAAAAAAGTGTGTGTTTTGGTCCTGTAAAATTATTATGCATGTAGTTTTAATTCCTACGGTTAAATCAATGTGTATTTTTGAATGATTATTTTACAAACATGTTTAGAACGTTATAAAAAAATTCTTTGAAAAAGAAGGAACTCAAAATTTAATTTCTAAATTGAAATTTTCATTACTTTTATCATTATTTTTTAAAATTCCTATTTAATTTCTCTCATTTTAAAAAAAATCTAAAATTTGATAAAATATATATTTTACAATATTCTAAACTTGTATGAAAAAAATATTATTCAAAAATTTAAAAGTTAAAGGATAATTAAACAATTTTCAAAGTTTTTAAAAATAATAAGGATTAAAACTGCATGCATAAAAATTTCGTGGAACCATAATATGTAATTTTTTTTAATAGGAACTAAAAATAAAATTGAGATATTTATAAGTACCAAAAACATATTTAATCTTAAAATAAATTTTTAAAATCATATATTAACTTAAAATCTTAATGAATCAAATTCAAATCAAGGAAAAAATATATGACTTAATCTTTAAGTCGCAAAATATTGGTATGTCAAGTGTGAATAATAATTTTCATATTAAATAAAAAAAGATATTCAACGTTTTTATAAGTGAGATGAGAGATAAACCTAAGATCTTAAAACTTTGAACTAATATGTGATTTAAAAATTTTATTTTATGTGTCAAAATTTTATTGTTATACATCATTTGACATAAATTATCCTCAATTTTTCAAGAGATAACCTAACCCTAACCTAAGTTGTTTTGATTTTTCTATTGGATCTTTTGACCCTTTATTGCATTTTTCATTCTTTTTAGCAATTTGTTATTGATACAATCATGCGTGACGGTGCAGTGACTTAGGTGCCACCACACTCTCTTCTTTCACCTCCAAATAACAACACGTCAACTTCTTGACCACCACCTACCCATTTGGCCATTTCTATTTCTGTGTCCCCCCACCCACAGTTTTTATTCTCCATTTGATAAAACTTTCCCACAGCTTCTCATCTTAAAATCTTCATTAATTTAATTAAATAAATAGGTATAACTTTCCCTCTATTTCATACATGGTAGTTATATTTTAAAAAACTAGTATCTTTCAATTTTAAATATGATAAATGCAAACTTTTTTTTTACGAAATAAATAGAACATTTTAAATTCAATTATGATTTAAATGCACTTTTATCTTCTATTCAGGTTTTTTTTTTTTTTTAACTTTTTAGTTTCTTGACTTTCTTTGAAATTTGTTTGTTTTTCTCTGTTTTAGCAAATTGTGATGATTAAAACTCTATTTGGTAAGACAAAAAAGATTTTTTTAGTTTTTAGCTTTTTAATTCATATTAACAAAAGAAATTGTTTGACATTTTTCTTTTAGCTTGTATCTTCTTTTATTAATTTTTAATTTTTTTTTCAAAAACTATTTGAAGTAGTTTTTAGCTTGTACTTTTGAATAACATCGAAAATATATAATAAATTTCTAAATAGTATTGATAATCCTAAGGTTAGGGAAAATGTTAGAGAAAATTTCAACCAAGACGAAGAAATTTTAGAATATCATTGTAATTTTATTGTAGAATATTATACAATAAACTTATTTTTTTTTAATTATTTCAGATTAATATAATTGAATTTAAAATTATAATGCTATTATTTTATGTATCTCATGAAATTTCACTATAAAAAAAATTATTTTTAAAGAACTGACAGTGATGATTTAGATAATTTATTAATTAATAGTTATGTAACATTAATAAAAAAATTGAAAATTATTAAAAAATGAATTAATACAAACTTTTAAAGAAATAATTTAGGCTTAAGGCCCATATCATTTCAGCATCCTTCTAATTCACAAGAAGACAATGTTTCAAGTAAGTGTGAGCTATATATAAACACTAACATATATAAAGACAAAATGATGTGTGACTTAAGTCTTTCTTCGTATAAGTGATGTAACGTGAGCACCAACATCCACTACATATGACGTTGGTAATCCATTTCCAAAAACTACAGCAAGACCATTGTGATCAAACAATTTCATATGAAGTCATTAGAAACTGTAGTGTTATATTTTTGAGTGTCCCAAACAAGGGAGCCATCACCCAGATCAATGCCGCATATGCGATATCCTAAGGGCTCTTCCTTGGCACTGATGATATGTTTAATATCGTTAGTCAAAGGAGAGAGTCAACCACTACCCCTTGAAGATTAGGTGGTCAGCAACTTCTCCCGATCATGAGGGAGTGGTTGTCGCCCCTAAGGAATATCCAAACCATAGGCCCAAAAGGCCTCTAGAAATATCTCTCTCTCAAGGGGGAAAGATAGATCGTAAGCCATATAAATCACACCTCATATATGTTTATACATAAGCACATCACTCAATAATAGAGCATTTTACCTCACTTGAGCAAAATCTCTAAACCATTGTAAAACACCACCATACAAGGATTCTCGCCGTTGTGGGCAATCCATAACCACCATACAGTGTATTATACCTACTAAGGCCTCTGAGTCCCCATGTCTTTACAGGAGAAATACACACAATTGTAATTTTTTAATAGTACACTAGCACCCACCGTGGGGCCCTGGTAAAACTAACTTGGGCCACACCTTCTTCATCACCATCACCCTACTCGCTGTTACCCCTCACTCTTACATATATCCGCTTTTATCCATGGTTAACAAGAGTGTTTCATTCCATACACTAGAAGATACTGGTGGTAGCAGTGATGTTGATACCTTGGTGGGGATGCATGCTGACATGGATGAATTACACCTTTATAACCAAACACTGAAAGAAAGTGTCCACAACATCAGATGGGCCAATAAGAGTCCAATCCTCTAGAGGATATGGAATTGTTGGATCCTTAACCACTCTCTGACGAAATATAGAGGGTGCTTGTCCCCGAGGGATTTAAGCCTCCCTCCTTGGCCAAGTTTGAGAGGTGTAGTGATCCCTACGAGCACGTCGCCTCCATCAACACACATATGGCCAATATAGGAGCGTCTTACTCCCTAAAGTGTAAGACGTTATCTGGCACTTTTAGGGATGTCGCCTTTCAATTATATATGGGTTTATCCCGTGCCTCCATCACCAGTTATCACGAGATGGTAAAGAAGCTTCTGCACCAGTTTGATGCTAGTTGTCACAGGAAAATGTCCACTCCTGGCATGTTCAACATACGCCACAATCCATTAGAGTCACCGAGGGACTGTCTCGCTCAGTTTAATGGAACCACAATCAAGGTTGTTTCAAAACAGACTCAAGGCGGAGTACTTTAATGAGTCCCTCGCCTAGAAGCTAGCGCTCTTGTTGGAAGAAGTAGTCCTAGATTAGAATGCTACATAAAAGGCGATAAGAGTAACGCCAAAACGAAGGCGCGTGATCTTAAAGAGCATGTTCCCAATTTTGAAGGTGCACAACACCATATAAAGAAAAATTATACATCTCTCATAAAGAACAAAACCGCATTCAAGAGGGTAGGCAAGGCGAAAGAGAGCTTCATGCCCCTAAACACCTACCGTGAGCAAATTTTGTGCGAGGTCCTCCACCGGCACAACATCCCTACACCTCTCGTTCTAAAGGCGGGTGTAATTGGTCTTGAACCTAGAATATGGTGCAAGTTCCATAGTTTAAAGGGACACCACTCTGAAGATTACTACTAGCTCAAAAAGGAAACCAGGAGACTAATATAGGAGGGGAACCTAAAGAAATATGTGAAGGGAGACTCCTTCCATGCGTCAGACAAGTCTAACTCGCGAGGGTGATATGATGTTGGAAGCTTTAGGCCCAATAAAGACAAATAGGAATCATAAGGCGAACGTATTAAAGTTATGCACCACATGCTCAATACCATAGCAGGAGGATTCACCAGGGGCATGGAAACCAGCTCCACCCGTAGAAGGTACGCTCGCTATGTCATGAGTATAGAAGACCTCAGTGAAGTCGTGATTGAAAGCAAACCTCATGCGCCATAAACCATGATTTCCTTCTTTGAGAAAGATGGAACTGGTAGCCACCCTCATAATGATGACCCTGTGGTCATTACCGTCAAATATGAAGCATGGGAGATTAAAAGAGTTCTCATTAACCAAGGGAGTTCTACATACATCCTATAATGGAGGGCACTTGAAATAATTCGCCTCGACACAAAAGACTTAAGCCTTTCAAAAGTTGGTTGGATATCCTATAGAAAAGTATCAAGTAAAAGGATACGTCACCTTGAAGATCACTTTCGTAGAGCAACCAAGCCAAAAAAAATAAAGTTTAGGTACTTGATTATTGATGCCCCCTCTTCGTACAATATGATTATAGGGCGACCAACTTTTAACCAACTAGGCATCACCTTGTCCACTCTGTGTTTATGCATGAAGTACCCAATCTCGAATGGGCGAGTGAGAGTTATCCAAGAAAATCGGGAGATTGTACGAAAATGTTATGTAAAGAGTATCAAGTTGAGAAGGTTACGAATTTCACGCGAGAGATTATGGAGAATGGGCTCAAGAATAAAGCCACCATGAGAGACCTATAAGGGCAGGGAGGCTTCCCTTCCAATCCTTGAGGAAATTAAAGATTTAAGTTCCAAAAGGGATACCCTCTAGAGACAGCTGCGTAACTGCTCTTTATTTATTTTATTTATTTATTTTTTAGCTACTTTATTACCAATTTTTATAGGTGACTATTTCATCTACGCCGATTGTAAAGGACAAGTTACTTAATGGGGTGCGCTCTTTCCCCTCTGTGCTTTTTCATAGGGAGGGGGTTTTAATGAGACGTCTCGTTTTATTATTTTGAACATTCCATATTTATTTATTGGCCGTATCTTTTTTTGTAGGAAACCTAAAAGCACAAGAGAAGACCACCCATAGAGGCGATAAAAAATCGTTGGATCCTTACGTGGGATCCTTGCCACTCATAGAGGCAATCAAAATATTTGTTTCCTTTAGCGGGGTCCTTGCCACCCATTGAGGCGATCAAAATGTTGGATCCCTAAGTGAGATTCTTGTCACCCGTAGAGGCGATCAAAATAGTTGGATTCTTAAGTGGGGGTCCTTGTCGCCCATGGAGGCGATCAAAATTGATGGATCCTTAAGTGGGATCCTTGCCGCCACTAGAGGCGATGAAGGAGTCAGAGATTCGCCCTCGCAGATTGATATATTCTACATCATCACTAAAAAACGAGAGAAAAACCAGTCGTGATCGATGTTGGCTGGAAGTCACACTAAAAAACCTCATAACCACTTAAGTGGCGGTTTCCAAGTAATCTAAATTGAGGTCAAACCATCCAGGTCTGTGAAGGTAGAGTTTAACCTCCCTTTCAAACACACCATCAATTGAATGTTGAAAGACCGCTAAACACTAACATCAGTCTCGAGTTGAATACATGAGATAGTGTTTCCATGTCAGGCACACACACACACCTACTATGTTAACCACATGATGACACACTTAAAAAAAATCCAACGCACATCCATGCGCGTATAAGAGGAAAAACAACTCATTTGACCACATGTAAGTAGTAATCGAGAACACTTACCCATAGGTGACCTAAAATTTACGTTCATGAGAAATTAAGCCAACCACAAAGACATTGGTGATATCCTCGAGCAAGGGCACGCAGAAGAGGCATACTTAAAGACGGTTGCAGATGTCGGTCATCCAGAGATGATGACCATATCTGCAGCCTACCAAGACTAATATTCTTATGAAGGGAAATCAATCGATGGATGCTTCAATATCAATTCCCCTCAATTAAATGGTCTATCAAGGAGAGGATTTGAGAAGAATTTCATATGCTTCCTCTCTAGTCCTCTCAGCAAGATAAGTATTCTTCAAGGCTCTCTTAAATTACAGTTAATAATTTGATAACTATGAGAAATATTACAAATGCAAAGGTTATTATAACCCTTTGCAGGACGACGTCAATCGTGCTTCTGACGCATATTCCTTACTTGATGAACACACTAAAAGCGTACCTCGTGCACACCTTTCTAAGGAACTAGCCACTCCAAGAGCATAAGCGGTGGAACCTTGCAGATGTCCTCCCCAAACTAGGACAAACCTGGGAGCATGGATAGGAACCCTACCTTTGGTCGGGGGTCAGTTCTTGGTGACACTGAAGAATGACGCCAAGTCTTCTCGACCGTAGATAGTAACCATCAAACTTAGTTTTCGGTCTACATCGCCCCGGCCGTGACTACAAAGTTCGGAGAACACCCCATATGTCATCATTAAATGAGTGACAAACGAATTTCAAATGATCCAGATATGATAGTCAAGTTCGAGTATGACAAGTTTAAAAGCCGTCAATTATTCTGAAACCTAAAGCCAACGAATCATATAAGGGATCAGAAGACCACAGAGAAATTAAGTAAAGCATATCATGCACAACAAACGAAATAAAAAAGGAAATAAAGTCACTGAGTAGAAAGTAAATATATAAATATTGTTATCTTTGCAAAGGCACAATGCCTTACTGTTATCTCTTTGTCCAGATAGTTGTATTTGTTTGCATCATCTGGTTCCACCAAAGAGACTCTTTTCATAGATATTTCATCGGCCTTGAAGGTCTCAAAAGTATTGATTTAATTATCATTATTTGATTGAACCCCATGTGATATGTGATCCTTAATTTTATCATCATTCAGCTCCCGACCATAAGCTTTGTGATAAGTATTGATGAAAACCTTGGCATCCTCCCTAATCAAAATAACAACCTCCATTTTTAGAGTCAACAAGGTAGGGGAAGTTGAAGCTCTCACAACATCAAACAAGGCGAACATAGAACTAGCTGCACATTTGTCAACAACATCCTCGTTAGAAAAAAGAGCGTTAAAAGAAAAACCTCTTAAGGGAGACCTTTTATCCAAAGAACCTCTAGGGAGCCTCTCTAAATCAAAATCATTAGATACATGGATAACATCTTGGGTTGTTGGATTATTGGGTATGGAAAAAGGATTCAAACTAGGTGATACATTTGACCTAGCTAAAAGGAAAGGAACCACTACTTCAAGAATTGCTTAATAAAAATATACGACTATCGTTCATATTGTCCATGGTAAAGAAAATGCGGAATATATGAAAAAGCTTAAGGTAAAAATGGTACCTGGGAGAAATAGAATTCGGCAGAAAAGGCGAAATTAAAATGAGAGAAAGGAAGCTTTGATCAATGAATAACAAACGCTCTAGGAAATACTCCTGGAGAAGAAGAGCAAACACTTTCAAGTGAAAACTAAATTTCAAGGATAGTGAGAAAGTTCTCCTAGAGCTCAAGAACCTTCAAGGGAGCAATCAACAGACTAAATGAGTAGTGAAGAGAAGTTACAAATCAACAGTTAGGTTTTGTATGGGAAACGTAAAGAAACTCAAGTGCATTCGAATTTCCTAGGGGAAACGCCATACTCTAGGCTGGTAACCTAAAAGCCATGTGTCCATAAAAATTGGCGAAACATTTCGATGATGGGAAAGCATTTAATATGTTTGTCCCCCACTATTTTTATAAATGATCCATGACCTCTTTGTTTCCCTCCATAGTCAGACATCATCACTGAATATAGGCCACAATTTTATGGTGTGTTTGGTTCGGGGTAGATGAAGGGGAGGGGAGGGGAGATTTTTAATTAAATATGTTTGGTTCAAATTTAAGGAGGGGATGAGAGCAAAATGCCTCTAAACCACACTTTTTGCTTCCCTCAAAATTGGGGGGATTTAGAGGGGAGGGGAGGGAATCTCAATTTTAATACATAGAAAATAATTATATTTACTAAAATATCCATAGTTAAATTTAAAATTTCAAAATTATTTATTTTCTTTCGTCTTAATGCTTCTCTTCTATGTGATTTTTCTCGATTGTTTCCATCAACTTATTATCACTATTATCCACCTTCATTTTTTTCCAAATATTTTTACTTAATACAAATCATAATCATTGCGTTATTTTTATAATTTTTTAATATTTAGTTATGTTATTTTTAATTCTAATTTTGTTATTTATCCTATTATATTTTCTTTTATATCAAGTTTTAAATCATTTACTTTAAATTTTTATATTTTAATTTTATAGAGTAAATTTTTCAGAAACAAAGCAATATTTATATTTTAATTTTATAGAGTAAATCTTTTTATAAAAATAAAGAAAATTTATTGCAATATTGAGTTTGTAATTATTAATATAATTATTTTTGGTCAAGATTATTAATATAGAGCAACTTTGTTTTAGAATATAAAAATAGACTCTTTTTTTTTGTATTTTCAAAACTAATTTTTATATAAATGTTTTTTAAAATATTAAAATTTGTTTTAAATTTATTTTTATAAATTAAAAGACTAATTTTAACATTCTATAATATAAATATATATTATTGAAGATTAAAATATAATTGAAGTTATAAATTTTTCAAAAAGATGTCTCTCAAAAATGAATTTTATGAAAGCTATTTTAAATAACTTTGAATTTAAGTGATATTTTTTTTTGAAATTTTGATATCTAAAAATCAGAGTAAAAAGACGAAATAATTAAAATAACATTTTAAAAATAACTATTTAAACTTGATTTTTATTTGGAAATTTCTTTTAAAAAATTATAATTTTTTAAAACAAAAATATATAACAACATGAAAATATTTTTTAAAAAAAAAAACTAAAACAAACTGGCCCATAATTTTACAAAGTTACATTCACTGCATCTAAGACGTTTTGAATGTTTTACACAAATTTAAAAAATAATTAATTTTGTTTGAAGAGAGAAATTATATATGACTTTACAATATTGTCTTTAGATAATAATACATAAAAAATAAATTTAAAGAATTGAATGAAATTATAATAATAATAATAATAATAATAATAATAATAATATTAATAATAATAATAATAATAATAATAATAATAATAATAATAATAATAATAATAATAATAGATATAGATAGATAGATAGATAAAGGCTATATTTCAAAAAGCAATGAAATTGTAAAGTAACTTTGAAAGAATTTATTTATAGAGGAACTTATAATTTGAGGTGGAGGGGGTATTTAGAAAAAAAAATTGTGTGATAGTTTTTAATATAAATTGCAAAAAAGATGCAATTATATAATTAAGGGTATATGCGCCATAAATTTGTTACAATATTCAAAAAATATGTGCAGTTTCAATTTTTTATGAAACACTTCAAAACAAAATAAATCATATTTGTTTCAACTTTGAGAACTTTCATTAAACTCCTTGTTGTGGCTTTTGTATATCCTTTGCAAATTTGTATTTAATTTCATGTAGAGTATTTCTGTTGAATATTCAACATACACCCGATTAAAAATAGAATTTTATGAATTGACAATGGTGCGATAATATCAATGTTGTAAAAGTTAATGTCAACAATTAAAAAAAAAATAGTATTATGATAAATATTTTATGATGTTGTTCACAGTTTTTATTTCACCATAAATGTGTGGTCCTCTAATTTTTCATTCTAAAATAGTACAATTCATTAATACATGAAGAAACTCATATCAATTATGTATTTTTGTTTTTGCAAATTAATCCATTCTCCTTGTTTCTTGACATACACAAATTTAGAAACCATTTTTTTCTAAGTTAAATCCCGAGTATGAGAGAACTTCTTGTTAGCTTCAAATCAAGATGTATACATTGACTTTTACACACAGTTTCAAAAGAACATTATTAATTTTCTCTTAATCATTATAATATATAGAATATTTACCCACGCAGTGAAAAACGACATTTGGACAGTCAGTTTCATACCAAATATTGGAAAATAAATATTATCCAAAATTCTCTGCCTGGTGAAACATGCCTACATTAAAGGTATGGTTTTATATCATCAATATCACTACAATTATTTTGACACTTTGCGACACTTATTATGCAACATTTTTTGGAGAA
Organism: Vicia villosa; assembly: GCF_029867415.1. Lineage (NCBI taxonomy): Eukaryota > Viridiplantae > Streptophyta > Magnoliopsida > Fabales > Fabaceae > Vicia > Vicia villosa. The sequence continues at coordinate 1,008,513 of NW_026704957.1, read as the reverse complement.
TTTTCTCCAATGAGGTTTTTTTGACGATTCATATGGAGGTTTTCATCAACTTTCACGATGCTTACCTGAGGAGTTGTATTTATCGGAGAGAATCGATAACAAAGACCTATGGTTCGAATGTAGGAAATATGAATCTCTAGGTTGAGGAAGTTTCATCCCAGTGAATCAAGAGATAAATTCAAATGTAAAAAATACGGGAATGAGATGTCGATTCCTATATACAACACCATTATTTCGCACTAGAAATAGAGATGATAGATGAATAGTGGGCGTGGATTGAAATGGTGGACTTGGGCTTCTGGTACAGTGGAAGAGAGAATATCCTACAAAGTTATCTCTCCAATGCCCAAGTCAACATGAGAGTAAGATGAAGTGAATGAGATTTGAATTCGAATTACCAAAGAAATGACACTCTCTCCATCTTATATAGTAGGGAGGTTATACAACTTCCTGATCTATCAATGTGAAATGCGGAGATTCGTCTGATGGATTTTGGATTGAGATCACCTGCATTCGTGACTAGGATAACATACTTGCTTTGTATGTGACACATTGGATCATTAGACTTTCTGGGCCATAATTATTGGGCCTTCTGGTCATCCCAAAACAAATGATATGATCAATATCATTTGGAGTTTGATATTTGTTTGAGAGATGCAAAAAATAAGTATGCGCACATGAGAAAAATCTCTCTTTTGAAATTAAAATGTGAATATGTTTGAAAATAATGTCAGACGAATTATAAATATTTTAAGTTTTATTACATAAACTTAGAACTTACATGCAAGCACCTTTCCCAATACACATTTCTTCGTCAAATCCTACAAAAGATTTTCAAATTTCATTTTAAAAACTCTAGATATTATATATGGCATAAATGTATTGAACTAAGGAAATGTTAAATTTCAGACTAATAATGATTGCATGCGAAACTAATGAAAAGATCAGAAAATTTGACATAACTGCAGATTGTCATTTTGTCAATGCACAAATGATTCATGTATATATTACTATCAGCATATGTTGAAGGTAACACAATCTTTTTCTCTTGTGTGCGTACATTGTGTTTGATCATTGTTGTTGTATTGACTCAAACTATGATATTTATCAACCTTCAATTTTGATTGATTCTTTCTTATCCATTTAAGTCTTTCGTATTCCATCAAGGTAAATCCATCTACTAAATATTGTTGCAAAAGATTTTTTTTTATCTCAATATCTTTCGTGGCTCGTTTGATTTGGATTGAGTACTAAAAGCTAACCTAGATCTTTTGATCGGTTTGTACTTCACTATTTTTTTGGTAATAAAGTTATTTTGATTAAAAAAATGCTAACCACTCTTTTATGGCAAGTTTATTCATTTTTGTGACTTTTTCAGATGATTGATCCATATTTTATATTCCTACCTCCTCTTGATTTTCTAAATTTTAATTGTCAAAATTTTTATCTCGATGTCTCACATTCGATCTATAACCATCTTCAGCATAAGGGAACAATAATGAATATATTTAAGGGCTAAATAAATTGCATGAAACTCATAAATTCTTTGACATTTATCAAATCTTTGAAGTTCATAAAATCTTTCAAATTAAAATGTGAATATATTTGAAGAATGAAAATAGAAAAAGAGTGAACAATAGATACAAACAATTATGTATCATCTAATGCAGCACCTATTCGAATGTCATGAGAATGACTAACTAATAACAACAAACACAATCCAAAATTTGATAATTGTTAGCATGGATAATGAATAAAGGAGGTAGAATAACATCGCTCTATTTTAATCTTGTACTTGAACTATGTCCAATAGATGGATTTAATGGCTACCATTGACATTGTCTTATGGACATTTACTTCCTCTCCTTTAAACATTTTTGTGTTTTTCAAACTCTACAAATACTAAATCGTCGTGGCTAACAAAACAAGCCCTTTTGCCTAGTTCAATGGTATAATATTTGAATGCACACACTCTTCTCACATTTTCGCAATGAAAATTGATGATATATTCATTTTTAATAACATATAATCTATATTTTTTTATCGCTAAAATTTTATAAAAGTTCTTATATGTTAATTTGTCACCGTTCTTAAAAACGAACACATAGTTAAATTTAAATTTAAAATATGGTGATTAATTCTGTAAATAAAAAACTATAACTAAGTTTTTAAAATAATATTAATATTTTTTTACTAATTAATTGACGTCTTTTAGTAATAACATTTTATTAGAAGTAATTTGTTTGTTTTGATTTCAAACTAGTAATTTTTAAAGTGACATATCAATATAATACTAAGAGTTTGACTTTATTATAGTTTAAATATCAAATGAGAGAAATTGTAAAAAGATAATTAGTACCACTATCAATAATAATAAGAAAAATAAAAAAATTCTTCTCCATTTTTTAAAATTTTTTTATAGACTAATAGTGTTTTTTAATCAAAATTTATGTATTAGCTATAATTACATTTTGATTCTGGAATTTAATTATTTTAGATATTTTCTATGTTTCTTTTCAATTCTAAATTTTAAATATTTTTCTTTCTTTCTATTCATTTTTTTGTTTATAAAATTTCAGGTTACATCAATTATAAATTTTTTTTATGCACACTGGCCAAACAAAATTGTTCCGTCTGGGAATCGAACTTGGACGAGGCTCCTTGCCAATGGAGCTCAACCGTTTGGTTTATATCAATTATATTTTTCTTTTTGAAAAAGTAACACATTTTATTTCAATAATAATTTATTAAAATAGTTTATTATGTTTGGTAAATACAACGTAAAAATGTCTGTGGCATAAATTTCAACCAACGAATCCCAATTTTTAAAATTTAAGTGAATTTTCATTGTAAGGCTCTTCAAAAAACTTTATTTAATTTCAAATTAATTGTATTCTTGAACATATTTTTTTTTGACAAAAAATATATTTTTATATATAAATTGAACAATTTTTTAATGAATAAAATTGATCAAATTTTTTGTATTATTAATAATTAAAGTTTGATTATTGAATTTAATTATTTTAGATACTCTCTTTATTTCTTTTCAGTTGTCATCTTTTTAGGAATTTGTCTTTTTGTTTATAAAATTCAAAGTTACATTAACTATATGATATTACAAAAAAATAAATTAATAATTTTTGATTTTATTTTTTAGTTTAATTGCTATGTATTGTCAGTGTAAATTTTTTTACATTATTAATGCATCACAACCACTCAATTATAGTACTTTAAAAAAATTAAAATAAAAGTCAAATACTTTCAACAAATTAACGGTTTAAATTTACTGACGATGTAAAACTTCTTTACACCCTCAGTGTATTTTAATTAAATTTTTTATTTTTATAATGTACACTCATATTAAAAATAAAAATAAAAAAAACATATTTGTATTTTAGTAATACACATTCAAATAAATATTTGTTCAGGCCGAAGATTTTATCTAAACTGTCATCATATTGAATAAAAAATTTACATGTATATATTTATAACTTTTCTTGTGGGTGGTATTTCACAATACTTTTTAATTTTTTTAATAAAAAAATGAAATATATTAAAGCTTATTTGATGTGTGATATATGATATGTTAAAAATTGGATAAAAATAAGATAGGATAAAAAAATTAAATATATTTATGATCCTCTTAAATATTTCATTTTTTAAGTTCCTCAAAATTTATTTTTCAAAGAATATTCTTTTTAAAATCTTTATCCATATTTTTTTATCCCTTATGCATCTTAGCAATATAATTAGGTACGGTTTTAGCCACTGTTTATTAATTAATGACTCGAATAGCAACTGTTTTGGAAGAAGGGATCAAAAGTGTAGATGGAATTTTTTTAGAAAGACCATTGTTTGAAATAAATATTTTGAAAGATTAAAAGTGAAATATGAGATATTTAGGAGGACCACAAAAATATTTAACCCATAACAAAATAAACATTTATTCTATTATGTATTTAATGTGCATATAATAAAAAAAAATTATAGTACGTATTTTATAATTTCATCATATATATATATATATATATATATATATATATATATATATATATATATATATGAGGAGGGATCAAATTACACCCGAAGAGTTACACCACGAGTTACACTCGTTCAATAACTACATCTCGAATTAATATTTTTTAAATTCAACCGTTGGATTGAAACATAATATCATATAGATCATACCTATAAAGTTTGAGCTTAATCTATAATGATTTACTATATCATCAAGATATCCAAAGATTAACGTCAAAATGAGCTTTCATATAACGTTAATTTTGATGTGATTCAATGACATAGTAAATCCTGATAGATTAAGCTCAAACTTTATAGGTAAGATCTATATGATATTATGTTTCAATCCAACGGTTGAATTTAAAAAATATTAATTCGAGATGTAGTTATTGAACGAGTGTAACTCGTGGTGTAACTCTTCGGGTGTAATTTGATCCCTCCTCTATATATATATATATATATATATATATATATATATATATATATATATATATATATATATATATATATATATATATATATATATATATATATATATATATATATATATTTTTTTTTTTTTTTTTGGGTCGGTCGATTGCCAAGACCCAACCTCGTGTAAGTTCAACTATAATCTCATATATATATATATATATATATATATATATATATATATATATATATATATATATATATATATATATATATATATATATATATATATATATATATATATATATATAGTTTTTTTTTGGGTCGGTCGATTGCCAAGACCCAACCTCGTGTAAGTTCAACTAGAATAATCCAACGTATAAAGTCAATACGTATGAGATTTAAGGTACATTTTTATTACACTTGTCTTGGATTATAAACTAATTTGAACGTTTGACTGCTACCTTGTGAGTCCACCTTGCGTCATTGCACCTAATATCAGCACCATCGATCCGAGAATCTTCGATACACACCAATTTTGGTTCCACAATGGAACAATGGCGCCATCTGTGGGAATTGACTCCCGATTCCCGCAAAATTTTACAAATAGATCATCCTCGTTCAAAAGTTAGATCTTTGTCGAAGTTGAGAGAATGAGACAATCATTTCAAACATTGCAATGAAGAGACATATTATATCTTCTGATTTGTTCCACTTCAATTAATCGTTGTCGGTGAAATCCCTAACTCACCGAAATCGGACGATGATCTGCCATCAGAGCACCTCTTCCAAACAAAAATTGATAATAAACTATGAAATAAGGATCAAGTGGCGTTGGGATGTTAAGGTCGTGAGAAGATAAGTAAAACCTTGAATGCGGAGTTGCTTATAGTTATCACAATCATCGTTGCTGGATGAACACTTATGAGAACTCTCATAAACGGCAGAATCGCATAACAACTTCTAACCTGACGTGATCGAGCAATCACATATTCGCCAATCAAATTTGAACATATACAATGGTAGAGATCCATTGGCCTTCGATGATACGATAACTTTCCCTCGCGTAAGAACATATTTAACACTGTCAATAAAAAGAAGCGAGCTAGAGAAAGACACTAGTGCATAAATGACAATAGGATTATTAATATCATATCTATTTTATTAAAAATAGGTGTAAAATTCATCAGCGAAGGCAATTTTGCAAATATATTAAAAAGGTTAAATTTTAGACACCTATTTTTTGAATTATAAGGTTTCAAACGTACGTATCTTAAAATAAAATAAAATATTTAATTATGTAACACCTAATTTTAGGAAAAACATATGTAAAATAAAGAGGCGGTGGCAAACTTGTAATTATCCATCAATACCTAATTTTGGAAAAAGAGGTGTTGTTATTATATACTAATTATTATTAATACTAATTAATTAATATTAATGCTGATTTATTGTCATGCTCTCAGACCTAAAACTTTATGTTCTCCACAAAACCCTATGCACTCAAACTCCGAAATTTTCCCAGAATTTGAAATCGCCCTCTCAACAATTGAAATTTCTCTTTCAATCATGTTTACTACCCACTCGATTCCTCTCTAATAACTGACCATTTTTCTCGTTATGTTCATCAAATTCCGAACAATCCTTCTACAACAAGCCGTCCTGGTCATGGTTTTGTGTCGTGGGTTTTTTCTTGTGGGAGACATAAATTACTAGAAAACTGAGACGAAAAAGAGGTTGCTCAATAAGACTAATCAACTTCCCACTCTATACCTCTATCCATTCTGGTGTTTTTTCAATTTTAAGATATTATTCCATTTAAATATGATTTTTTAGCATCATTGTTGTGACTGTTGGCATTAAACACATACTCTTTTTCATTTTGTTTTATTATCTGTTGTATGCTAGTCACTGGTTTCTATCATAGATACTTGGTGGGTGATGGATATAGTTGTTGTGTTTTAGTGTATGCAGAAGCACTTGTCATCAGAACATGCAATTACAAAGTATTGAGTGATTGCATCATCATATCACGGTTGGTACTTTGGTTTATTTTTTTTATTTTGAGTACCAAACCATCTTAAATCTAGAGGTTTACGTTTGAGATAGTCCAATCATGTGTGTGGATGATTTTGTGTTTTGTAGCACAACATTACTCTGGAAGTTCAACTTATATTTTCCCCCTTTAGCAGTGGGTATATTTTCCCCCTTTAGTTGTGTGTGTCATTTTAAACTTATTTGGACTTTAATTTGTACCTCTGAAATTACCCTTATTTCTAATGACTAGTGAGTCATTAGGGATATAAGAAGCAATAATAAACATTTCTCACTATGATATTTCTAAAATGCAAAAACTACATGCTTCTAAATTGGTTTAATATGTAGAATGATTAATTACATTATTTAGTCGAATAATTTTACATCAGCACATTTTATTGGAAAAAGAAGACCAAAAAAAATATTTAAGGTTAAGCTTTTATGGGCAATTATTATATATGGTATAGTTGCAAGGCCTAAGCATTCATGTGATAGTAGAGAGCTGGTGAAGAAAAGATGTTAGAAGTTGTCACCCAATCAATAGAAAAGTAATTGTTATTGTAGAAAAGGGAAATATCCAAGTAGTGTCGAAATCCATTTTGACATGTAAGTATGCATTATTTTCAAGTTACTTTTTAAGTTTATAACATTAAAAACTCATGATTTAAGTTCTAGATAATAACATAACTAAATGCATCCTTGAACAAATGTTCAGCTACTATTTCAAATTATGATTCTGGTGTGAGTTTTTCAATAATTCATATTAAAAGATTGTCTTACAAATAACAAATTTCGTGTGATTAGTAGTAAAAATTATCATTTTGCTCAATTTTATTATATAGTTTCATTAACTAATCTACAATATAAGAAAGTTAAATGCTCTGGAAAATACCGATTTGCCCTCCTGCTTCCATATTGTTCCACGTGGACAACTTACTTGCAAAGTTTCCCAATTTACCTCATGGAATCACGTTTCTCTCATTTTTTTCTCTTTCATGTTTCTCTTTCTCTTACTTTTTCTCTTTTTCTCTTTTTCTCTCTTTTTCTCTTTCTCTCTTTCTCTCTACAGAAGGGTTGTTCTTCCTCTTCTTCAATCTTCTCCATCTTCCTCTTCCTCAATCTTCTCCATAAATCTTCTTCCTCTTATCTCTCTTCCTTCTATTTGTTATTCTCTTTCTCTATCGTTGAGATGAAACTCTGATTTCTGATTATGTAACGATGCACGAAATTAGGGTTTCAAAAATCTTATTTAGCCTAAAAGAAGAAACACAAAATCAGGACTTTGGAGAAATCACTGGTATCCCTTTTTGTATTCTACCATGGTGAGTTTCGATTTCGATTTCGTAACTTGTGTGAAAGAACAATCAAAGCATTCATCGGAACAATAGGCTATGGTGATACTGAATACTGAAAAATTGTTTATTTGTGATTCATTTTTATAAAAACTGAATGTTTGTTTATTTGCTGTTATTGTTGTTGTTTTTTGTTTTTGGTGGTGTGTTTAGGGAAGCAAAATGAGAGGAACTTACTGAGTTTGAAGGGTTTGTTTTGTGATGAAGTTTCTTACCTTTTGTCATTTTAAGAAGATTGAATCTGGTATGAAACTTTTTATTTTTGATTTTTTTTCTCTGCAGAATTTTGGAGAGTTAGAGGAGCTTTCTATTTTTTTTATGCCAAATTCTAGAAAAAAATATAATCTGAATCATAAATCACTAAAGTATTTTATAGAAATCTGATGTTACAAGAGGTATAATAAAATTGCAATCTTTTGATATCTTAGTAAAAATTGGTTTCTTTTAATATCAGAAACCACACCTGTGTCCTTTGATTTGTGAATTTATACTGATTTTTTATTCCTTTCAGCTGAGGATTGTTGAAGCCTAATGTAGTGATTGAAGCATTTCAAGATAGGGCTTCTAGGATGAATGTTGTTGTTGCTCAAAATCTAAGCAAGTTCACTAATCTTGAATACGGTAAATGATTCAATATATCATATATTGTTTGAATCACAAGCTATATTGACCAGTCCTGTTTTGCAACTTTTTATACTTTCTGTTAGTATAGGCATGTGTTGTTTTATCAATATAATTTGTGCGACATGTCCGATATTATTGTTATTTGCTAATGGTTTTTCTCACCGTAGGTTTTCAAGAACTCTCGGCTGAATTAACTAGGTTTCAGGTAACGGGTTTAATAATTTTCAGACTTTGTGAACACTGTCATTTGATCATTTGACAACAATGCGACTTTAGCTACGCTTTTAACTATAAATTATTTTGGAACTATGATCTATAGCCAGTCTCTACTACACGTTATATTTATAACAAGTCTTTAATCACTATTTCTATATTAACTGATCACTATTTCTATATTAACTGAACGAAAATTCTGCAGGTAGCTACTCGTGGAGGTGGTTTATCAACTATCATTGTTGTTAGTATGGCTGTAACTGGTATAAGAGTCCTTTATTATCATCAAGATAGTAAAAATGACTTTGACTTCAGTTGTTCTGTCTTAGAGCATAAAACCTGCTGTTTCACAGGTTAGTGGTTTAAAGTTCAGTTGTTCTGTCTTAGAGCATAAAACCTGATGTTTAGTGGCTTTCACTTTTCAGGTTCAATATTTCTTTGTTGGTGTAAAGGTATTGTTCCATCTACTTGGCGATCCTAGAACTCACGACGATACCTCTACCCGTATAAACATTATTGGCTTTCACACGATTCTGTTAGAAATATGATGCTCATAGTGCCGGCGTCGTTCTCCTGTTGGCGGCGAAGTGAGCGATACTGAACATTCAAGAGAAGTGTCTACATTAAACCAAACCTGCCTGCTGTCAACATTCATGAAAATAACACTTAGGATCTCATGTCCATCGCCCAAGTCCAACTCTTATGGTGCAGTCGTAGCATATATAGTTCGTTGTCTACTGTCAAAATCGTGAAATGAGCGATCAGACATGTAAGTTTGGTTTGAACCTATAACTTCTAAGGTGCATTGTTAGTCTTGATCGTGAAATGAGCGTTTTCAGAATGTTGTTCGTAATTCGTAATACAAATATGTTTAAACTGTTTTAAACGGTAATTTGTAATACAACTATGTTTAAACTATTTTAAACCGTACAAATATTGAGTGTTTATGAGTTTAGTGTCCGGGTTACCGAAGGGGGTATTTAAACAAATGTTAGTGTGTATTTTTATTTATTTTTCAATCTTCTATATTTGTTATGTTGATTTGCATTATTTACTCAAAATGTCATATGAGTTGTTCTGATTCTAACGGATCTCTTTGCATTCCAAGGAAATTAGTTTATGCACGGTAGCTGTTTGTATTAAGGTCGTAGAGATATCAAAAATGAAAACTATGATGGCAGTGCATAAATCATGGACTACAAACTTGGTTTATCAGTAAATCACTCCACATGATATTAGAAATTTTAATATAATATGTTTTGAATTTGATTTATTTTATATGGTTATATGTTATTTTAATTAACTATAACTTCCATCATTAACATGTTTATGCAACTAAACTTTTTAGACAACATATACAAGCTTTAGGACTCTCATCAATAAGCTTTAGAACTCCTAAATTAGTTCTAGAATCCACATGATATTTTGATTTGTTAATTAAGATATGTCACCATTTGTAGGGAATTACTTTTTAAGCTTTCGTTGATTTTTTCCTAAACAGGTTCTTGTAGTATACTGATTGACACACTAAAACTCATCCTAATTAGTTATAATCTGCTACATTACGTTTGATTTTTATAGTCTTGAAGGAAAAATAATTCATGGTTGCTACTTCAAAACTCAATACATTTTGAATTGATTTTTCCAATACTAACTCCTTAACTTATCTTACAGATGCTCCAGCATGGGTGGTTGGTTCCCTTGCGCCTATTATCTATGGAACAGTGTTGGTGTCTGCAACAGAGGCCTCTGGTTTTGGTTTCTGATTTCGGGGTTGAATTTGTATAGTTCTTCTTCTGTTGCTTCGTCATCAATTGTTCAGAGTTTATATTGTTCGGCTGAATTGACTAGATTTCTGAGGTAACGGGTTTAGCAATTTTTAGACTTTGTGAACACTGTCATTTGATCATTTGACAACAATGACACTGTAGCTATGATTTTAACTATAAATTATTTTGGAACTGTAATACTGAAAAATTGTTTATTTGTGATTCATTTTTATAAAAACTGAATCTTTGTTTATTTCCTTGATGTTATTGTTGCTTGCTCAGATTGAAGGGTTTTTTTGTGTTGGAGTTTCTTACTTTTTTTGTCATTTGAATATTTGAAGGGTTTGTTTTGTATAGTTCTTCTTCAGTTGCTTCGTCGTCGATTGTTCAGAGTTTGTATAGTTCGTCAATGTCATTAGTTTGTAATGGTTTGTAAGAAATCGATTCTTTTAAGCTTGAACTTTTGTTTTACAGATTGTCTTTGGTAATGATGTCAAATATTTGTAATTAATTTGGTGGATTGTTCTATCATTAGGTTACAGGTTTAACAAATAATTCTTATATAGCAGAAGCGCATGATGTGCGTCATTGTGTACATAAGTATAAGATTCTTGGTAAATATGTGCTACAAGTTGCGAAGGTAAATTTCAAGCTTTGATAGTTGCATCTCATAGTTGTTTGCTTCTCCCAACTGCTCCTTCCCTCAATCCTCTTACAGTATGTACTTTTAAATCTCGCAGAAGAGAGTGGAGGATATGTTATCTGTTGGTCTTACTGAGGAGCACCGAGAATTTGCAATAATGTTTGCAAACGTTGTTGGTTCTCAGGTTATATCCCAGCTTAATGCATAAAACACAAGTCTGGATATTATTGAAATTATAGGTTAGTGTGGGTTATATTTTTCTCCTGTTTACTACTTAGATTCACATGTTTCTTACAAATATAACATGTTTTAATGCAGCTGTTTATTTTCAAGTTCTGCAAAGATTTCCTTACATATGTCATAATTTATCGCTACACTTAGAGATCATGATAAGATTTAATCTGCAGAGGATTCAACGATGTTGTTAATGGATTCAATGATGATGATTGGTCTGTCGTGCACTACGACGACGATGATGAGTGGTCTGTTGTGCACTGTGACGGCGACACACATACAATTTCAATGAATTCAATCAAGCATTTGAGCAGCACTTCTGATCCAGCAAGTTCCCTTTCACTCTTTGGAGGGATTATCTGTGCCAAAGCTTCAATGTTACTCTGTCTAGATCGTGAATGGTTTGACATTTCAACAATGGTGAAAAGTGAAAACCAGATCAACAGACTCACTAAGTTGCTTGTCTGAGTAATTTCCTGAGTCGTGTTCAACCGGATTATTTTGCTACATGTGAAAACCAGATTAGTAGACACACGTCCTTATGTTCATCGCGTAAATGATTTGTCATTCGGAGTGGACTTGAAGAAGATAAGATGGATAGGGATACTGCAGGTATGAATTGAAATTTTGTGCTCTCGCAAGTTCAAGTTATGAAACCAATCAATAAATTGTAGAACATTAAAGAAAATTCATGGAACAACTTCTTTCTCAAGGAGATCATAAGCATGTAAATGATGAATAAGCTATTGTATGTATTTTTATGATAAATGATATTTAAAAAATCTAGGAAGCATTTCATACATTGTGAGGCTTCTGATTCATTGGAAAAATCAGTTCGGGATACTACTAAAAGAAAGCATGATGGTTCGAAAGGCATGTCGTCGTTTTCTGGATCGTCAAAAAGATCGCGGGTGCAGGATCGATTATAGAATATGATTTTCTCGGTTGTTGGATGCAACACGGGTCTTAGTGATTGTAGAGAGTATCATAAGCAACATAGAGTTTGTGAAAAACATTCGGAAACTCCTGTTGTTTGTTGGAGGTAAGCGGGAAAGATTCCTTCAAAATGTAGCAGGTATATTAATTGAAGCTGTTTGTTTCGGATTTATAGTTTATGCAATTCCGTTGAAGTAAATATGCGAATTAGTCCTTGAAAGTGTAAGCATCGGTCAATTTTAACTTACATTTTACTATTTTACTTGGTTGCTGATGTCGGTGTCCAGTGTCGTATCGATATCGTGTCCGAGCCAATGACTACTGTTAGAATTTATGTTTCTTTTTGTCATTATTTTTTGAAATTACGCTTAATATAAAATTTTACATTTACTTGCCCTAGGTCCTAGAATCCTGCACTTTGGTAACCCTCAGACATATGTGAGTGAATCCTATTATGAGAAACATTTGGCCTGCAACTGCAATAACTGAAGCTGAACCAGGTTACTACCGTTACCGACTTTTTTATCGAATCGACAAACATAAACAGGATAAAAGACATCCTCTATGGCAAGAAACCGTCCCTAAAGTCGACGTTGTTAATGAAGCCATGTCGGGGATTCCTATCAGTCAGCCTATCTATTTGCTGCTGTATTGATGCGATAATGTTTACTGGCAGGTTCAGTTTCGGAGTGTATGCAGTAGCCTTTAATCCTGCATCATCATGACATGAACTTTTTTCCTTGGTTTTTATCTATTTTTGATCTGTTGTTTGCAGTGGAAGTGTTCAAGGAGCTGCGGGTTTTCTTTGTTGACAGATGTATAAGCTGATTTTTGGTTTTTGGATAATGTTTTTTTATCAGCCAGTGTTAGTGTCGATTTCGGACACTGACATGTCTTTTCTCAGAGGCGGTGGTATTGACTAATTTGAGTTTGTAATCGTAGAATATATTCCAAATGAAATAGACTTGACTGATATTTGTTTGCAGATCAGTTGTGAGCCAAGTTATAACAAGACACCTTCCAAGTTTGATTCTTAAGCAGTTTCTATCATTTGTTCCACCAACCATGATTATGATTTCATCTTGGAAAGGATGTATTTCATGGAGTCATATACAAAAAAGTACATGTGTTAAATTATTTTGATTTATCATATGGATATTTTCTTTGCAAATTATTGGTTTGTAAGTTATTCACTGTCCTGTATCAATTTGTCTTTATATTTATATTATTTGTTATTTGAGGTAATTAATATTCATTTGAACATATATCTTTGGAGTTTTACAAGAAAAAACACAATTCATAAATGAAAGATACTGGTTAGTCTTAGTCATTGGTGGACTGTATGTCATTATGGTTTATCTTCTTAGTTTTAATGTTGCGGCTCTAATTCTTTTAATGCTTCTTTTTTATTGTTGTCAAATTCATATTATAAGGTAAAATATCATATTATGGATTATGACATTCACTTTTCTGCCATGATAATAAGATGGATTGAGTAAATAAGTTGGACTGGATATTTGTCATCTGTCTCATTTGTGTTTTGTTAACTTTGTATACTCATATCGAAAACATTCAATTATTTTGCAGTTTGTCCATGACAATGTTATGAGAGTTTGTGTTTATTCGTGATTTGCAAAAATGAAGCCGAGTTTAAAAGATTGCTTTCAGTATTGTAGATTATTAGTTGTAAACGAGTGTAGTGGACAACAACATGTTTAAATGGTCTATAATGATTAATGATATACATGGTTATTTGATTTATTTTAGTTGTGGTTGGAAACAAAATTATGACTTTATACCCAATGACTTTGTATCCAAAAGTCAAATATGTATTATGAACATTTACTATAATAATTTAAATTACATAAATATACTGTACGACTTTATTAATGAATTGTCTTGCATTTTGTTAAAATTAATTAGACTCTATAATCATTTGAGATATCTTCCAAAAGCTATAAAGCTTTTTTCACAATTTTTTCTTAAATAGTTAGTCTGTTTGGTAAGACATATTTTCGAGCTTATAATTTATGTCTTATGTCTTAAAGCTTATATGATAATTTAGACCCGTTTGATAACGGTCTTTTCATCACTAACTTATAGCTTATTTTACTAGCTTATAACTTATTTTCTAGACGCTATTTCAAATAGCGTTTTAGCTTATGTCTTATAGCTTATTATTTTTTCTTTCTTTTTTATCTATATTATTTTAATTAAAATCCATTTTTAATCTTTATAATTTATTTTAATTAAATATAATAATTATATATTAAATATATTTTATGTCATTTTACATTTATAAGTTAATTGAACCGCTAATTTTGCCAAACACTTCAATTAACTTATAAGCTATCAGTCTCAACCATCCGCTATAAGCTATCATCCATCAGTCATAAACTATAAGCTATCAGCTAACTTATCAGTCAACAATTATTTTTACCAAAGAGACCTTAATAGTGTTATTAAATACTTAATTGTTGTTTGTCTATATTTATTTTAATTTGTTGATAAACAAAAATGAGATTTCTGGCAAAAATTATTATCATGAAGAAAATATGAAATAAAGATTTGGTTACCTATAATTACATATATTTAAAAATGATGATTTCGATGTTGAAAATAGTATTTTACTAAGATGATAATTTTAATTTTTTTATAACACCAAATTAAAATAATTATAACGGGAACGTGAAGTGATTGTTCAAAATATTGAATATTAACGGGATTGTCAAATTACTGATCAGAATATTGAACATTAATGAGAACATGAAGTTATTGATTAAAATATTTAATTATTATTTTTTCACGGATTCCAGATATTTTTCTATATTCATTCAATTATTATTTTAGACATTTTTTATATATTTAACTATTTTTTCACGAGTACCAGACATTTTTCTATACATTTAATTATTATTTTTTCACGGGTACAAATGCGCGTCCCGTACAAGTTTTTCTATGTGTTTAATAGTTTTTCTTAATAACAGATGTTTTTAAAAACTTATCCAGTGTGAAGTGTGAACGCACGGGTAACCAGTATTGAGAATCTACTTTTCATTATTATCTATTTTGTAAACGATGCTTATACAAAAATAATATTTGTATGCAGAAAAAAATTATTATTGATCTAAATATTTTTATATAAAAAATGATATTTATGATCTAAATATTTTTGATAAAAAATGATATATGTGAAAAAAAATCTTTTATTGATCTAAATATTTTTATATACGAAAATTTATTATTTATCCAGACATTTTTGATAACGATACCTAAACAAATATAATATTTCGACACGAGAACATAAAGTTATTGATTAAAATATTAATTATTAACGGGACATGATGTAACTGATCAAAATATTTTTTTATTAATTACATTCAATTTTTTCACGAATAATCAAATATTTTTCTATAAAAAATATACATTTGAAATAAATGCGTGTCCCGTACCAGAACCCGTGCAAACGCACGGGTTTGTTACTAGTTTATTTAATGAGTGTTTAATTTTGAGGACACTTTGTTAGATTAAACAAGTTGTGTTTCAATTTGAACGAGTTTGCTATTTCCACAAGAAAATTCTATGCTTTTATTTGGTAAAATAGAATTTCAACTGGAGACAATTTAATCAAGAGAGGTGGTATCTTGGATATGTCTCAAAATTCTTGCTCTTTTGGTTGCGGTAGAGAGGAAAATGTTGCTCACATTTTATATGAATGTCTGATAGTGTCGGCGGATTGGAGTGAGGTTTAGATGGCTGAAAGTTGTATTTGATTTCACAATTGTGCAATACAGAATTTTGTCATTTTGCAGGTTTGTTCAAGAATATTCAATTTGTTTAGGAGTCATTCTCTTAAGGGCATCCCCTTGCTGGAGTTTTTCTGAATTTGCTTCTTTTTGGGCAAAGTTCGTTTCTGCTTGCAAGAGGTGTCGTCTGCGGGTTGTTCGGATGGCTCGCAGTATTGGTCTGCTGCATAGGGTAGGATAATGCGGGTGGATTTGTTAGCAGCGGTGGAGTTTCAAAGTCCAAATAGTGGTTAAAGGAATTTGTATTCAGGTTTTGGCTATAGGTAGGACTTGGGTGGTTCTTATTTATTGGGTGATGTATCATCAGCTTGCATTGATTCTGTGTTGGCAATTGTTGTGCTTTAGGTTTTGTGCAAGTTCTATTTTGTCGTGTAGGTAATTAAAGTATTAGAGACTAGATATGTAAGTGGCATTCCCTATGCCATGTTTCTATTTTTTATATAATGCAGCTTTGGCCTTTAAAAAAACACCTTAAAATTAAAGCTTGAGAAACTGATTTAGATATTGTTATAAATGTCCCGAAAGTAAATGTTTAATGAAAATCAAGTCACTTCTTGTTTTACCATGTCTGACGCCCATTTGTTTTAAACTATATTAGATGTTATATCTCCATGTTTTATGTAAAAATAGGTAATTAATATAATATTCCACACCGGATTTTTACAGAAAATTCGTTGATAAAACATTATCCGCAGTTCCTAAAAGTTATGCTGTCATACATACCGCACCTATTTTTTTTAAAAACAAGTGTTTAATGATATTTTCTACACCTAATTTCTAGTAAAATCAGTGTTAAACATTACCTCATGATGCAGAATTAATATATATTAAACCTGTCCATAAAAATTTAACGCCGTCTAAAAAATAGGTGTCAAATCAAATTATAATACCGGTTTTAAAATAGGTGTCAAATACCATATTTACCATACCGGTAGCATTCACACCGAAAAGAAATAGGTGTTAAATCTAAATAAATTAGGTGTTAAATCTCTAATCTGCACTAGTGAGACGTACTCATTAGGACAATGATGTAGTTAAGCACGAAGGCTTTGCCAATTCACTAGGAGATATCATAGTTGGAAAGAAAAACCAAGCAAAACCATGCCAACCGAGAAAGAATGTATTGAAGAAGCCACCTTCAATAAATTTGATCACGCTTATTCTATGGTAATTTCGAAGTAAGCCATTTTAAGGTTAGTTCAACCGCACCCGTGATGGTAGTCTCTGACCTCCCCTTTCGAACAGACCATTGGTTGAATTTTGGAGGATTGCTATAGACTGACGTTGACCCCCAGGGTAAATAAACGAAAGGGGTGAACAATTCAACTGACCATTCATAAGAGCCAATCGATAGCACTCACTTAGAGATGATCTAGCCTCTAGGACCATGGGCAGGCGAGGTAGATATAAATAAATTTATCACCCAACAACACCCCGCGAACAAAGGAATGTTGAAGGGACACCATAATATATAGTCGCAGTCATCGAACATCTAAGGAGGAGGGTCACACCCACGACATTAAGGACATATATCCTTGTAAGGTGAAGTTGATCGATAGATGCTTCAATAGTAACACTCCTTAGTGATGCGGCCAGTCGGAGAGAAAATTGGAGAAAGGAATAATACACTTCCTTTGTGGTTCTCTCGGCAAGATATATATTATGTAAAGTTTTGTGTGATTTCAATAATTAATTTTTTAACTATGAGAAACACTGCAAGCACAAAATTACTTACAACCCTCAATAGTATGGCGTAAGTCGCTCGTCCAAGGAAGATTCCTTATGCGGTGGACACGCTTCAAGCGTAGCTCACACACCCGCTTCTTAGGAACTAACGACTCTAAGAGCATAGGAGATAGATCCCAGAGACGTCCTTCCTAAACTAGTACAAACTTGGGGACATGGAATACAACCCTACCTTTGGATGGGGACGGTTACTAGTTATGCTCGAGGATGAAACTAACTCTTCCCAATTGGAGCTAATAAAGATGAAGC
This sequence comes from Vicia villosa, assembly GCF_029867415.1. NCBI lineage: Eukaryota > Viridiplantae > Streptophyta > Magnoliopsida > Fabales > Fabaceae > Vicia > Vicia villosa. Next base: position 990,476 of record NW_026704957.1, on the reverse strand, counting down.
TCCGAGGCTGTTTTACGTCACCCGATCAGGACCATAGAGTTTGGTATACAAGCTAGATGCCAATATAACACATACGATGAACGAAATCAAAAGTGTAGAAACAATAAGCAATTTTGGTTGCAACAAGAACAGAAACTACAAATCAATTGAAATCCCGGAAGCCATCAACTCAGAAGGTGGACCGGAGAACCACAAAGAAGATAAATAAATCATATCATGCCCAAGAATCTAAATAAAGGCATCAAACGGAAAGATAAAAATATAAATATTTTTTGTAAAGGCACAACACTCTACTAACTTTAAAAAAATATAAAAAGAATGAAATTAAGCCTCCTCGCTCTAAGACGCTGCACATCGGGTATCCACCAAAACCTTATCTCGAACAACCTTGAATAGATCAAGTTCTATGTGTGTGAATAGAGACATTGAGTTTGAGATTTTTTTCTATTCAATTGACTAATCAAAAGCCCCAGACGCATTAGCCAGAGTTTGCCAGAGGGACTTAGTGACTAACCAGGTCATCACGAGCCTTATGATTTTCTGCATATGACTCCCTATCCTATTAAAGGGATTTAAGAGCCTCATAAGCATGATAATATACCTCTTCAACAGCCATAAATATTTCCTTATGTTTCTTTTTTTCTCACTCTAATGAAGACTTAAGCTCAGTGACCCGGGCAACTAAAGTAGAAGGAAAGTAGTGGATCTTTGCCTCCTCCTAGAAATCCCTTTCATAGAAAACCCTATCTCGAAGAGCAGACATCTCCTCTTGAAACTTAGAGCACTTATTCTACATGGCTTCACACTTAACCTTAAAGGTATCTCCCTCCTTGGAAGGATTATCCATGGTCAGAACATCTCCCAGACCAACAGAAGTGAGTGAAAGCTAAAAGGCCTCTTGGTAGGTGTAAAAGGTAGCCTTGGAAAAATCTCCACTTTATCTTCTTCCACAAGTTTCTGAAAGTAGCTTCCTCGAGAGTGTGGAAAATCCAGACAGGAATGATGGCTACAAACTTAAGGAGAGGGGTGGGAGATCCTAAAGCAACACTCTTGGATAGACATGCCCGTTTAAGAGAATCTTCCTACTGGAAGGGACTTTAAACTTGATCTGACCTCTCATCGCTAGGACAGAAGGAGGCTGAAGGTGATCCTCCACAATCAGATCAATTTTGAAAGTTAGAGGTTGGTCAGTTCCAACGGCGGTTGAGGAGAACTATAGAGTTGCAGACACAACAAGCATTATAAGAGGAAGGGCTACAACCTGAGTCATGAGACCAAGTTTGACACCATGAGAAGCAAAAATATCATAGAACTTTTGAAAGGAATCCATTTTATCTACAAGAACCAACACCCATGGCAAAACAAAAGGGACTTGACCCCGTCATCACGATCTTTCCTCTCTTAACGACCAAATGCGCACTCCATAATAAGGGATCAATAGCCTTTTTCCTCTAAAAGGAAGACAAAACTGGATAGGAATGAACCCTATTTACAACCAAGTCCCCGGTAGAGAGACTCCAGCTCCCTCTTCATCATGACTTCTTCATTAGTTAGAGAATCCTATTTGACACCATACAAACGAGGCTCAGGATAAAAGAGGCCAAGCCTAGTATTTTAGAAGCATACCCTTACAAAATAGAGAATATTTGGAAGGGCTATAGTAGAAGGAAAAGTGAGCATCCCGAGTGATGGACCTTACCAGCACATAGCACCCCGAAACTCGCCCAAATATTCAAAGAAATGGAAGGACAAGGGAATGTGCATACGCAACTCAATAAGTCCCTGATTCTAGAAGTTATGTTGAGAAATGTGTATTATAGTGAACAGACTGAAGAAAAATCGATAAGAGTGTTTCCAAGACCTATACTCGACCGAAAATTGGAACACCTTCAAGTAATCCCAGGAGCCTGGTTGGACCTGGAATGGGACAACCTTCAGGTAATTAAATGCCGCCACCTCAAATAAAGACAAAGAAAACCGCATGTTTATCCTAGTGAACATACACTCTCAAAAGGGAACATAACACCCTTCAAAAGTGTTGAATATCCTTTTCTCTGGATCCACTATAAGGACCGGTCAGTCAAAAGGATGGTCAACTGTAATGTTGGTCGCATTTACATCTACCTGATCACTTAAAATGGAAGGAGTCCTCACTATCGATGGGTCCACCTAGCCGTATTTGATTCCGTAGGCTGGATCCACCAATGTGCATAAAAGTGACAACACAATCACCTTTGACATTGTCATAAAAGAAAAAAGCATCAAAAGAGGAATCTCCTGGTGAAGCTCCCTCATCTAAAGATCCCCTAGAGAGTCTCTTCGAATCAGAATAATCAATTATTTACCTTTCCCCAGGGACTAGTTGATTGGTGATTAAATGCTAAGAGTTTGGACCAGAAGATACTTCCACCCTAACTAAGGAAGAATCATCACTCCCAAAACTGCTAGACAAACTTATGGGGCTATCACTGATATTGAATGAAATAAAAGAACAAATAAAGATAGGAAAAACTTAAGCTAAGGATGGTAGATGATAGAAACATAATTTGATAAGGAAATTGAAGTTCAAGTGGGAGGGTGGAAGCTTTGTTCAAAGAAAAAACCATTGTCGCACACGGGTAAAAAATGAGTTAATAAAAATGTAGTTTAGGGAAGCAACTCAAGTTGTATTGCACGGACTTCTAATTCAATTACTTAAATTTTAGAATCAATAAATTTATTAAGGGAGTTTTTAGTTTTAGTGAAATTCGATAAAATGAGTATGAGTGAAAATCAATTAGTCCATTGAATTAACAACTCAAAGCTATCGATTCTTCAATTTAATCTTTAACATATACTCTATTCTTGTTTGAATATAGAGTACATTAGGAAAACTTCAATCTACCCTGTGTGAATTTGAATTCCTATAATTGGATAAAGCATCACAGTTGACAATGATTTATAGTTAAACACTCAAGCGTATTAACACTATAATCTATCAATTATGCCCTAAAAAATAAATTTTTATCAAACTAAATCCTATCAAATTTATCGGCAATTAAGTATTAGAATAAAAAAAATTAATAAAAAAGGAATAACAATAATGAAATTAAAGATATAACATAAAAACCTCAAACTTTGACGAATTGGTGAAACAATAAATTAAAAGAGAAGTTTAGTTGGCTATGTGAGAAAAGATTCAAACAAAGTTGTATTATAAATTATGTGATTCCCCCTCCCTATTCTAATTCCTAAAGTTAGAATAAGTATAACAAATAATTGGGCTTTAAGAGCATCGGATCCGATAACATAAAATAAATTTTGCTTCCACAAGTCTAGTACGAAAAATGAAATATTTGAATAGTTAGAAGTTTGAGTTAGCTATTGACATCAACATAAAACTTTTATATTTTTCTTTTAGATTTCCAACGCCTACTTGTACGTGTCAATTTGATACTCGTAGCGTAAGTTATGATATGCACAACAAGGAAGCATCAAAATGTGTTTATTTCGAAAATAAATAAAAAAAATAAACTAAAAGTTGTTTATAATTCAAATTTAAAAACATATTAAACACACACAAATTAAACCCTAGAGAACTTTAAAATGTTGAAGTAAAAAGCTGGAAAAGAAGTTCAAAAATGCACTGAGCAATTCAAGTAGGAGGATTGAAGCTTTGTTCAAAAATAACAATCACTAGACAGACTTATGGGGTATCGCTCATATTGTCTACAATAAAGGAACTACTGAAGATAAGGGAAATATTAAGGTAAGTAGGGCATATGATGGAAGCATAATCTGACGAGGAAAGATAAATTTAAGTGGGAGGATGAAAGCTTTGTTCAAAGAAAATCAATCACTATGGGAAATACTCTTGAAGAAGAAGGCAATACGCTCATAAGTAGATATTGATTTTAAAAGGCAGCGAAAAGTTATCTCAAAACTCGAAAATCCTCATATATAGGCGAAGACAATCAACGGGGCAGATCATCTGGAGTGGGAAGTTACAAGATCAACAATTGGATTTATCCTAGGGAGCTCAAAAAAACTCAAGTGCCCTCTAGTATACTAGGAGGAAGCACCATACCCTAAATTGATCACCTCAGGCCACACACAAAGGAAAATTGACGAAATGTTTCAAATGATGGGAAATAATTTAATACATTTGTCTCATAGTGATTTTGTAATTGACCTCAAACGTTTCCACTTCTCCCCAATGTTAAACACCAAAATTGGAGGCCGACTGCGACTTCAAAGAATTCCCCGACTAGTTCCACCTGGCAAAGCCTCAGGAGTAGCTATTCTGGGCTGGCCAAATGCGTAAAGCCAAAGCCTAACCTTATGCAAGCCTAACTAGAATAATACAAAGTATAAATTCAATACAATGAGATTCAAGGTACAATTTTCTAATCTCCACTTTTACTACACTTGTCTCGAATTTTGAACTAACTTGGGTGTTGGAGTGCTAACCTTTTAGGTCCATCCTGTACCACCGTATCAGAGATCAGTACCACCGATTTAGGATCATTTTCAATTGATACACATTAATTCTAGTTCCACAATGGAAAATACACACACAAACACACATACAAACAAGCAAACAAGCGCGCCCACACACACACACACAAATATATGGAAAATGCTAAGTCTCGCAAAAGAAATCATCACGACGACATCATGATAACACAAAAATAAAGCTTCAACATCCCTCCATCCCCCAGCTTCCGCGTGTATTCTAATAAATTCTAAAAGATAACACAAAAATTAATTGTTCCAACCTCCCTCCTTCCCCTTCATTCCATGTATTTTAATAAATTCCAAATATAACGGCTTCTATGAATTCGTGAAACACCCGTGATACATGTATTCGCTATGAATAGAATTACTCTATCTCATATATATTAATGTGCTTCAAAATCAAATGATCAAACTATGTTATTTAATTAATCACACAACAACAACATGAACAATCAGTCAAACATTATCTCACTAATTGGGATCATGGATTAACTTTCGCCATAATATTTTATTCAGTGTCATGATTCTATCCAAATCATTAATCTTGAGTTATTTCTTAATAACTTAAATTATAATTTTCTAGGTATTCCGTTATCTATAGATATTCTCCCCAAATACCCAAACTATCTAACTTTAGTTTCCGCAATCATTTATAAAACAGGTTCTACCCCAACACTCTCATTAATGTTATCATTCTAATCTTATGATGTTTAGTCTCACCACACATATAATAAAATATCTTCATCTCTGCTACACTTACTTTATTCTCGTGTTGATTTTTAACCGTCTAATATTTTGTCTCGTACAACAACGCAATCTTTTTACCACAGACTAATAATATTTTCCCTTTAACTTAAGAGGCACATTTGTGTCATATAAAACACCTCAAGCCCCCATCCATTTCATCTGTATAGTTTGATTTGGATGACTTACATCCTCTTCTATTTCCCTAATGTTTTGTATTACGAATCCAAAATATTTAAATCGCGTGACTTGAGGGATAGTATGGTTTCCGAATTTTACTTTTAGGTTAGAAACACTTCTCCTTTTGCTCAACTTACATTTCATATACTCTATCTTACTTCTCCTTAGGATAAAGTCATGCATTTCTAAATCTCATCTCCAAGTCTCCAACATCTAATTTAAATCTTCCTTTGACTCACCGAGTAGGACTATATCATCTGTAAAAGGCATGCTTCTCACTTCTAGCTCTTGGATGTGATTCATGAGAAAATTCGAAATTAAAGTAAAAAGGTAAGGCTTAGGGTTGAACCTTGATGAAGACATATTATAATAAGGAAATCATTTGTATCTCTTCCTTGTGTCCACACACTAGTCGATACTGCTTTGTACATATCTTAGATAGCTAAAATATATACAATATTAACCTTTTTTTTTAGGTTTTCCATAAAATCTCTTTACACACTTTTTACACTCCTTATGTCCATTTAGATCCTCTCTTACAGAAAACTTTTCATATTGGGGTATATCCTAAAGTAAGCCTTCTAAATCCTCTCAAAATTTTACCTTAAGGTGTTATGCTAACCCAATCTAAGGTGCGTAAGCACTAATAAAATTAAAGGTACTTTGTTCCACTACAAGTTTTAAGGTTATAATTCTATCTCATACTCTTTTCACATCCATAATATCCTTCTTCCACTTCTTGTCCACAATAACCCACACCCTGTTCTTGATGTAAATTTTCTGGTGTAGCAAAACTTAAATTTTGTGTTATCTAATTTTTCCTCCTTTTCACCTGTCCACTTAGTTTCGTGTAGGCATATAAAATTGATCTTCCTCCAAACTATAATGTTCACTTTTCCTTAGATTTTTCCGTAAGCGTGCCTATCTTCAATGATATAAAGTGAATCATACTCTCATGAACTAACTTCCTTACTCACACTTGTTCATGTAAAATGTGAGAACCCTTACTTATTTTTTAATGTATCCAAACAACAATGTTGTGTCCCTTACTCTTTTGACATTGCTCTCAAGCCATGCAACAAGTTCCTTACGGACAACAACCTAACATTCTCATTATTTCGTAGTTGATTAATGTCATAAATATTTGATAAAAGTTTATATGACTGTCAACTGACTAATATAGCTTTTACATATGACAAGACAGAGTTTGGATAGGGTATTATAGTATCCATCTCATTCTCGTGGTTGGAAAAAGTCCTCAAATTTTACTTAATTCACAAAATTATTTTTCCTATTTTAAATTCAAACATTTTTTGTTTCTCTCTCACGTTTTTTCATAAAAAAATCGATGACATGTTTGTTTTTTAACATATATTTTTATCTATAAAGTTCCACAATAAATTTATCTATCAAATATAAAATATCATTTCATTTTAAATTTGTAAGAAAATTAAAAAGTTATTAGAAAATTTATTATTGAATTATGAAATAAACAATCACTTAAATTAAATATATAATAATTTAACATTGATGTATTTTAAAAAATTGATATACATTTATTTTTATATAATAATATAAATTAAAATATATAAATATATATTGTGCAAGTATGAGACGAGGTGGATACTATAATGCGCATACCCACGCCCATATTTATTTATTTTAGTGAGTAATTACTCGAGCCTATACCCGTACCTATTTTTGTGTGGTTTTATTCTATTTATTACTCCCTCCATTTCAAAATATATGTCCTATTTGACACTTCCACATATATTAAAAGAATGTAATAAATGAAAGAGAGAATAATAATTGTATCAAATTATTCTCATAAGGTGCATTTGAATTAACTTAATGCAAAAGTGAAAAAACAAAAAATTAAGAGTATTAATTAGATGATATAATTAAAAGATGAAAAAATTGTCAAAAAAATAAAATAAAATTAAAAGATGAAAATTGAAATTACATTATTAACCTAAAATAACAAAAGTAATAAGTATTTTTGAACAAATAATTTTTTTAAATATGACATTTATTTTTTCGTTTTATGCTATTAGCTATAAATTTGTTTACAGATTCATCCTTTTTGTTTTTGGCGATTTTTAATTTGTAGAGCAACAAATTATTTGGTCAATTTAAATGAATATATATTTTTTTCAAAACCTAATAACTCCCCCCCCTTTTATTGAGCTTACAACAAAACTATAATAGACAATTTATTTAAACACACAAAGTATATAAGATTTTAATTTTTAAATTAATTATCTTAAATATGGTCTCTATTTCAAAATTTTGGTCGCATTTAAATAATGGTTTTTAAGATTGCGAGACCTTATCACTAAGTCGACGCATCTAATATAAAATCAGATAACATTTAAAAGGTGTTCTCAATACATATATTTTTTTAATTGATTCAAAATAACCTTAAGGGTCTGGTTGGATAATTTAGAACTAACGGAATAGAGTGGAGTTGAATGGAATAGAATGGAGCGGAATGGAACATAAACTCCATTCTATTGTTTGGATGTTTTACGACGGAACAAAATTTATATACATTGTTTGGAAATTGGACTGAGCGGAAAATATTATAATATTTTTATTCTATTTTTATCCTTTACTTCAAACATATCAATATGAGTAATATAAAATTTTGGAGGATAAAATTGGAATTGTACTACTAATTTATTTCATTCCATGGGATACATCCCAATTTGGATGGAATGAAAAATGGGCTAAAGTAGTGGTATTGGATGGAATGGGTTCCATCACATTTCATTTCATTTCATTCTTTTTTTATAAAACCAAAGATGAAACATAACATCATTTCATTCCATTCCATTCCATTCCATCATTTTTTATCAATCCAAACGTACCCTAAAATTATATGTATATGGAAAGAGATAATGAGTCAAAAAAGGTATAATTGTATTTAAAGTTTGGTCATTAAGAAAAAACTGACTTTATAAAAAAAAATATTAAAAAATTAAATTTAAAATAACCTTAAAACATTATCTTAAAAAAAGTTACTTTATAAAAAAAAATTCAAAAAAAATTAGAATAATATGCATATGGAAAGATAGAGTAAATATTTTTGGTAATCATCGTATCTAAACAGAAAGATTTGGATATGCTCGAAAAATAAGGGATTAAAAAAAATAAAAATAAAAATTTTGAACCCAAATTTAAACTCTTGAAAACTCAGTTGAATTTCAGCACTGAGTCAAGGGCCCCACTTAACTCGTTTCTTCAGAACCGCTTTCTCGACCCTATCTACATCGCACCACATTCACTACCTACTCTCTCATAAAAAAAATAATTTTAATAAAAAATAATTTTAATAAATATTAATAAAAAATAATTTCAATTAAAAATATAATAAAAAACAATTTTAATAAAAAATTTTAATAAAAAATAATTTTTATAAAACAATAATATAATCAAATCACATCAATTAAAAAACTGGATTTGATAAGACGCATATCTTGAAAAGTTTAAAGTAATTCCTTTTTTTATTAATATAAAATAAAATATTTTTATAATCATTTATTTAATATTATTCTTTAGTATATTTTTATTTATATGGCAAGAAACTTTCCTGAATATAAAATATAATAAAAAATTCTCTTTTAATTAATAGAATTAAAATTAGTCAAATTAAAAAAATAAAATAAAATATTTTAATTTTTTGACAGCCAAAATATTTTAATTATAATCTTGAAAATTAAAAAAAAAAAAAGAAAACGATCACAAAGAGACACAACATAGCACTTCTCTTTCTTCACATCTTTTCTTCTCTTCTTGCAAACCAAATTGTGTTTTCATCAAAGTCAAAACACATCATCACAATCTCTCTCTCTCTCTCTCTCTCTCTCTCTCTCTCTCTCTCTCAAGTACTTCTTGTTGGAAGAGATTGAAAAGAACCAAGTTTTGATCAAACACACGGTATTGTTTTTTTTTAACCTCAATAGTGCAACATTACGTAAACAATTTGTTACAATCTACATAGGTAGATTGCGACAACAACATAGTATGATTAAGGTTTTGTGTTTGTTTATGTTTTTGTTTGTGTTCATGTGACACTGAATCTGCTGTTTCTTGATCATTTTCGGGTGCTTTGTTTATTCCTTAAATATCTCGGTTTTTTTAAAAGCTGTTTTTTTTTTTTTCTGTTTTTATTTTTTAATTTTTAATAGAAAAAAAAGGGTCTTGGAGGTTTTTGGTGTTTTATAACACCAGAAAAATGTGAAACAACAAAAGATTTTACAATCATAAACATAACACACAACGTTATTTGTTATCGAATAGATAGATACTTATTACGCGTGTGTGTTGTTTTTATTGTTTTTTTGTTACCGATTCTGTTCCCAACCCAAACCATATCATCATTTCAATTTCTTGCCGAACATTGATCCAATCAAAATTACCAAAATGGGGCACCCCAGAAAATGAAATTAAGAATTTGGCTATTCTTTGATTTAGAAAAAGATTCAATTTTTTGATTGTTTCTTCGTCATTGTTTTGTTCAGGGTGATTGAAGATCAAGAACTGATTGTCGATGAAATGAAAAAAATCGGATTTTGATTGTTGGGTGATTGGTTTTTGTTGGGTTTTTGGATCTTGCTGTTGAAGGGTAGATTTGGGGTTTCGGTTTTTGTTGTTTTGGGATTGTTGAAGATGAAGTCTGGGTCACTTGATCAGTGGAGGAGTTACTTTAGGTCGTCGAGTTCGGATATTTTCGATATAATTGACCATGCGATTGTTGTTGCTGCTGCTGATTGTCCGAAGGAGTTTAAGTTGAGGAGAGATGGGATTGCTGAGAGGTTGTTTTCTGTCATGCTGAATCGTTGCAAGGACTGTGAGAAAGTTGAAACGCCGGTTTCTGGTAATGAGAATGATGAGGTTTGCAAGAGAGGTTTTGTTAGAAATGGTGGGAGTAAGGAGAGTAAGGCAAATTGCGGTGGGGAAGATAATGGAGTTGTGGAAGTGAATCCTGTTAGCAATTACACCTTTGGAGATGCGGAGGCTCTCACGGATGAGCTCGAAGCAGAATCTGAGTTTCTTGCTGAGGTTTTGAGGATCAAAGGTGTTCTCGATAACTATGAAGATGAGGTATAATCTTTTTCTATCGTGTTTGTTTTTTGAAGGTTGAAGTCGTTTGTGTGTTGTGTGATCGCTGATTAGTGATGTTGTTCATTTCGTGTTGTTACAGTCTGACTCGGTGCTGTTTGAGTCTCTGAGGAGGCTTCAACTGATGCATATCTCCGTCGATCTTCTTAAGGTTTGAATTGAATCTTTCAGCGTTGATTTAGAACAATTTGGTTTTGTTTTCTTTTAAGAATGTTGTCTAATAGTCTGAAATTATCTTTTTCAGTCAACTGAGATTGGAAAAGCTGTCAATCCTCTCCGAAAGTATGGATCAAAGGATGTCCGTCAACTCGCACGGGTCCTCATCGAGTATGATTTAGTTTTTCATCTATAAATCATGGTTTATTTTGTACAATCATTGCTGTTATGTTGATCCATCTGAAAGAGTGATGCATTGATCCTATAATAATGGTCTTTAGTTATAAGACTTAGTTAATTCGAACCAATTTCATAGTTAGTCATGTGTCGTTTATGTTAACATTGATGATAATCTTTAGATAGGCGAGTGATTCGGCAATTATTCTTTTTGATTCTTATCATTGTACCTAACAACTCGAATTCTAAATTTGTTTTATGGTTTTTACATTATAGTGGGTGGAAAGAAATGGTCGATAATTGGGTCAAGGGGAACACAGCAAAACCTGCTGCAGGTAGAGATTTTATTATCTAACTTAGTATGGTAATGATCGGTATATGGTCACGCTTTTTTGTTTGATTTCAAAACTAATTCATGTTGGAAAATTGCTATTGAATGTTTGTAACTTCAGAAGGAGGCACACCGGATTCCATAAATCCGTCTGTTGTTGAGAATGCAGAAGATGAGGAGGAAGGAGGACTTCCATCACCTCCTTTAGACGACGGGGCTTTCTTTGTTTCTCAACCCGGTGCAATGGAGCTCTCACAGGTATTGTCCTTTTTCCCTTACTCGAACTTACTTTACGCAGGCTTGTATAGATTTGAAACTGAGTTCGTGTTTTCCTTGTGTTGTATGTCATATTTGGATGATGTAAAGTTCTTCGATGGCATGGATGATGACGGAAGTGAGTTCAATTTTCAATTTCCGTACGGTTCTGAATCTGAATTCCCCTTGTGTTATATTAATGATTGTTAATGTGGAATGTTTTTTCAGATCTTCGTAAGAGTGGACCTTCTAACAAGAACCGTGACAGCGGCAGAAAGCCGGCTTCGGACACTCTAGTTAAGGACAAGAGGAATTTCCCGGTTTTCAACGCAACCGCAATCCCTGCCAATGACAACAAGAGTCAGCAAATGAAGAAGACTGAGGCTGCAGTGAGGCTGAACAAACCGGTAGCTGCTGATGCTGGCCGCGGAAGACCAATGAACTCGAACATTCAGCGGAAACCTAATGCAGAGCAGAGGCCGCAGCAGAAAGCCCAGAACGGTACTGTGCCAAAGAGGCCTCTCAATGCACCGCAAGAGGTAAGCAAAAAAAAAGCTTTACGACTATTAAAATTTTAAAGTTTTTTCGTTCTCTCTGACATTAATCCGTTGTGTTTCAGAAGCCCAAATGCTTAAGTGATGCTGATAAGCTCGAAGCTACTAAGCGGAAACTTCAAGAGCGTTATCAACAAGCTGAAAACGGTGAGTCATTGATGAAGTTGTCCGACACAATGATTTCTTAGAACACATCATTCGGTTTATCATAACTAATCGATAAAATTGTTTGTTAATTGCTTGCAGCCAAGAGGCAAAGGACTATACAAGTTATGGAAATCAATGAACTTCCAAAGCAAGGAGCTGGCCAGCGAAACACTAATTTCAAACCGGGAAATCACAACCGGCAATGGGCTAATAACGGTCGTAGATAGAGTCGCGGCTAGTTTCGGAGAGGAAGAATAGCGATAACATGTTTTTACCAAACATTTACATGATAGAAGATTGATCCCCCTTCCTCCTCCTCATCTTGAGCATAGAAAATAACAATTATACATTCACCATTGATAGAGTTATTTTGGATTTTAGAGAGGGAAGTAAACTTTGAAACATTGATTATTTCCCAAGTTTTTAAACTTATGAGTACATAGGAATTTTGTTGGTCCAAGATTTTGGATTTGGATTTTTCATCCTATCTTGGAATTCCTTGCCTTGTTCTATAAATTTATGTCAATAGAAATCGTTTCTTGACATTTTTCTTTTGTCACATATATTATATTACATTAGGGTCTTATATAACATATAGTATACATGCAATTGTGCATGTTACTATAATATCTCAATGACCTTATGTAAATATGTAATAAGCAGGTTCATAGGAATGAAAAATACTTTTGTAGTCTTTTGACTACAAATGTTTCCAAATTTCAGTAGCATGATGGAGTTCAGAACATGGTTAAGGTATGTATGTTTCTTTCTTGTAGATTCAACAATAATTTAGATTTTTTTGAAGGAAAAAAATGGAGGTTTTTATTTAAAAAATTTATTTTTTTCAACTTTAGGTTTATCATTAATATATAGTACTACTTAAAAGTTTCAACATATATTTTATGAGTATTTTTTACTCTAGTTTTTTTGACTAGTTTACATTTATGACTTTCAATCTTTAATTGCTTTAAGTTTGTCCAAGTCTATTCTAAAAGTTGGTCCAAGTCAAATCAATTTTCTTCTTTACTCTACGTTTCATTTAAATTTTTTTAAAAATACTTTTTAAAAATATTAAATCTAAAAATAAATTTTTTTATTTTTAATATTATTATTAGTAAAAAAATATTATTTTTTAAAATAATTAATTAATGATTTTATTGAAAAATACATATTTAATGTTGAATTGAATTGTAAAAATGGTAAATATATTTTTTTAATGTGATAAATAAAAGGAATGGTGAGAATATATTTTTATTCTCTTTTTGTGATTTTGTTTGATAAAAAATAGCATAAGCATGTGAATAACAAGAGTGAAGAATGAGTGGCCTTTGATTGATGGTATAGGACAATTTGACATAGTTGAATATTCCACACTATCTTTAAAAAACAAAAAACAAAAATAGAGGCTAGATTGTATGAATATGAAATTAATTATGACTATGACTGCCAAAGAAAGAAGAACGTGCTAAAGAAAGTTGGGGCATATTTTATTTTTTGTTAAAATTTTTTTTTTATTTGTCGGCTTGACTTTCTTTGTTATTTTTTATTTTCTTCTCATTTGGCTAACAACCATTTAATTGTACTATATGTGTTTTCCATGTGTCTCAAAACTACTCAACTCAATTGTACTTTGTTATAGTGCTGTCTGTTTTGACCACATATCTTTCCTACTACTTTCCTTCGTTTTAGGAACACGGTGAAAACTTTTTTATATTGTAAATTCTTTAAAATATATTGGGTGTTAAGAGATTGGGAAGATGTTTTTTAATATTTAAGATAAAAACTTTTTTATAACAATATTTAAGATAAAACTCTGGACATTCTATTTTAATTTTGATTGATTTGTTAATTAAATAGAGACCTAGCAATGAAGACAAGGTCAAGATTTGGAATTTCCTTTTTAATGGTTGGGTAGTTTTCTTATAGTTGATTCAATGAAAATGTTAAAGGATTTCTCTAATAAATTTAGATATGAGTAAATCAAACTTTGTATAGCTGCTCTTGCTAAGTGTCTATGAGGGGACGTATTTTAATTAAATATAATTTTAATTTAAAAGAGGGGGAGAGAATGGAGGAGGTAAAACACTTTAATCAAATCAAATATATATTTAATTCACAATGGGAGATGAGAGATTTTAAAATTAATTTATATTTTTACTTTTAGAATATTATAATATTTTCCTTAGAATATTATAACATTCGTGTTAAATAAATATAAAACAAAATGATATTAAAAGAAATTGTCAATTCATAAACATAGATAATCACAAACAAAATATTAAATATTTTAAATAGTCTAGAAATATATTTAAGTGTAAATAAAATATCGATAAATATCATAAAATCATTATATGATCAATTTTCAAATGAATCATTTTTCGTCTTAATAATCCCTCTAATCTTATAAAATATTTTTGAAATTAAATTTTATATAATATATAATTCATATACTACAATTATAAATCGATATGTAATACAATGCAATAATTTATAAAATTATTAAGTTATTTAAAAAAATAATAATAAAAAATAAAACACATAAAGAAAAGTTGAAACATAGTAATTAAAATAATGAAGTTGTTGATAAAAAATATGAAAAATTCTAATAGAGTGACAAATTAACATATAATATTTATTAAAGGACAATTTATAATTATAATAAAAAATAAAAATAATTTTGTCAATATAACAAAAATAGATTTTAATATAACTCCTTTCCCTCTCCTCCAAAATCTTCCAATTTAGAGGCAAGGAAAAACTATTTCCGGAGAGATTCAGATTATCTCCACTTCCCTCCTCTCCCATCATAAAAAATTTAATCAAATATACTTAGTTTAAAATACTTCCTCCTCTTTTCTCCAAAACTCCCCAACCAAATGGACCCTAAGCACACAACTCCCTCTAATTATTTTTATTATTATTATTATTAAAGAAGTCAAACAATAAATTTTTATTTAATCTATAAATTTATTTTCTCTCTCTCCATAATAAATATTAGGGATAATTTTGACAAAACCATAATCAATACTACTTTAAACTTTAAAAACGATAATTAAAAGAAATATGACATTTAAAAAAATGATATTTAAAAAGGGACGTAGGGAGTATTATTTAAAATAATAATTAATTATCAACTGAGATAATTTATTGGGTCTAAAAGGATGACTAAGTCGTTCAAATCAAGTGTGACAATATTGGATGAACGTGCACTAGGTCATTTGAGTGGGTCTAGGCTGTAACATCCGTATTTATTATTTTGTGTTTTATTTTATTATTTGTGAATTATGTGGATTAAGTGTGTTTATAAGTGCTTATGTGATATTTGTGTTATTTATTGAGTATTAATAGTAAATAGCATAAGTTAGTAAGTGTTATTAGTTATTGGGCCTATGTTGGCATTAGTAAGTGATGGGGTGTTAATTAGAGCCCGTTAGTAATTGAGGTTTAGTAAGGCTTTAACCAAAACAAGAGAATTGAGGGCAATTGAGAATTAGAACTCATTTGGCAAAGTTGGGAAAGAAGAGAGAAGAGAAGAGGAGAATCTCAAGGTTGAAGATAGAGTTGGCTTCAATCCAAAACCTAAGGTATGAGTGGGATTCTTTCATGCTAAAGGGATGTATGATGATGTTTAGGGTGGGTTTAGATGATATGTTGAACCATGGATTGTGTTATAGAAATCCTAGGTTTTTGATGAGTTTGAGTGAAACCATGTTTTTATGGATGATTGATGATGAATAATGATTGTTGATGTCTTTGTATGTGTTTAATTGATGTTTATAATGGGTTTTGAGTGGTGGATGTGAGGTTCCGCAGTTCTGTCACGAAGGTGATTTTGCTGCATAATCGCGCGTCCGCTAAGCGGGCTCAGGCCCGCTAAGCGGATGCTGTTTGTTTTTGAAAATTAAAGAGAGCTCGCTAAGCGGAGCTAGTTCGCTAAGCGGAGCTCAGTTTTGATTCGCTACTGTGTTGAGCCGCTTGAAGCGAGGTTGTGGAAATTGTATTTCCAAAAGCGCGCTTGAAGGTCGCTAAGCGGGCCTTGCTGTGCAAAACTTGTTCAAACTTTGAATTGATGTATCTTTTGATCTGTGACTCCGTTTTAAATGCCGTTTGAACTTCCATGATGCTTTAATTGATTCCTTTTTAATGAATATGATTGGGAATCTTTTGGAAAACCTTTTGATGTTTTTCTTAAAATGAACCGTTTGATGTTGTATTTGTTATTGTGAAGTGACACATTGTTGTATGATGATACAACATAGCGACGTGGTTGTGAAGTGATGAATTACTACAAAAGTAATGATGCTTAGCCGATGTTTGAATGATGTTGTCGTACGTTGTGAATGTGTGTTTTGTGGATGTGTGTCATTGTGTCACATCCATTGCATAAGTGTCCTTTAGCCTGAGAATGGCACCGACTATTAGCCTGAAAGATGGCAACGACTATGGCCCAATGGCAATGATTGAGACGGGAGTTTTACTCCGAATGGTACCACATGCATTTGCATAAGTCGAGTCACATTTGAATTGCATATGATGTTGCTTTGAATGTGTGTTTGTTGTGATGCGATGATGAGATGTTATTGTGATGTATTGAACTCATAATTGTGAATGGAATATGTTGTCATACTTGTATATTCGATAAGGGGTTGAAGTCATACAACAAACAATTCTTATTAACAACAACAAAATTATAAACAACATATTGTAAACTACATAAAACATACAACTTTTATTACTAACAACAAACAACTTTTATCAACAAAAACATATCAACTCATAAAATATTTCACTGACGTACTTGTCCCAGAATGACATCCATAATGAAATAAGGATGAAGTTGAAGTGAGAGCTGCAAACTTGTGTTAAATTTGAATGGATGTCATTTCACACAAATTTGCAGCGCTCACCATCCCTATCTAAAAGTCAAAACCAACAAAAAATTCACTCATATAATCTATTGAAACATAAACAATGATTCAAAAACAACATATTGAGCTAACTTCTAAACAGATTTGAAACATAAACTATTGAACCATGTAAGAACCTATATTATATATTATGAAGACGAACTTGTAATGTAACCATTTCCTAAAATTTGATTCAACGAAGATAATCTTTCGAAGAAGACGAGTTTACTACATGAGTTCGGGGTTTCCATTTTTTATGTTTGTGAAGAAAGATTGTTAAAACGTTAATGTAGATTAAGATATATGAGAGAGACGAGTGAGAGAGACGTTAATGTTTTATTTTGAGAGAGAAAATTGTTATGTACTAAAGCGAAATAATTTCGCTTGTATATAAATATAAAATATCTTTCACCGCGATTGATAATAAGAACCCTGATGAATTGATTGCATCTTACACCATAGTTGATAATATGAACTATGGTGATTTATAAGGACAAGTCCATTTTGTAATGAAAATATAGAAAATTGTTGATGATGTGATTGGAACCCTTACCCTCCAGGTATATTTCAACCACGGTTGATAACTATGACCATAATAAAATCTCTTTTAATAAATTGCAAAAAAAAAAAACGCCAATAAATAATTTATTAGTATGATTAACATGAACATTGTAATATGGTGTTATAAAATGTCTATTTTATAATAAAAAAGAGGTTAGAATCACGATGTGGTAAATAAAGTGCCATGATTTTTTTTATGGAGAGAAAATGAAAATAAAAAATAAAAACTAAAATCATAATTTTTAAAATACAAACATAACACTTATTAAAATCATTTTCATTGTTAGGCTTGAGTTATTTGTTACTAGTAGTTTCATTGAGAATATACTTAGTTGAATTAAAAGGTTTAATTATTTCCCATTTCTGTTATGGAGTTTTGAGAAGAAGAAATACATTAGAGGGGTTAAAGAGAATGAGAGTGAAATCTTTTTATCTTTTTTTTGAGGGCATGTTTGCTAGAAAATAATGTTAAAACAACAAAGATTAAAATTTGAGTATTTATATAAATCTTCACAATTCATTGTTGAATATAATTTTTGAGTTCCTCATTTTAAAAATTTAATATTATGAAAAAAATCTCCATCAAAGTTAAGGGGTTATCCTTTCAATTGATTTTTCCCTCCCTCTTACTTTAAAGTTCTTCTTTTCTATCATAAACTACTAAATAAAACTTTAAAAAAAATTGTCAAATTAATTTTAAAAAAAAAAATGTAAAAGACGAAATCTAAGAATAATGATGAGATCATGATTTAAAACACCTTACTAAAAGGTTACATAGTTTTCTTTTATCTATTTTAATTTTAATGAGGGTGATTTTTTTTCCATATTTTAAGAGACAAAAACTTCGATGCGAGTTATGTTGCAAAGTGGAAACAAGATCAAAAATTTGAATAAATAATGTTTCTAATATATTCATGTGATGAGAGAATCAAATATTGTAGTTGCTCTTGCTAAACACGGCATTATTGTATACAACAATTAATACTAGGTTTTCTATATTACTTTCCTCCATTTTTATGCTGATTAATTTATTGACTCATGAATGCTTTTGTATTTCCTTTTCTTAGAGAATTTTATTATAATCTTTGTATGGTTTATAGACTAACATCTCGTAGTTTGTTTATATATAAAACATTATCATTTTGCTATATGTTTTCTCTATATTTGTCTTAAATTAAATTTTTAATTTTTTTTATAGATTTCTTTTACAAGAAATAATTATATTTGAGGCAATTGTTAAGTAAAAATTAATAATAACCGATTACTACTATTAATATTTTTCTAGTTTTTAGCAGTTGTAATTGGTTACAAGTTTTATGTAACCGATTACATGCATGTAAATTTTAGTTTTCAGTTTAGGTTGACTTGTTACTTGTGTCCCAATCCATTTGTGATTGTTTAAATACCATGGAGATATTATTATAAATGTTAATAAAAATATACATTCTCAACCTTTAATTACACACACAATATATATATATATATATATATATATATATATATATATATATATATATATATATATATATATATAATCCTCTTTTTCCACATTCAAACACTCCATTTTCACCAACCAAGTGATTCTAAGTTCTAACATTTGCATCAAGAGTCTGGTTCGATCCATCAAACACCTAGTATGCAACATGATTTTTGTCTTCAATGAAAGAATTCCTACAAACCTATCCATCTTTAATGCGAAGAATTACGACAAATGGTGCAAACAAATGAAAGTGTTGTTTGGCTATCAATATGTTCTTGAAGTGATCAAGAACGGGGCGAGTCCTCTTGTCGAAGGTGCAACAGATGCACAACGAGCAATACTTAAGGAAGAGAAGAAGAAAGATTTTAATACGTTGTTTTTTATCCATCAATACGTGAATGGTGATAACTTTGAGAAAGTTGGTGACTGCGAATCGTCAAAGCAAACGTGAGAAATATTGGTAAAGGCATATGTAGGGACTGACAAGGAGAAAGTGGTGAGGTTACAAACTCACAAATTTCAACTTGAATAAATTCAAATGGAGGAAAATGAGAAAATCAACAATTACGATACGAGAATTAACCGGTTGATAAACAAAGTAAAAACATGTGAAGAAACTGTTATAGAGCAGTATGTCGTCACAAAAATCTTGTGTTCTTTGACGACAAGATTTGATAACATAAATGAGAAAGACAAAAAGTTGAAAGGAAAATTACCCATGAAGAATAAAGGAAATTTTTCAAAATTTTAGAGGAAGAGAATCCCAAAATTCGAAGAATTCGACTTGTCAAAAGAGTGAGAGAAACTCCAACAAAAATGATAGTCAAGACAACTTTAGAGGTGCTAGTAAAAATGTTGACAAGAGCAAGATGCATTGCTTTATTTGTCAAAAGTTTGATCATTTTGCAAGAGAATGCAACACGAATAAGAAGGAACCTCGAGTGGATCAAGTGAAAGTTGCAAGACAAGAGTTTGATGAAGAGAACACACTCCTGGCCATGATAATATAAGGGGAATGTAGTAGCAACAAACTGCGGGATAATAGCAGCAGTAATTCCAGGAATGCTACAGAAGCATGTTGTAACTGGTTACGTAAAAGCTATAATCGATTACAAACAGAAGAAAACTATTATACCCCAAATTTGACCCACAAGCTTTCATTTTTTTTTGCACTAAATTCATCTGCATATGATTCCATTTGGTCATGGAGTCACCATAATCACATGCAATATAGCTCATTTAATAAAAAAGTCAACATAAAGTCAACATTTTCATCAACATTAAGTTTAGAGCGGGAAAGAATAGATATCTAGTCGTTAATTTAAAAAGCATTAAGTTAAAATTCATTTTTGAGCCAACCTATAACATATAAATAAAAGTCCCTATCCTAATTTCAACTAATTTAGAAACGTGTTTTGACACTTCTCACTCACTCACGCGTGCGCGCGCGTACACACACACACACACACACTATCCCTCTAAATTGTTTTTTGTTACTTTCTCTCACTAATATTTTATCCAAAATGCTTTTACAAAAAATTTATTTTGTGAGTGGGGATAAGTTGTAATTCTAGAAGGGTAGAATTATAAAATTCACCAAGGGAAAATTTTGTATTCAACTTGGTTGAATATTATCCATTTAGGGATTATTTGTGGGTTAGAAGCTAAATATGTAAAAAAAAACTTTGGTTTGGGGATTGTGCGACCAAGTCCTTGTTTAGGTTCTTGGTTAGCCCGTGATAAAACCATGATTCGATTAAATCTTAACCCGTGGTAAAAACTTGGATAAGGTTTGGGATTAGTCCTACATTAAAATATTCTAAGTTATTGGTTAGCCCCTATAAAACCAATGCTTAAGGTTTGTGAGCTCATCCATTGATAAAAGCTTACACAGTTTGTTTAGATGCTTGAAAACTAAACGCTCCGAGATTCTAGTAGAAATATGACTAACCGATTCGATCTACTGCGTAGAAAGGAGACTAATCGCTTCAATCCACAGTTAGAAAGAAAAGGCTCAACTATGATATTCCTATTCTTATTGTTTGGATGGAAGTCTACCATTTTCCTAGTATAAGGGGGTTCATGAGTATTTCCTACTAAAAACCCTCAACGTTTATTGGATACTCTTAAGGTCGATTCTTAGGGAGAGGAGTAAGTTATTTTATTTTTGACCGAACCTCTATAATTGTTGGTGTTCTCTCTTTTCCCTAAACTCTTTATATTCTGCAATTTATTTTTTGCGGCTTAATATGTTTTTAAACTTAGATTTTTTTATCTGTAAATTTTTTCAAAACACATTTTTCTGAACCACACAATTCACCCTTTATTGTGTATGAATTCACATGTACAACATGTATCTCCTTCTCTGTTACATCGGTGACACGTCCAAAAGGCCAACCATGTCTTCATAGACAAGAATCTTTCAGAAAGCAATATGTTCCACCTTCAACTCATTTTCTCATGTGGTCAAGATGCCTTAAGAGAAAACATACTTGTTCAAACCCCTCAAGAAGTGGTCTCGACTCTAATATTTATGGAATCTGTCCCTACATTTGGCCATCTTTGACCTAAGGGGAGGGAATGGGAATGATTATCCTCCAGAAGAATGCAAAAGCTGAATGGGCCTCACGACTTTAAGGGACGATTAGGAAGTATCCATCTTTGAAAATTATCCAATCATCAACATAAACATGAAACATTTTCTTCAGTTGACAAAGAGAGAGAGAAACCCCCCCACTCTACTCTAATATAAGTGTGTGTTACTCACATTAATATTTGAGCACCTTCACATAGGCCCAGCTCAACGAGTGTAGTTGAGAAGGGGTAATCTGTAAGTTGTTCAACATTTCCACTTAGAAGTCGTAAAGAAGGAGATGGGATCCAAGTATGTAAAATAAACACTTATACAAGTGCATAAACATCCATTGAAGGAAATGGACAACCTCATGCAATAATCATATGAGAGACCATAAAATCAGAAGACAGTCCCATGTCCGGGTGATCATTCTCCACTTTATTATTGTCCCCAAACATGGAAAAGGTCCCAATAACTTCTACATCCACCAATAATACTAGGTGGCATTCACGGGAAACTCGAGGCCTTGTTGGTCTTTTCAAATGATATTGTCCCTACTGTCGACAAAAAAGATAATGTCTTCTATGAGTTCTAATTTTCCACTGAAATTTAAAATGTTGCCTAACTTCTTATTGTTGAACTCCTTTCCATTCTAGGACCTAAAAGCTTTGATAGATATTTGGGTCATCGGATCACCCGGTGCGCCTATATAAACTCCGAATATACCATGGGTGATTCAAGAAAGGGAGAGCCATGGTCAATTCCCCTCATGTAGAGATGAACCAAATTCACCCCTCCATCTTCTCCTACATGGCTGTATTCACTTCTATCATAATGGAAATTCATGGGGTCAATACTATTTTTGAAAAAACTCCTTAGACTTAGAACTATCACTAAGAATGATAAGGTTTGTAAGAGAATTTTTAAATTCCAAAGGAGCAACATCCAATACATATAGATCTACAACTCATGTGCAGAACATGACCTCTTGTCATTGTAACTAGATATATTTATAATGTTTGCGGTTCTATCTCCTAAGTTGGCCATTTCTAAGAGGAAAAAGTAGAAAACAACAACAGTAAATGAGAGAGATAAAATTGGTACCTAGAAACGCAACAACGAAAGAACAGAGCAACAACGAAAGAACCATCCAGAAACGCAAAGGACCAAATATATTACGAAGTTTGAAAGAAAAATAAAGGGATAAGACAAAGTGTCGTTGGAGTTCAAGGATGGAGAATCAAAATTGGCAAATGATTCAACAACCTTTACATAATTGAGCGAAGTAGGCAAACAAAATTCAATTGGCGGGTTTCGAAATCTCAATGCCACTTGAGTGCACTTAAGCACTCTAAATGATCGAGCCACACATCCTAGGGTGTATGGCCATGTACATGAACAATCACATGAAGTGATTTAGTGACGAGACTGACATTTAATGCACCTATTTCCAATGTCACTTCCTCCTAATTTTCAGACCTTTTGTCGTTTTACCTACCAGGAGTTTGTAAGAAATATAACGATAGAGGATAAAAGTTGATAGTCGATTCGGTAACTTTAAAATTTTGTAATTACTTTGGGTCATTTCCAACCCTCGAAGCAGAAGCGTTGGCCCTCAAAGAAGCTATCCATAGTGCTATTGAGCTTCGGTTGGAGAATGTTATTTTTGAGAGTGATTCTCAAAATACGGTTCAAGCTACTAGGACGGGACTCATCGGTTCTTCTGAATTTATTTTCATTATTTTTACTATTCGTAATTTATTGCTTAATTTTTTTAACTTTGAGATAAAGTTTGTAAAGCGCCAAACAAATTCGGCTGCTCACGCCATAGCGACGGCTGCCGATTCTTGGTCTAGATGTAACTTATTTAATTTAACACATGATATGAGTTAAGTTTCCTTTTGATAAAAAAATAGGTTATCTCTCTTTACAACATAAATTTCTTCCAAAAGATAATACATTATAATCAATTAAATAGACCAAAGTCACATAGTCATGTAACATTAAAGGCACTGAATCCATCTCCTATATTTGATTGCATGATTTCATTAATTATCTAATTTAATCAACTTGAATTTCAATGTTGAGAGTGAGTTCAGTCTTCTCAAAAGGTTTTTAACACAAGACAACTTTATTTTTTATAATTTGAATATTCTCTTACTTTAAAAAATCTGTTGATTTAATTATTCACACAACTTATTTTTATACTTGATGATATGATTTGAGAGACATGATATTTCACATTTGTGCCAATTGCCGTTTTTCAGGTGACGTCCCAATCCCACTTACTCAAATGAAAAAGGTAACTTTTCTATTACTACATACTCATCAATTCACAGCTCCCAAGATGCAAAGTTTGTGCTGATTGAAAACGACAAATAAAAGTTAGATTCTACAATTATTCCAATCTCTTCCATTTGACACATGTCATGCATATGATGAAAAATAAATGACACGTCACATATTCGATTTGGATAAGGTTCAAAAAATGCGCATAATGATATCGTAACTTAACGTGTATCACCCACCGTATTTATAACAAATTTAGGATAAATACTTGAAAGTAAGATCATAATTGATAAGGTATATCATACCATAGCACCTAACTAAACACAAATTTCAAATAGTTGGTCATTAATCCACTAGTATATGATAAGTTTGTAATTTGTGAGTTGTTAATCTTCTAAGCATGACAGATACACTATGTTTGTTTTAGTTGGTAGGGCAATTAAAATTTGGTAAATAACCACTAATCTAGTAAACGTGTATATTATCATCGCCGACATAACACAACCATAAACCATAGTATATTTTAAATGTCTTGCCTGCACCTTCTTACTTTAGTTTCTACTCAATTAAAAAATTTAAAATTATTATTAATTTAACATGTTTGCCTGCTGTTTTGTAGGGCAAAAATTGTGGGTAAATTTTGGTGATTTAGTTGTTATTTTTTATTTTAATTATTGTTCTATTTTAAAATATAATAATAAAGATTGTTTATAAAGAGGGGAAAAAAACATCAAGCTATGCCGTTACTTTTTTTTAATGACAATATTAATCCTCCTAAATACTACATACATTGATTTAGAAGACACACCATAGTTATGCACGAGCTTTTGGACTCTCTAAAAAAATTCATCGTTTGTCTCTGGTGTTAGGAAGGCAAAAATAGATAACAAAAATAGTATGAAAGCATGTTGATTGTCAGAACGTGTTTTCTCATGTTTGACCTTTTTACTTAAGACATCTTTGAGGGGGTTTATGTCTCATAGTAAAACCTCTAGTCCTCAGTCCCACTAATGGAGAAATCCTAGTCAATTTCACACATGCGTGTTTCCATCGTATTCAATCGTACATTAGAAGATCTGCTGAACTAAGTGTCGATCTCTCATCCAGTGGATCAGTCAAGAAATTCAAAGACGCCTATTTTTTCACAGATTTTCCTACTCATCAAAATATATCAAATAGAACATCCTCTAACAATGTCATGTTGTATTTAAAGCCTGAAAGCTCCTTACAATGAATTTTGTGTTCTCCAAACGTATTCAAACACGTCTTGCAACAAACAAGACAAACCTCATCAATATGGAATAAAAGAATCATAAGACAATATCTAAGTGTTTTGTATCGTCCATAAAGACCAACGGTCACGACCCAGAGGAAACAACAATTAGCGAAACCACTTGATGTGTACGGGTATTACCCTAGGGAAGAGTTAGGAGATCCAAGTCAAGATACATCCAACGACTCCCTACATCGTACGCTTGAAGAATAATGGATGGTTACAATTGGTCCAATTTATAAATGAAAAGTGCACTATTCTCCAGATATATAATTTCAAATTCAAACTTCATTCACTCATCTCACTCACATAATGACTTGATTGTTGAAGTGCTACCCTTGTAGGCCAGCCTCCCTCACCGCATTAGAAGTTCACATCTACCATTGCATCTTGCAACCTTCGTTCTCTGTTCAAGTATACCTTGGAGGCTGCATTAAACCATACATAAACCTTTTTAATTTGCAAAACTAGTCTACTGTGTCTAATGTCACTTAACCCTTATGGTTGTCCATATAGTTTTTTCATCAAGATTATCTTGAATAAATGTCATCTTCACATCCATCTTATTTAAATGCATATCCCGACTAGCTACCAAGGCTAATACTGCCTTGATAAAAGTATGTTCGTTGACCAGACAAATTTTTTATCATAGTCAATCCCATTCTATTTTGAGTATTCGTTTGCTACAAGAAGAACATTGAACTTTTCCTCTTCTTTTTCTGTTACTCCTGATTTTCTCTTGAACACCCGCTTACAACCTATGGTGCTTTCTCCCATATTTGATTTTTCTTACAGCCTGGAAAAATGAGTCGGTCTCAATGTTTATACTAGATCAATCATCAATCTCTATAAAACAGACTCAACTTTAGAATGTGGGTTGAAACTCTCACTTTTCCACCCATATTAAGAGTGTGTCGGTTTCGGATCTTATTATAACTAATACATCATTTACGAAAATAGATGAACATCTTATCACATATAAGATTGAGGTGACGTGTTTTTAGATAGATTTATCTCTTATAAAGGAGTTAGATATAAAGTTTTGTTTGGACTCTTAAGTTATTTCAGGGACTGTTTGACTATACAGCATCGAGTATTAATCATAGTATAATGTTCAAACGGATAGCAAAGATAAGAAGTCATGTGAGAACGCCACAAATCAAGTGGTGGCATTTGAAGGATGAAAATAAGAAGTTTCCAACAAAATATTTTGGAGGGAGGGTTTGACAACCATAATGAAAAACAAATGATATGTGGAATAAGATAGCCCAAGAGATTAGAAAAGTAGCTAAAAAAGACATTGGGAGAACCAAGAGGTTTTGAACTTTGGGGTAAAGAATTACGGAGGTGAAATTAAGTGTTCAAAGTAAAGTTAGAGTAAAAAGATTATTTTAATTAGTGACCTAGGTGTAAGAAAGCTGGAACTTGGCGAAAGTATAAGAAACCTAAGAACGAGACAAAAAAGATGACGATTGGAGAAATAACCTAAACTTTGACAGATTATACCAATATTAAGGAATCGGGGAGGGAGAAAATTTTATATTAGCCTTGCTAAGGAAAGAGAACGAAATATAAGAGATTTGAATCATATGAAATGTGTTAAAGATAAAAAAAATGTAAAGTCTTGGTTCATGAAAAGTATATAAATGCAATGTTAGACATATTTCTATAATTTATTTAATGAAGGATATGATATGTCACGGGCTCTAGCAGACTCGACATTAGAGAATAGGAATGAAACTATAATTACTATCGTCGAATAAAAAACAAGAGGTAAACTTGAAAAGGATGAGTAACAATAAGGTGGTTGATCCAGACAACATACTTATTGAAGTGTGGAAAATTCTTGAATTATGCATTGATTGACTCACCAAACTCTTTTACAAAATTATGAAATAAAAATAAATGTCAGATGAATGGAGAATAAGCACTTTAGTTTCAATTTATAAGAACAAAGATATATATATATATATATATATATATATATATATATATATATATAAAATTGTGAAAATTAATTTACAGGGGTGTTAAAAATTATGAGACATACCATTAAGTTATGAGAACTATTGATTAAACATATGAGAGATTGACCATTGAAGTCATCTATCTACTACGATGTATGGTGAAGCAGTATCAGATGGACCAACGGGACTTGCACTTAATTTTTATTGACTTTGAGAAGTCATATGCTAGAGTGACTAGAGAGATTTTGTGGAAAGCTCTAGAAAATAAAATGGTTATTGCATATATTTGAGTTACCCAAGATACGTATGAAGGGTATCGATTAGTGTATGGACATAAGGTGGAGAGACAGACGATTTCTCTGTTATAATAGGTTTGCATCATGATTCAACCCTAAACTCCTACCTTTTTATTTAATTTTGGATGTACTCACATAATACATCTAAGAGCTAGCACCGAGAGACATGTATTCTTTTGTAAATGATTTAGTCCTACTGGAAAAGTCGGAGGAGAATTTAAAAGAGAGCTGGTTGGAGACTTGGAGATGAGATTTAGAAACAAACGACTCTCACCTATGCAGAAGTAAGACAGAGTAAATTGAACGTAAGTTGAGCAAAAGGAGAAGCGTTTCTAACCCAGCGGGAAAGTTGGAGACCATATCATCCTAGAAGTCACGAGATTTAAATATCTTAGGTCTGTAATACAAAATGATAGAAAAATATAATGGGACGTAAACCATCGAATTCAATATGGATGACTGAAATGGAGGAGGACTTCAAGAATTTTATGTGACACAAAGGTACCACTCAAGATGAAAGGAAATTTTTATCGGACAGGGGTAAAATTTGCGATGTTGTACTAGACAAAACATTTGATGGTTAAAAATCAACACGAAAATAAAGTAAGCGCAACAGAGATAATGATGTTGCATTGGACTTGTGGTAACACTAGACATGATAAGATGATGAAATGTAGACTTAGATAATTTTGTCTTGTAGAGAGAAGACATGTAGAATCTATGATAAAAAGTGTATTTTAGATGAAAAAGAATCAAATAGAGAAAGACCTAAAAACAAGATAAGTTATTAAAAAAAATTTTAAAATTAACGATGATATTACAGAAAGTGATCCGTGTGGCCAACTTTACTTAATAGGACTTGATTGTTGTTGGTGGTGTATGCATTTAGTGAGAAAGCTATGAGTTAGATTGTCTAACAAATTAACGTGTATAATTTTATATACCTTGTCATAAAATGCTTCATTACTTTATTTTTTGAGCTTTTCATTTGTTTAACATATAAACTGGAAAAGAAAATCTATTACATTCTTTTGGTCTAGAAATCAGAATCCTATTCAAATGGAATGTGCTTTGAGAAAATGCAGGGCATAATATTTATCAAACAAGAAGAATATTATGTTATTCCCGTAGACTAAAAGAGATGAATATTCTATTATATCATCAGCAAATGGCATAAGATCTTTTTGTATAAGTTATTTATATCGGCACATAAGATTCATGTCTTGTCAAAAATATTATCCAAACAAAAATTCTTCCATTATAATCTAAATTTTGTGGTTGAATTCTTCTTATTCCTTTTTAGAATAACACATTGCCATTCAGTTTTCATTAGTCCCATAAAAATAATATCATTATACTTTTAGCTGGAGTAAATTTTGAAGTATCAGCATGCAAATAAATTTTAAGACATTAATTCTCATAATTGACACATTGATTAAGAAAAATAATCAAGATCGTATGATTATCCATTGTGCCCTGTTATGTTTAAGATGACTAATGAAATTTAGTTTTTATATAGAATTGATAAGAAATGAGGGCAACATTTAATTCCTTGATTAAATGAATCATATAATCTAACCAAGGCAATCTAGTTGTAAAAGAAAGATATCATGAATTCTCATTTATATATACACTTAATTTCTATGCAAGGAAAAACCATGTATGCAACGAATATAATGTATTTTGCATATATCAGTTCAAGTTTTTGTATGATTTACATCAATTTACAATCACATAATGATAGGAAATTAGAGAAAAAGAAATAGAGCTATGCGATTCCGACGGTGATGTAGATCGAGGGTGTAGATCGTGTTTCGAGATGTCACAGCGTTGTTGAGCTTTGTCTGTTTTCTTCTGGTTTCAGTCATCAAGGGTCTTTCCATTTCTTCTTCTGCTTCATCTTTGGTTTAAACTCCTGGTTTTAGGATCAGGGACCTCAGTGGAGGAGTAGTTTTGGGGCTTTTGGTTTATGCGTTCTTTTCTTTGATTTTAGGGCATTTGTCTGTTGTGTTTTTAGTTCGTGGGTTTCGTTGGCTGTGGTTTTTTTTTTTTGCTTTGTCCTTTTGTCGGATCTAGGTTTCTAATTGTTGTTTCACTCCAAATGAGGGGCGAGGTTCAGCAGAGGGGGGAGGCCTGGGTGGAGGTGAGGAGAAAATCTTTCAGAAATTGGGTTCCTATGTGGGATACTTTTCCATTCAGTAGGGCACAAAGAGGTGTTGGCTCGGGAGATTTATTTTCCTTCTACATTTATGAGTTTCCAGATTCAACCAAGGCTAGGGACTTGTATGATTTGTTTGGCTGTATAGGAAAATTAATGAAGGTTTCGATATCTCCAAGGAGAAATAAGGTGGGGAAGAGATTCGGTTTTGCGAGGTTTAAGGAGGTAGAAGACATGAGGTTGCTGGCAGTTACTTTCGATAATTTTCAGATTGGCGAGAGGAAAATTCACGCAAACGAGTCAAGGTTTGAGCGCTTTGTTCCTTTAGCACAAAGGCTTAATGGGGGAAGGAAGAGGTTTGGGGAGAATGCGGCGAAGGAAGATGATTTGAAGAGGGGTGTTAATTATGTAGAGGGGAGAAATTCCATTAGGAATTGGAGCAGGTCTTTTGTGGAGGTTGTAAACAATAATAGGATCAGTTGTGAAGGAGAGGTACCAAGTGCGTTATTCATCATCGAAGGATGTTAACGACAGGTTACAAAAAGCGTTCGTGGGGAGTGTGAATATTTTAGGATCCACATATAGTATGCAAACCAAGTTGGAGATGGAGGGCTACTATAATGTCAAGGTCACTCCTTTAGGTGATTCGTTGTGCATTTTGGAAGAATCGGAGCGTGATGTCATCGATAATTTCGTTCTTGAAGGGGAATTATGGTGGAAGAATTG
This sequence comes from Vicia villosa, assembly GCF_029867415.1. Classification (NCBI taxonomy): domain Eukaryota; kingdom Viridiplantae; phylum Streptophyta; class Magnoliopsida; order Fabales; family Fabaceae; genus Vicia; species Vicia villosa. The sequence goes on along the minus strand of NW_026704957.1, from coordinate 960,079 downwards.
TTGAGAAGGTATTTAAATGGGAAGAAGGTGTTGTTGAGGCTGTCAGGCATGTGTGGATCAGGATTTTTGGAGTACCCGCTCATGCTTGGAATGCCGAGTTTTTTGTGTTGTTGGCGAATTCGTTAGGCAAGTTCTTGTGCTTAGATGAATACACGGCGGGAGGCTTATGTTACGATGTTGCCAGGATAAGAATTTCGGTGCCCCTTGATTTCAAGTTGTTGGAAAGTATGACGGTTATGATTGATGATAGGGCTTTTAATTTGATTCTTAGGGAGGAGTGTGGTAATCATCCCTTGAATTCTGGTAATTCAAATTCCTTCTTTTCTGGTTTTGTTTCTTCTATAACGGAAACAGACACGACTTGTTTTTTAGTGGACTCGGAAGACGTTATCAAATAACTTTCTAGTGTAGGAGAGGTTGTGGGTTCGGCTGATGGGGAGGGCCATTCTGCTTCAGGTAGAGGTGAAGCAAGTAGGAAAGCGGAGTCTTTAGAGAAGAATGCTTTGGGTTTGCAGCAACTTCCAGGGGACTTGGGTTTGTCGTCGAGCCAGTTTAAGCAGAACGAATATATGGCTTCGGTTAGGGATGAGATTTCAGGGGCAGAGGCTGTTTTGGTAGTCGATTTGTCTGCGGATTCCAGTTCTTTTGTAGAGGACAATATCTGTATTCCAACTAAGCATATTATGGATTCTAGGAAACCTGAAGATGTAGTAGCTTTTGACGGGGAAATTTCGGTTGGCGGTGGGGGTGCAAATAGCTACAATCTCGCGTCTAAAGTGAGGGCTATCGGTTCTTTCGACAAGGCGGGGACAGTAGCTAAGGAAAAGAAGAAGCGTCGAAACAAAAATTTGATTTTCAATAATTTTTCGGATATTGATGAATCTCTTCATAAAAGATCTGTTTGGAATGTTAAAAAAATTCAAAGGGAAGGAACTGTTGGTAGATGGGATTCGTGTTTCCAAGCAAAGGCATGCCTCCCCATTGGTCGGTCATAGGGTTTCTTCAAAAAGCAGTATAGGTGAGGCCACTTCTTTGAGGTCTGTTCAGGATGCTCTCAATGTTGACAGGGATGTTGTTTTACACGGCAACCATAGTGGTATGAGTGACATCAATAAAAATAATTGTAGGCAATAGGGTAACTTAGATTGCGAATCCGGTTCAAAGATTTGGAATGCTATGGAAGCTTTGGGGGTGGTGTATAAAGGGGGCGATTTGGAAGTCATAGAGAGGATTGAAGCTTTGGAGAAAGAAGCTTTATTGAGAAAAGGCGGTATGAAGGAGTCTAAAAAAGGTTTGTTATGATTATTGGCACTATGAACATTAATGGGGGTGGCAATGCTCTTAAGAGGAGAAGAATTAGTTCTTTGATTCTAAAGAGCAAAGCGGATGTTTTCATGATTCAAGAAACTAAATTATCCAATTTAAAAGATTTTGTGGCGAAGAGTTTTTGGAATAGCAAAGGTATCGGGTATTCTTTTTCTAATTCATCAGGAAGATCGGGGGGTCTTTTAACTTTGTGGAAGGAGGACTTTTTTGGAAATTATCATGAGCTTCAAAGGGGAGGGGTACCTTTGTAACAGCTCGGGCCTCTCGCAAGGCGCTCCCGACACTATTACCTCACAAACTTCTCTACCCCCCTCTCTAGTAGAGTTTTTGCCTTTCGTGGGAATCGAACCTTGTACCATGGGGTTCGAGTACATGTTCATTCCATTCCCACTACCACACCTTTTTATGTAACAGCCCGAGCCTTCGACATTCCCGGCACTGTCACCTCACGATCTTTTTTACCCCCCTCTCTAGTAAATTTTTTGCCTTTCGTGGGAATCGAACCATGTACCCTGGGGTTCAAGTACATGTTCAATCCATTCCCACTACCAATTAGGCTACTAGCACAATTGGTAGTGGGAATGAAATGAACATGTACTTGAACCCCAGGGTACAAGGTTCGAGTGGGCTGTTACAACCTTGGTGTTAAATTTCAAAAGAACAACAATTTCTTTTATTTGATTAATGTTTATTGGTATTGTGAGATCTCTGAAAAGAGAATTTTTTGGCGGAGATTTTAATACTATTAAGGCGCGTAGCGAGAGGAAAGGAAGAGGGCTTGTGTCTAATATTAATGACTTCGCAAATTTCATAGAGGAAAGTATGTTGGTGGATGTGCCTTGCAAAGGAAAAAAAATTTACTTGGTATAGTGGTGACAGTAAATCAATAAGTAGAATTGATAGATTTCTTGTTTCGGATAAAGTGGTGAATGATTGGGGGTGGTTGGTTAATTGGTGGGAGATAGAGATGTTTCCGATCATTGTCCTATATGGTTAGAAGTGGATAATAACAATTGGGGTCCTAAACTGTTCAAATTCAACAATGAATAGTTTTCTTGTGATTCTTTTTTCTCTTTAGTGGAAAAGGAATGGAAAAGCTTTAAGGTGGAAGGTAGAGGGGATTATGTCTTGAAACAAAAGCTTACTCTTCTCAAAGGGAGACTTAAATGGTGGAATAAAGAGGTTTTTGGAAGAATTGATTTGAAAATACAAGTGGAAGTTAGAGACATTAATTTTGGGGACTAGTTGTTGGAAGTGAAAGGGGAGGATCTTCATCCGGATATTTTGATTAGTAGGAAGGAGGTAACGACCCGGTTTTGGTCAAAATTGAGAATAAAAGAGAATATGTTAGTTCAAAAAGCTAGTTTAAAGTGGTTAAATGAAGATGACTATAATAGCGGATTTTTTCACAAGGTTATGAAGGAGAAGAGAAGACGTAATCACATTGGGCCTATAAATACTTCGGAAGGGATTTTGGAAACGGTAAAGGATATTAAAGATCAATTTGTTCGTCATTTCTCAAAAAAATTTGAAGAGGAGGAAGGAGTAGCTCCTATTTTAGATGGGATTCCTTTTGATAGTATTAGTGAGGAGGATAGAGGATGGCTTGAAAGACCTTTTAAAGAAGAAGAAATTATTAAGGCGTTAAAGTGTTGTGGTGGAGCCAAAAGTCCGGGACCGGATGGGTTTTCTTTTCTTTTCATTAAAAGGTGTTGGTCTTTTTAAGAAAAGACTTCTTGAGGTACTTTGATCATTTTTTTGTGGGAGGAGAATTATCAAAGGCGGTTACTTCTTCTTTTTTGGATTTGATTCTGAAATCCTTCAATCCTTTATGTTTGGACGATTATAGACCGATTTGTTTGGTGGGTTGTATGTACAAAGCGATGGCTAAGATGTTGGCGGGGAGATTGAAACTTGTGTTGAATTCCATTGTTTCTCATTTTAAAAGCGCTTTCATTCTGGGTAGGCAATTGCTCGATGGCGTTTTGGTGGCTAACGAAGTGGTTGATTATGCTAGGAAGGAAGGTATTTCTTGTCTTCTTTTTAAAGTTGATTTTGAAAAGGCTTATGACAATGTTTCTTGGGATTTTTTGCGTTATTTGTAGATAAAAATGGGATTTGGAGATAAATAGAGGAAATGGATGGAATTATTGGTCTTTAAAAGCGACATGTCAGTTGTGGTTAATGGGAGTCCTACTAAGGAGTTTGTTGTAAAGAGAGGTTTAAGACAAGGGGATTCATTATCGCCTTTTCTTTTCATTATTGTGGGGGAGGCTCTTACTAGGTTGGTGCGGAAATCCATTGAAATTGGAGAATATGAGAATATGGTGATTAAGCGGAGTTGTAGTGTAGATATTCTTCAATTTTCGAAAGACACTTTAATGGTCGGCGAAGGTTCTTGGAAGCAAATAAAGGCTTTAAAGATTGGTTTGATAGCTTTTGAGCTAGTCTCGGGTCTTGGCATCAATTTTCATAAAAGCAAATTGATTGGGATTAATGTTTCGCCTCACTTTATGGATGCCGCCTCTTTATATCTTTCTTGTAAGATTGAAGCTAGTAATTTCTTTTTTCTTGGTATTCCCATTGGTTTCAACCCAAGGAAAGAGGCTACTTTGTTCCCGCTTTTGGACAAGATGAAAAATCATTTGATGGGATGGAAGAACCGTTTTCTAAATCTTTGAGGTAGGATCACGCTTTTGAAGTCTATTTTGAGTTCTCTCACTATTTTTACCATGTCTTTCTATAAGATGTCGGCTAAAGTGGTTAAAGAATTTACTAAGTTACAAAGTAATTTCTTATGGGGGGAGTGGACGAGAAGAGGAACATTCATTGGGTTAGTTGGAAAGTTGTGATATTGCCTTATTTAAAAGGAGGTTTAGCCATTAAAGATATTAAAGACTTTAATCTTGTCCTTTTAAATAATTGGAGATGGAGGATTGTTAATGGTGGGAGGTCGTTGTGGTTTGATGTTTTGAAGGCTCATTATGGTGATTTAAGCATGCATGTTTTATGTGGAGGGGATTCTTTCAAACTTTCTTGATCATCTTTTTGGTGGCGGGACTTGCTAAAGGTTAGTAATTTTACTCCTTTTGCTAAGGATCCTTTTGTTTCCAATTGTTGTTTTAAACTGGGAAATTGTTTTATCACCCCATTTTGGGAAGCTTGTTGATTAAATTATTCTATTTTGATGGAGGTTTTTCCAGAGCTTTTGGCGATTTCTTCGTTGAAAAAAGTGTCTGTAGCGGTTATGGGAGGTCGGTGTGAGGGGGTGTAGATATGGGGAGATTTAGGTATCTCGGAGGTTGTGTTTGTTGAGGCAGGTATATTATCTAAGTTATTGGTTTTGCGGGCTCTTTTAGAGACGTTTGGGGGTGTGAATGTTGTGAAGGATTCCGTGTGTTGGCTTATTGATTCGGAAAAGGTTTTTACGGTATCTTCGTGATACCACCGGTATGCTTCATTGCGTACGCCTTTTGGTCCCTTTAATAGGAATGATGAGGCTTTGGAAAAGATTTGGAAGATGGAGGTCCCTTTAAAGATTAAAGCTTTTGCTTGGAGACTTTTTGTGAATAGGCTTCCTACTAAAGACCTTTTAATGTATAGAGGTATTAACCTTCCTACTTCTAACTTAAATTGTGTTTTTTGTAATTTGCATTTGGGAGATAGGGACCATATTTTCTTCAAATGTGATGTGATTAAGGTTGTTTGAAAAGAAATTGGTGTGTGGGTGGATTATCCGAGTTGGAGTGAGGAAGATTGCATTCTGTTTTTTATGGAATGGTATTCCACGGGTTGTGTAAAAAGTATCACAGTTGGCAAATTGTGGGTGTTTCGGTTAGCCACTTGTTGGATTATTTGGTTGACAAGGAATGACTTTTGTTTTAGGAATGACGTTTGGAATATAAACAATATTCTTTGGAATATCAAGATTTTGATTTGGAGCTGGTCTTCATTTGAAGATATTGCTTATTCCAATTGTAATTTTTACGATTTTAGCAAAGACCCTTTGTCTTTTATGTCGTAATTGTAATTGATTTATAATATCGTTTTTGTCGGACTCGTTCCGTTCTTATATATCAAGGTTGGAGAACTCTTAGTTCTCCCTTATATTAATTCTTGCTTACACAAAAAAAAAATTACAATCACATATGTTAGGCTTGCACAAAAAGAAATATGGATCGAGGATTTTTATGAAGTAAAGGTTTGCGCTTTATGAATTTATGTATTTATGATGAATTTAACTACTTGTTTTTAGGTTTATGCTTTTGTCATAAATTTCGCGATCGATATTTAGGTTTATATTTTTTTGGGTTTTAATGTATTTTCATCTTTTGTGATCGATTTAACGATTTTTTGTTTTATTTAATTTTAAAAAAATCTCTATTTTGAGTTTTTTTTTACATTTTCTCTTAAATTTCATTTTTTTGGATTTCATTTATTTCTTTAATTTTCTCTATTTTGGATTTTATTTATTTTTTGAAAATTTATTTTAAAGTTCATGTTTTGTGTTTCACTAATGTTTTTGAGTATATATTTTTTTTTAAATTTGTCTATTTTGAGTTTCATTTATTTTTTTTAAAAAAATCATTATTTTCATGTTTTGTTGAAATTGTCTGTGATATACATATTCATTGATTTTGACGCACTCCTTTTTAAACTGCTAATAATTTAATATGATTTAAACTTTACTTAAATATAATGAAATTAACAACAAATTTTCAAAAAAGTATTTAATGGTTTACTCGAATTAAAATATGGGAACATAAGAATGAATGACAATGAAAATGAAATGAGAAGCAGTGTATTGCTAATACTAACCGACAAAGCAAAAGAAAAGAAGGGAGTGATTATGAGTTTGTTTGTTTTGTTTTTTTTTTTTTTAAATAATTTTATAGTATTATATAATTTTATGTAAAAAATATTATGAAGAAGTTTTTTATAAAAGTTTTAAATAAAAATTTGACTCGAATAGTTATTCTTAAAATGTTATTTTAAGTATTTTATTTTTTTATTGAAAAATTTTTGGAATATCAAAATTTTAAAAAAAATTACTTAATTTTGAAGTTACTTTAAATAGATTTTCAAAAAAATTATTTTTAAAATATTAATTTTAAAAGAAAATTTAATTTTGATCACGTTTTAATCTTCAATAATATTTATTTATGTTACAAGGTGTCAAAAGTAATATCTCAATTTAGAAAAATCAAATATAAAAAAATTTATAATATTTTAAAAACAATTTTATAAAATCTACTTTTTAATATATAAAGAAAAAATTTTATTTTCTTAAAGTTGAAATAAAGAAGCATATCATACTGACGTTTTATGGTGCAATTGAACGATGTGGGCTCACCATGGTGTTTTTTTATTTTTCTTTGACTAGTAAATTGTTTTTGAGCTATACTATTCTTATAATTTTTTTCATACACCGTATCTTACGCCGTAGTAATTAATAAAGCAAAATATTTTCACACAGCAATAAAAAAAATACAAATTATTAAAAAACTAAAATTTTAGCATTGTAAATATAATTATACGGTGTTGATGTAAGTAAAAAGCAGAGTGTAAGTTTATCATTTCCCATTGTTTTTTCTTACGTGATGAAAGACTTAACTTTGTCAAATAATAAAATGTCAACTATGGTTGTAACTAAAACTAAACTGTTAACTACGGAAGATCCTATGGTGAGTATTCAACGTAGAACCTGCGTCAATGGTCTTGTTTTATTGTCGAAAATAAGCGCGTGGTATGAGATGACTCACTCTATGTATGAGTCAAGTCAAAGAGATGAACCACCCAAGCAAGCCGCGTTAGTTCGTTTTTACAACTCATCACATGTTGTACTTCCTAGATTCAATATCTAATCCTTTCATGACTTGTTACGATAATCTTATTCTTTGACTAAAACTAAAAACTACTCTGTTGAATTATGACTTCAGCATACATGTTTAGGGATGTCAATTGCATCTGTTAATGGGGATCTCTGTGGGGAATATCTGTGCGGAGATTCGAAGTTGGGGATTTTTTTCCCCGTGGGGATGGGGATGGAGGGAAAAGTTCCCCCGATAACACTTTGGGGCGGGAAGTGAGAAAGTATCCTCCGTCCCCGTGGATTCCCCGATTCCGAAGATATATGTTAATTTATATATTTTATATATTATATAACTTATATAATTTTACAATGTATTAGAAAATGAAGAGTCATTAGAAGTTATAAATTTGTCACACATAATCAACCACTTGCGCTGGACGACATCGGTATTGTGGTAGTAAATTAGTGGAAGCACGGTAGCAAGAAGTTATGTTACTATTTATTTAATTTTACATAAAAAATATTAGCAACATCAAGTTCTTTTGCTTTTTTTATTTATTATTGATGCAAGATGTATTTTTGATTTTTTTTATAAAATAAATATGCAAATATATGCGTTTTAAAAAATACGGAAAAAAAATACTAGTGTCATAGTTTTGATCAAAAAGTGTAGAAATTTTCTTAAAATTCCATCTCTGTGGATATCCGTGGGGATCTGTGGGGATGGGGATGGAGGGAAATATTCCCCCGTGGCGGGGATTGGGGATGGGGATGGAGACTAAATTTGGGGGTGGGGCGGGGAGTGGAGAAGCATCCTCCGAACAATATCTGCCCCGTTGACATCCCTATGCATGTTCATCACTATTCAATGTTAATAGGACTTTCTCATTTGATAATTTACACTATGTTTGGATCATGAAGGAAAGTAAAAGGAAAGAAAATAAAGAGGAAAGAAAGTATGAAGAAAGAAAGAGGATAGAAAATGGAATGATTATATAGTTGTTTGTTATAAAAGAAAGTGAAGGGAAAGAAAATTAAAATTTAAAAAAATATATTTGCCCAATGACAAAAATAACCCTAATAATATTATTTGTTTTAATTTAATTATTCATTACGTGAAGCTTTTTATATGAGTTATTTAAAAAAAATTAATTGTTATCAATTTTAATTAATTAAAGAGAAAAAGGTTCATACACTGACAGTGTAAAATTATTTTACACTGTCAACCAACCACAACCTTATATCAGAATAAATCACACTTTAAATTAAAAATTCTATTGGATGACAGTGTAAGATGATTTTACTCGGTGCATATAAATTAAACTCTTAATTAAAAGTGTTTAACAAAAAAACGAAAAGAAAAAAAGATATCAATAATTTCTTTTAGAGAAAATAAAGAATAACGAATTTTATAAAAAATGAAAAAGAATAAAATTAATAGTGCCTTTCAAGAAACTAATATTTGGTTGCATAATGTAAACTACAGTATTCATTTTATTCACAATAACAAACATGCATTATTATATAATACTATTGTACAGGGCTATTTTGGTCTTTTTCTTCAAAATCTTACCTAATCTTCTAGTTTCCCTTCAGTTGAGCGCGGAAAGGATTTTCTGGTGGGTCCCAGCTAAAATTTTCTTTCCATCTCTTTTTGGAGTATTTCCAAACGGTGGAAAGTGGATCAGTCCACTCATTTTCTTTCCTTTCTCTTATCTTTCTACAAAAACAAACATAGTGTTAATGTTTCGTTACATGTTTGAAACTTTGACATCAATCTTATAACAAGGTCCAATAGCATAGGGCAACGACAAACATTAATCACATTATGCTCATTAATAATGCTTCATCATTTAGTGACACCAAAAATTTAATATATATATATATATATATATATATATATATATATATATATATATATATATATATATATATATATATATATATATATATTATGCAAACGGTCTGTCTAAATAGGGGTGTTTGTATTTTAATTTCTATAATTCTAAATCTTTTCAATTTGGATGATGCTCTTCTGTGTGTTTGTAAGGTTATGTTCAAGAATGATGTTAAGAGTATAGAGCAGGTGGTTTCTCCTTTCACCAAGGGCAGAGAGTTTCTTCCTCCAAACACCTCAATAATTGTTTTATTAGATTCAACGATCAGTTGCACAACGTACATTTTCTTACAGAGACGGTTTTAATCACTTGTACTATATAAAGTGTCATTTCACGTATCAAAATAAATTATCATGTTCACATTACTTATTATTCTTGTAATGATTTGGACGTTGGAGTGCTAATTTTGCAGGTCAGTCCCTCCCGCCGCACCAAAAACTTGTTCTGGTGATCCAAAATCTCATCCCACTGTCTCATTGATCAATTATGGTTCCCGAGCAGAACAAGGGTTTTATCTAAGGTAATTGACTTTTGATTACTACGAATTTCACAAAGAACAGTTGTTTCTCTGTCGCAGATCTAGATCTCTGATTCTTTCCTCATAAATATCGATCTCTTACCGAACAACATGATATCAAACTTCTTAAGCTATGGTGAATTCGAAAATCACTTTATCTTCAAAACTCGCTGCTTAAGCGAGCAGAGCTCGTCCTTCTCTACTGAATATGGACGATCCAGTCTTAGTAACTTCACCCTTCGTTCCAACATCGCGATATTTGGATCCTCCAAGAGCTAACCAATGAGCATTCCAAGCTTTTCCAACCACTCAACCTTTTCCTTTGCCTTATCAAGAAAACCCTTCGAACTGAACTCCTTTGCAACCTCTATTACCTAGATAAGAAATGTTTCCCAATCTTCAATTGGTGCAAGTCAATTTAGGCATGCAGGGAGCCGTTGACCTATTGAACAGCGCATACAACTTGGTGCACCTGTAAAACTCCCAATTATTAGAAAACCTATTGTACGCCTCTTAGAGAGATAGTAACATACAAGAGGCGGTCTCGCATTGCAGTCCCTCTGTGATACCTTAGCCAATCACCACCAAAGAGGCCACACCACAAGAAGTTACTCCATGATCTCCAAGCCTCCACCGAATTAGGGGACACCATACTCCTCCTCTCGAATATAAGGGAAGAGGAGGGAGCCACTCACCAGAAGCTTCCAACTGCCGTCGGTCATCAATAAACTAGTCTCAGAGGAGAGAAAGGGATGACACATATGCTCTTACTACAAAACAAAAAAAGGAACTTGTTGTTTGCATCCATCCTTGATAGCAAAATCCCTAGGTCCTTCAAGAAACTATCAAAGTTGGAAGACTACGAAAGAACTGAGGACCCCAATGAACATGTAAAGCAAGATGATAATATGTTGGACTATTATCACGTCCATGGATCCATAAAGTGTAATCTCTTTGTGTTAACTCTTATCGGAGCTGCCATTACATGGTATAAGACTCTTCTGAACAAAAGCATTGATTCATGGAACGATCTATGTGACTCATTCAGCGCCTAGTTTATAACTTTAAAACAACAACCTACAACTACGACAGTGCTCTGTGGGATCACACATGTGAAGAAAGAAACTAAACATTATATCACGAAAATGGTTGGGCTGTAGGAGGTACAGATGAAGAACTAAAGTGTTGGATATTCAAGAAGATTTTGAGGCCAGCTTACATGTTCCTATAGAAGCTAGGGCTCAAGGGAGATTATAGCTTAAACGACTTGTTGAATAGAGCATAACCCTGTATGAATTGAGAAGAAAAGCTCATGGTATAAGAATGGTAAAATCATAGAGATTCTAGTAACTCCAAATACAATCATGCCTCGGAAAAAGAAAAAAATGGTCGAAGAGCCGATAGGGAGCAAGGGTCCTAGGATAAATTTTTCTCCTACACTCCTTTAAACACTTCAAAGGAGAATATTTGGAGAGAGTGCGCCAATATTGAGTTTATAGAAGTCAGGAAAAAGAACCCATGTCCGGTTAAGGAATCCTTAAGGGAAGATAAGTCCAAGTATTGTCGTTTCCACAAGAGTCATGATCACAATACCAATGAGTGCTTTCATATAAAATATGCCATAAAGGAGTTAATAAAAAAAAGGGCATCTCACCGAGTACACCCAGGAAAGAAAGAAGTTTAGAGGACAGGAAGAGTCACCGAAAAAGAAACGTTCTCTCCTTTCAGAAAAAAATTCTCCTCTAAAAAGGCTATTGACGAGATAGTTGGAGCCAATGAAAAATTAAATAATAATAATAATGAATAACAGAAAAATTGAAAAGAAAAATATTAATACATTGCTTCTATACTAACGGCCTCCTTAGGCCGAGTAACCCTTCCAAATGAACCATCAAAAAAGAATTATATAGTTGATGGTCATTAGCAAGAAAGAAAGAACTACTTCGATCGAGAAGTTGAAAAAGCCCATCCTCAAATTCCTCGATAGCGAGAAAGTGAGACGGCCGAAATAGGAAAGACATGAAATTGAAAAGGAAAAAAAATACATTTCAATTAATCATATAAATTAATGTCATGTCAAGACATTCTTGGGTGGAATTTAAAAAATAATGATTACATGGTAGGTGTATTGCCGCACATAAGATAATTCATTTTATTAATCCTAAATTTAATACACCCGAAAAATATTATAACAATAGTGCACATGTACACATAAAATCATTTTAAATAAAATAATTAAAATTTTAAGAGATGAATATGTATAAATAAATATATAGAAATTTAATTTATTTAAATTAAGCATATTACACCTAAGGCATGAGTATATTGGTTTTAATATTTTTCACATTTGCGTATTTTTTTCATTTTATGATATTGACTTGAGTATTGTATATTTGTTCAATGATTCATATTTTTGTTTTAACTCATTGAATTTGTGTTGTTTTATTATGTATATTCTATCTATAATTTAAATGAAGGAATATTATTTAAATAAATAAAAAGTTAATTAATAAATTAATTAATCAACTAAATTAAAGTAACATCGGTTCATTTAATTATTTTTTCTCAAATTTAATGCAAAAAAAATCAATATTTTATATTTATATTTGTAAGGCCTTTTCGCTGCCATATATATATATATATATATATATATATATATATATATATATATATATAGGGGACGACTCAAGTGAGAACACTTGGTTGTTATAAGAAATGAGAACAATGAATCACGACCATTAGATTTGATTTTAATGTACTGGATTGGTTTCTCTTTCTGTGTTGATTTAAAATAAATATTAAGGATCATAGAAAGAGAAACCAATCCAGTCCATTAAAATCAAATCTAACGGTCGTGATTCATTGTTCTCATTTCTCATAATAACAAAGTGTTCTCACTTGAGTCGTCCCCTATATATATATATATATATATATATATATATATATATATATATATATATATATATATATATATATATATATATAATATCGTTGTTATTTGCAGTTAAAAATATATTTTATGTTTGTTTTGTCAAACAAGAAAAATACATTTTGTCAACAAAAAAATAACGTATATATGTAATTTTTTTAAAAATTTTCAATGGAAACACTAATTTAACTTACACTCTTTATTATAGCATAATAAATCACCATTTTACAAATTTAAGAGATTAAAGTATCCGATCTATAACAATTCTAAGGACCAAAATACTCTATTAATATAGATTCTTATTGAAGTTATAATGGAGAAGTGTGAGGTACTACACAATGGATAGGGATAAGGGACATCTCTATTCTTTGGTTAGTGGTTATGAGTGGTAGCATTGCCAATGAGGGGATTGAAAAAGATTCCCTCCAAAAACAACGGTGTTATGTTCTTGTGCTTCTTCTCAATCTCAGCCTTTAATATTATTCTCATCTTTTACATGGGTGTAATTCTCTTACTATCTATATTTTAATAGTAGATTATTGATTTTATAGACTCTATAGGCCACAAGAGATGATGGAATTCAAACAGTATCTCAAATTAGCCTTTCAAAAAAATAATCTAACAAAATCATTTAAATTTAACAACGGCTTGTTGTATCAGAGATTTTCTAGTATTTGTGGCCTAACAGACATCCCAAGCCATTGAAACTATACTCATAAAGTAGTAGTAAACTGAATATGTCTATTTTTTGTAAAAATATTTACCATTTGTATATTAATATTTCTTTTTTCAAAACAACGTGAGATTTCTAACTCAAATGCAACATTCATATTATAATAGAAGTTACATGCTCTTTAAGATTCAAAAGTATGACCTAGAGAAAAAGTCACGTCATTTTTAACTTGCTCTCAAGATTCTGAAGTCCCACTCTTCTATATATACTCAACTTTTCAAAACTACAAATTTCTAATGATTGCACTCAAACATAAACTTATCCTTGCTCTTCATATATAGGAATGTGGCGAGTCATCACTGATACATGAATGCAATTGTTTTCTATAAGTTGTTGGAGAATGTCACTTGCAAGTTGCAAGTTTATGAATGTGTTATTGTCAAAGTTTGTAGATTTTTTTTCTCGATACCATTTGGTATGTGGTGGTTGTGACCGACCATAGTATTGTAGGGATGACGGCTATGGTTTTGGAGAGCGTGTCTAGCTTTAAAAAAACAGAGAAGGTTAATTTGTAGGGATGGTTGTGCCAAAGAGTTCTTGAGAAGGAGGCTTTAGCACTATTAGAGACTTGGCACTGGAAAAACAACATGTAAGAAATATAGATTGATATTAGAGGTCGATTAATACAAAAACATTGAACCTTTGATTTCCTTTCAATTGTCAGCATTTGAATCTATCAAAAAGTATGAAAACCAACGATAACACTTCTAGCTCAAAAAAAGTAGCCCAACTAATATTTTTTTCAGAACTGTAAAGCTACCAAAACAAAAGTTTGAGAGACTCAAACAGACAATAATTTACATTGCCTATATGCAAACCATCTCTATTCTCCTAAAACAAAACGGAGATCCTCTATGCCCATACCAACAACATCCTTTGATCTCCTCCCAGATCCCCGGCTAGTTATTTCTTTCTTTTCCTCTTGCAACATTAAAATTTTCTCTTCAACGCTATTTTTAGCTATCAGTCTAACAATCTTCACCTCTTCTTTCTGTCCAATGCGGTGGACACGATCCATTGCCTGTTCTTCGACTGCTGGGTTCCACCACGGCTCCATTAAGTACACTCTAGAGGCAGCCGTTAGATTTATACCTGTACTTGAAGCCCTTAGACTTGCAAGGAGAATCATTGGCTCATCAACTTCTGAGAGTTGAAATTGTTCGATAACTTGAGTCCTTTGTTTAGCACTCATTGCCCCATCAAGACGCAGTGTTTTAAAGCCGGCAGCTTTCAGAGATTCTTCTAACAATGGCAGCATCTTTCGGAATTGTGAAAATACAACAGATTTGGTAGCTGGATTTTGATCCCTTGATTCTGTAAGAAGCTTTATCAAAGTAGAGACTTTTGTGGATGACCTTACATCTGGTGGACTCGGTTCAGTAGTATCAGTCTTGAGAGAGGGAACTGAGAATAGTTCAGATTCTGAAAGGGAGCGACGACAAAGTGGACAGCTAGAGTTGCTGCGCTGTAGAGTTTTCAGAATACATTCTCGGCAGAAAATATGAGCACAACATGTAATTACAACATCTGATGGGGGAGATAAACAAATTGGACAGTCAAAATCTTCACAATCTTGTAGCATCCCAATTAATGTTTGCAGCAATTCAGGGTTCTCTGAAACATCTGCTTTGAAAAAATTATGTATGGTGGTTAGTACAAAAAAGTAATACTTCATCTATTCATTATTCAAAACTCTCCTTGATATTGATGAAAATGTAGGATTCAATGTATGGTAGAACACAACCATATTATATAGTATATATCTGTTTCTTACATAAAGGCTTTGTTGAAATGACTTAACTTACATTTCTGTTTCTTATATTGGTCAGAGCGATTTGACCAAACATAGATTATTCAATGTTTTTATTCAAAAAAAGGTATCTAAAATTGACTCCTTCCTACCCTTTACTTATAAACTGACTACATCAGTTACAAACAGTAACAACAAAATAAACTCACATAGTAAAAGCAATACACTAGCCAACTAACTAGTTTATGTTTTCACACGCAACATTTGGGATTGGTAAACTTTGTAACAGGCCTCCTGAGGATGCTGGCAAGTATTTGCTGCATTGGCAGATAAGACGCTCGGCCACAAATTTTTTAACAGTGCCCTTCATATCCTTTCAGTATAGAGAGTGTGTCAGTCGTCTGTCCGTATGTTCTATAAACTCTTGAATAACCACCCGACACAATAGTATGAAACAACAACAACAATCAAGTCTAATCCCACTAAGGAGGAACGGCTACATGGATCGAACGACGTCATAATGTCCTATCGAATATCACACTTCTATCTAACTCACTAATCATGAGGTTTTTCTTAATAGTTTCTTATAGTTTTTCTAGGTCTTCCTATACCTCTAGTGGTTTGATTATCCTTCGTCTAATCTATTCTCCTTATTATAGAATCTATAGGTCTTCTTTCTACAAGCCCTAACCACCTTAAGTCTAGTTTCCACCATCTTTTCGACTATAGATATTATTCCAACTCTCTTTAATGTTGTCATCTCTAATCCTACCTCATCTAGTTTTACCACACATCAAACGCAACATCATCATCTTTGCAACATTTAATTAATTTTAGTATTGGTTCTTTACAGCCCAACACTCCGTCCCAAACAACATCACCAGTCTTCGTATAAAATCTGAGGCCTTGTACCATCTCACCCACTCAGTTTGAATTTGATGATCTATACCTTTTCTATTTCTTCGTTGTTTTGTCCAATGAACTCAAGATATTTAAATTGTATAACTTGTGGTATGATATGATCTCCCACTTTCACCTCTACATAGACTCAGACGTAAGTCTTTGTTGGTCTTGCTGGTCTATTTCTCTTTTTCACATTGATTTATGAATTCTTGATGGGTAATTGATTGGGTACTTTTGTTTCTAGCACCTGAAGTTGTGTTTCTGTTTTTCAGTATATATTAAATGTATCCAAAAAATGCATCTGAAGTTGACTCATACCATTCCCATATATACTGACTAGTGAAGTAGAAGCAAATAACAAACTCCGATAGTAAAAGTAACACTGCACAACTAACTTTCTTCTAGAATACAATAAGTTTAGGGACGTCTAGCTCCCTAACACATTTTACTAGGTTAAATCTAAGCCAGATCTTATAACAAAGAATGCTTACAATGCTTCACAGCTTCCAAAAGTCGAAATATCCAATGGTCAGAACTCACTGACCTTGTTTTCATACAATCACATCCAGACACAGGTTGTTAAGGCCATAGAACACTATCACTCAATCACCTGCCTAGATATGCCATTGCCTATCACTTAAGGTGTTTTAGCTTACCGGTAGGTTTTGGCATTAATGCCTAATTGGTATTCAACCAGTAAACAGTTGCCAACTGTTTACGTAGCTTTAATCTTTTGAAGGGAAAAAAACAATTTCAGAAAGGAAGAGTTAAGAGTTCATTAACAAATCAATGAAACAAAAATATAATGCCCAAGCAAGCCACAAATTGGCTTTTCCGAACAGTAGAGACAGTAGTCTCTACAGTCTGGGGCATAACAAAAGTAGGGATCCAACCTCTTGAGAATGTGATTTGTGATGCATACATAAGATGATAGTGGCAAGATGAAGATCCAAAGCATGAGCGTTTTGGAAAATCTTGAATTGATGATATTACACACATTATAAAATAAGACTATTTAACAACAGATGTGATGGTAGCCGGCAACTGGTAACCAATTGGCTTTGCTGCATATCAAATTCACATAAATGAAATATGTGGTAAGGTTCTGAAGCATCAACTTTAACCAATAAGATGATATTTTTTAGCCGTGAAATTATGGATTGAAATTATTAATGTGATTAGCCTTCTTTAGGCACTAATGATATTGAAGATTCTGATCACATCTCCATTATCACCAATGATGCCCCAACAAATTGAAGATAACAAACTGTTAATCGGACAGTTAACACAACATTCTAGCTCTGCCAAGAAACATATACAATGAGGTGTTGTCTGCAAGTAAGTACAGTAGATGAACATAATCATAATATATTATATATTATGATTCAAGAGTGCATGATATGTATATATGCATTTGTCATATAACCTCATGTTTCCTTTTTCCTAAGCTTCCAGCAAATTATGTATCAATTTACTGCCTATTCTATAGAAATTGATCAATGTACCCATATGGTTAAACGTTTTTACTAGTAAAGGTTTATTTTAAATAGATAAAAAATATATTAAAATTAACGCTTGAAAGCAAAGTTCATGCTCCAGGAATTATGAACATGGAAAATAAGCTAACAAATAAATATATGTGAAATCTTTGAATTGAAAGGGGAAAAATACCTTCAATTTCAGTTGAAGAAAATAGACATGCCTTGAAATCCGAAGGGCACATCGATAAATCAGCACAGATCTGACGAAGTCTTAGAATCATACTTAGTATAGTAGAATAACTATACATTAGTCTGTCATTGTTCATAAGCGACCTTATTTCATCTTTAACCTCATCATAGAGTTTACGCTCTTCGCATGAAAGTTCAACATAACAAGTCTCTACAATCTTAGGTGGAAGCCCCACCAATGCAGTGTCTTTTGTTCTTCGTAATGATATTGCCGCCATCAAAACCTACCAACAAGAAGTAAAACCAAATAAATAAACAAGCTTATAAAAAAGCATAGAAAGCCAAAACCACACAAGAATAATCAGTAACCAGGACTGAAATTCAAATTTAATTCACTGAGAAAAAAGAAACAAATAGTTGTTGTATGAAATTAAAATTCAATTCTATACATTGATATTGAATTATACCTGCAATCGGTTGAGCCCAGTCTGTTTGCCTTGATTAAGAGGACGTTGAACCAAGCTTTGCCAATAACTCTTGATTGAAAAAGGCTCAAAATGCAAAAAAGCCATAAGAGAAAACAAATCATAAGAACCATTCTGAATAGGTGTTCCAGTAACAGCCCATCTCCTCTTAGCATTCAAAGCAATAACAGCCTGACTCTGTGCAGCATTAACATTCTTAATCATATGTGCTTCATCCAAAACAATTCTCCTCCACCCCAATTTCTTCACTGCAGTATCCAGCGACCGCAACTCAGCTCCCAAAGTAGCATAAGTAGTCAACACAACATCATATTTTCGCAGTTCTTCAGCATCTTGAGTCCTTCTATCACCATAATACATATAAACCTTCAACGCGCCACGGTTAGTATGCTCTTCCAATTGAGTTATCCAAGTCGAAATAACCGAAGGAGGACACACAATCAATGTAGCATTTGTCTCTACAACACTCCTCCCTCTTTTCTTCCCACCTTTCATTTTCATCTTATCATAAGCAATCAACGAAAGCAAAGTTAAAGTCTTCCCTAATCCCATACCATCCGCGAATATCCCTCCCCGGAGCGGCTCCGGTTTAGTGTTGGTTTGGTAATTCGTCAACACATTGACGAAACTCCCCTCCTTCTCTTCCCAAAACTGCGGTAAATCCTCGGAACTTTCACGGTGGAAAAGCCATCCCAGAGCTTCTTTTTGATGCTGAAGAAGCTCTGATTTGATTATGTTAGAAGGAGGGTTTAACGGTTCATGAATTTGGTTTTTGGAAGCTAGGTTTTCACGGACGAGTTTGAAAACTTGGTCTAGGTTTTTATTACTGGTGGTTTTTGTGGTGGTGGATTCGGCGCGGGTTTCTTTAACGGCGGCGGCGTTGGATAAAGTAAAAGAAGGATCAGAGTGCGAAATGAAGTGAACAGGTGAATCGTTAAAAGCGTCATGAACAACATCAAAAGCAGAGAAATGAGCGAAAACATGAATCTGGCAAGGGATACGAAATTTACTGTTATTGTTGTTGCGAGGGTTAGTTTGAACGATGGCTTCAACGTGGATGAGTGAAGCGTCGATGAGCGGCGAAAGAACGGCGGCAACGGAGCGTTCGATGTAACCGACTTGGAGGGATTGAGTGTTTTGAACTTTGATGGCGTTTGAGTCGTATGGGTTGAGAGGCTCCCGGAGTAGGCCGACCATTTCGCGGCCGGTTATTGTGCCGGAGTAGTGCTTTATGCCGACGATGTTGGCCATGACGAAGCCGGCCAGGTAGGTGTCGGTTTCGGATTGGGAAAAGGGTTCCATGGGTTTGGTGTTTTGATTTCTTTCCGGTGGGTTTGTGTGGGAATGACCTAATGGGAGAAGATAAACAGTGCTCTTCTTGTTTGTGATATAGAATTTGAATCCGTGGCGATGATTGTTGGGGCGGGTATTTATTGTGATTAAAATTATAACGTATTTATTTGAAGTTTAAATTTCAAATATGGTTATACATTTTCAATTTAACATTAATATTTTCTAATATATTATTTATGAGACAATAGGTGCTATAAAATAATTTTACATCGTTCACTAATGATTATTGTGTATTCGGTTCAATTATATCTTTAGAGATATATTTAATTTAGTAATATGATATAGTCGGGTGAACATTTTTATTAGACGAAAGTGTAAAATTATTTTACATCGTTAATAAAGGTCAAAACGAAAGTGATTCTTTTTATGAAATACGGCGTTTATTAACACCACCACCAAATTTTTGGTATAGTTCTTCTTTGTTTTTCATTAAAAATGTGGTACTTTTGAATGTATTGTTGAAATGTGCAGGAATAACCAAAGATCAATCACAAAAGTAGAAATGCCTTACATACTTTGCTTAGCGAAAGCTAGCAAGCAGCAGTGAATGCAAACAGAAGCAAACAAGCAAAAGTTCGCTTGAAGCGAGACGCAGCGAGCAGCAACGAAGTGGAGACAGAACCAAAAGCATGGAATTCACTTGAAGCGAGTATACTTCGCTAAGCATAGTTTGGCAATTTATTCAGGGCGGTTTGAATTGCTTAATGGAGAAGGAATGCATGTTCGCTTAGCGAAAGTTGCAGGACAAAAATACCATAAAAGGATCAAAAACTCAGTTGAAAAGGGATCTGGTCTGTTTAGTTTTACACTTTATAATAGAGGTTGAGAGGATACGAGCTAGATACACATCAAGAGTCAGGATACTATTGTTGATGCACATTCATCACAATTTCTGCATTTTTTATCTAGCTGCCATGATGATGGATAGTTAATTATCTTCTCTTGTTGGGATAGGAAGTTATCCACCGAATCATATTTATATTTATTTATCATCATGCTATATAATCAGTTATCTATATTTATCAAATGTTATCTTTGTTTTTACCGATTAAATCTTTATATTAGAATTGATATTGATAAGTACTTTTTGAATCTCGAACTAAGTTAACATTATGTTGAAATTTAAATGCTAGACATAGAATCAGAATTTAACATTCATATGAGTATCAGATCTTAATGATATTGGATTATTTACTAGACTGAGAAATCATCAATTAAATAATCCAATAGAAATCTCAGTAGAATTTTAGAAATAAAACTATTGTGGGTGATACGTGATGATAAAAGAATGAATAGCCAATTTTTTATTACATGATCAATGATTATATACGATCTGGTGGATGAAACCAAATCCCAACAAGATCTATTGCCTTCGAAACTCACTTTTCTACACTTTATTGTTGTCGCTTTTGTTACTATTTTATATCATGTTACAACCTACAAACATCTTTGAAAACCTTCTTAAATTGTTATTAAATATTAAAAAGCTTATAGTATCGCACTAGTCCTTGTGGAGACAATATAACATACTTACTTTTGATTTACCATACATCAAAATGGCGTCGTTGTCGAGGGCTGACATTTAGATAGTACAAGCATTACGACAGTTTTTATCATTTAAGTTTGTGCTTACTGTATATATACATACATATCTATTCTCCATCTTTTCACTAACTTTTGTCTAGGTAAGTTTGTAAGTTTGTGTATGCAAGGTAAGACTCTGTAAAACCAGCTATTGTTTGATCCCAAGATTGAAAGAACAACCCAGAGAAACAAGAGACAGACAAAGAAACAAAAATAACTAGCCAAACAAAAGAATCAAAAGAAATAAAATTCAACTTTATCTTCCTCAATGAATCCCAAATCAGAAAGTATGGTTGCTCTTGAAGGTGGACCAGAAATCATCAACAATGGTGGTATGTCATGTCATAATAGTCCAAGACGGCTGGCACGTCTCACCAACAACCTCAGTCGCAACAACCGACAAACAGAGATGAAGATTGGACTGGTTCAAATTCTTTATGCAAATCCATTTGCAAGTCTTGACCATGAAGATCCATACACACATCTCACTAAGTTTTATGAACTTGTAGATACGTTTGGCGTTAAAGAAACTGAACAAGAGGCAGTGTTCATGAGATTTTTCCCTCATTCTCTGATAGGAAAAACTGGAATACCTTGGAGGAAAATTTTCTGAACTGATTCTTCCCACATAATAGATTCATGGATGCAAAGACAACAATCACCGCATTCATTCAGAGTGCAACAGAAACACTTTGTGAAGCATGGGAATAGTACAAATCCATGTTGCGTAAATATCTGAATCATGGTTTCAATAATCTTACCCAAATTCATATATTTTGCAACAGGCTTCAACCGCAACCAAAGCTTCTATTAGATGCAACAGCTGGTGGTTCTTTAATGGCCAAAAGTGTTGAGGATGCAATTTCTATTATTGATCGTATGGCTCTCAATGATCCTCAAGTCAAATATGTTAGAACAAGAATTGTTCTGATCAATATTTTTAGTTTTGATAATAACAATGTATATGAATTTTGCTTAAGACAATGTGGTACTCTAATCCTATGCAATTTTCATTTCAGGAAATATATGAAGAGTATGCACAAAATCAGCGCAAGAAGCACTGACTCAGAAGGTTCAGCATGCAACATCAGAACATGCTCTGGCAAGACATCAGAAGATGGTCAAGCAGAATCAGAACATGGTCTATTGAAGCATCAGAAGAACTTGAGATCAGAAGCAGAAGCACTGAAGTTCTCATGGTATCACGCTTGAAGCACTTCAAAGTCAGAAGACAAGAAGATGCTCTGCACCAAGCTGTTTGACTCTGATATATTCAAACGTTGTATCTACAAAGATCAGATCAGAAGCAAGTACAAGATGGCAGGCTACGCTGACTGATAAAAGGAACGTTAGAAGCTATTAAAGGCAAAGTCAGTTAAAGCAGGAAAAGCAAGGCTCGAGGTAGTTGACAAAAGAGTGAAACATTAAATGCAATGTTGTACGGATCACGCAACGCATTAAATGCTCCCAACGGTCATCTTCTCAAAACGCCTATAAATAGAAGTTCTGATGAGAAGCTGAATACAACACTCTACGCAAACATACAGAAACACTGCCAAAGTGAAAAGCTCTCAAAACTTCAACTTCACTTCATTACTGTTGTAATATCTTAGTGAGATTAAGCTTAAACTTAAGAGAAATATCACAATTGTGATTATAGCTTTTTAAGAAGCATTGTAATTTGTTTACATTAATTTGTAAAAGGTTCCTAGAGTGATCAAGGTGTGATCAGAATACTCTAGAAGACTTAGAAGGTATCTAAGTGGAAAACCATTGTAATCAAGGTTGATTAGTGGATTAAATTCTCAGGTGAGGTAAATCACTCTAAGGGGGTAGACTGGAGTAGTTTCGTTAACAACGAACCAGGATAAAAATCATTGTGCAATTGTTTTTATCTTAAGAGGTTTTAAAGAAACACTTATTCAAACCCCCCCTTTCAAAGTGTTTTTCTATCCTTCAATTGGCATCAGAGCGTCGGTTCTAAGGTGCAAGCACTTAACCGTGTTTAGAAAAGATTCAGGAAGAGAAAAACGCTAAGTCAAGATGGTTAAAACTCCACCACCTACATCTACATCTGGCTCTGCTGAGCAACACAATGGTTTGTTGCTTCGATTTTCTTTGTGGTGTGTTTGCGTTGGGATGACCTAAAGGGAGAAGATAAACAATGCTCTTCTTGTTTGTGATATAGAATTTGAATCCGTGGCGATGATTGTTGGGGCGGGTATTTATTGTGATTAAAATTACAACGTATTTATTTGAAGTTTAAATTTCAAATATGGTTATACATTTTCAATTTAAGTGCTATAAAATAATATAGTACTGTGTATTCCGTTAAATCATATAGATATGGACCCGTTTGTTTCAGTTTTTTCTTAAAATGATTTTTATATTGTTACAAAATTTTGTGTAAAAACATTTTACAAAGAAATTTTTTATAAAAACTTTAAATGAAAATTTGGTTTGAATAAATATTCTTAAAATGTAATTTTAGATATTTTATATATTTATGGAAAAAAATTGAATATCAAAATTTTAAAAAATCACTTAATTTTGAAGCTATTTCAAATAGATTTTCATAAAAATTATTTTCGAAATATAACTTTTCGAAAAAATTGCAATTTTGACTAAGTTTTGGTCTTCAATAATTTATGTTTATGTTATAGGATATCAAAATTAGTGTTTCATTTTAGAAAAAACAAATATAAAAAAACTTGTAATATTTTGAAAAACGGTTTTGAAAAATCTATTTTCAAAAATACAAAGAAAAAATCCATTTTTTAAAGCTAAACAAATGGGCCCTATTTAAAATCTATTTTTAACTTAGTAATATGATATAGTCGGGTGAAGCATTTTTATTGGACGAAAGTATAAAATTAATTTACATCGTTGATAAAGGTCAAATAAAAAGTGAATCTTTTTACAAAACTCGACATTTATTTACACAACACCAAAGTTTTGGTATAGTTCTCCTTATTTTTTAATTAAAATATGGTACTCTTGAATGTATTGCTGAAATGTGCAAGAACAACTAAAGATCACATCAGATCACTCACAAAACAAGAAATGCCATGTATACTTTGCTTAGCGAAAGCTAGCGAGTAGCAGTGAATGCAAACAGAAGCAAACAAGCAAAAGTTCACTTAAAGTGAGACCCAACGAGCACCAATGAAGTGGAGACAGAACCAAAAGCATGGAATTCGCTCAAAGTGAGTATACTTTGCTAAGCGTAGTTTGGCAGTTTATTTAGGGCGATTTGAATTGTTTAAGGGAGAAGGAATGCATGTTCGCTTAACGAACTCATCTTTGCTTAGCAAAAGTTGCAGGGCAGAAATACTATAAAAGGATCAGAAACTCAGTTTAACGGGGATATGGTCTTTTTAGTTTTACACTTCACTTGTAATAGAAGTAAGAGGGAGAATTGAGAAGATACGAGTTGGATACCCATTAAGAGTCGGGAAATCGTTGTTGATGCACATTCATCTCAATTTCTCCATTTTGTATCTAGCTACCATGATGATGGATAGCTAATTATCTTCTCTTGTTGGGATATGAAGTGATCCACTGAATCCTATGTATATTTATTGATCATCATATTATATATTCAGCTATCCATATTTATCAAATGTTATATTTGTTTTTACCGATTAAATGCTTATATTAGAATTGTTATCGACAAGTACTTTTCGAATCTCGATCTAAGATAACATTACGTTGAAATTTAATTGCTAGACATAGAATCAGAATTTAACATCCATACGAGTATCAGATCTTAATGATATTTGATTGTTTACTAGATTGAGAAATTATCTTCTCTTATTGGGATAGAAATAAAAGTACCGTGGGTGATACGTGATGATAAAAGAATGAATAGCCAATTTATGATAACATGATCAATGATTGTATATAATTCGGTGGATGAAACCAAATTCCAACAATATATATTGCCTTTGAAACCCGCTTTTCTACACTTTATTGTTGTCGCTTTTGTTACTATTTTATATCACGTTACAACCTACAAACATCTTTGAAAACCTACTTAAATTGTTATTAAATGTTAAAAAGCTTATAGTATCGCACTAGTCCCTGAGGAGACCATATGGCATACTTACTTTTGATTTACTATACATCAAATTGGTGTCGTTGTCGGGGACTGGCGTTTAGATAGTACATACATACATATCTATTCTCCATCCTTTAGCTAACTTTTATTTGGGTAGGTTTGTAAGCTTTGTGTATGCAAGGTAAGACTCCAGAAAACCAACTACTGTTTGATCCCGAGATCGAAAGAAAAGCCCGAAGAAACAAGAGACAGATAAAGAAATAAAAATAATTAGCCAAACAAAAGAATCAAAAGAAAGAAAATTCTACTTTATCTTTCTCAATGAATCCCAAATTAGAGAGTATGGCAACTCCTGAAGGTGGGCCAGAAGTCATCAACAATGGTGGTATGTCGTGTCATAATAGTCCAAGACGACTGGCACATCTTACCAACAATTAGAGCTGTCAAAATGGGCTCGGTCCATCGGGCCGGCCCATAAGCCCAACAATTTAGCGTGGGTCGGACCACAAAATACCTTAAAAAAACACGACCTTGTCTTTTTGGGCCAGTCCACCGGGCCTATGTTTTTTATGGGCTGGGTCGGGCCAAGCGGGCTTCGGGTTGGCCCATTAAAAAAATATTTTGGTAAATATTGGCGAAAAAAGATTGAGATAAGATATGATTTCATAAATGTGTTTTCAAATCATAAAGAAAAGTTAAAGAGAACCAAGATATATTTTCAAGATGATGTGATCAAGGAAATGGTTGTGAGATAAAGAGAAAATTTGATAAGTATTGGTGATAATATTAAGTTACTTTATACTTTTACATGGATGATTTTGTGGTATTCATATATATTTATGGATAAATATTTTAAACATCACTTATATACGTTTATGATAACTCTCTACTTATGTTGTATTGTATTTATCCATTACATCATTTTTATAAAATTAAAACTATATTATTAAAATACTGACTGACAAAGTAAAGGATTAGTACCCTGACCAACCAAATCAAGTCATGACCAAGTGGAATACCTTGGAGAAAGTTTTTTTGAGCAGATTCTTCCTACTTAATAGATTCATGGGTGCAAAAACAAATGATAAGCATTTAGCAAAAACAACATGGACATTGACAAAAAGCTCAAAAGGGTTAACAAATGATCACACACTCACAAGGTGAATTGACTATTTGGTTATGGTGGTTGTGCTCAAACTGAAACAAAATGCCTTGATCCTTTTCATGCTTTCATAAAATAAACATAAACAAAAGATTAAGCATAATAAAATCCAGTTAAAACAAAGATTGTGGCCTCCAGCATATATGAACAATGGAAAGCTTCCTCACATTTATGGTTTGGGAATTAAAGTGATTCAATCAACAAACAAGTAATGCAAAAGAATGAATGACATGATAATTGTACAAATGAAATGTTTCCTAAACATGTTATGCTGTAGAAAGCGATAAATGAGTACCTTGAATGATACAACTTCAAAAATAATATCCTACCATACATCCGCAAGTTGAAACACTCAAGCTTTGGAAAATCACCTCAAAAATCTTCGAATCACCGAACAAAATTTGAATCGAAACAACCAACAAAAGAATTAGAAAAACAAAACTAATATATACTACTAATTAGCCTTGGTGAAAATGGTAAAAAGGAGTGAACCAAGTGGAATAGGAACCCCACTGGTACAGAGCAGGAAAACAAAATTATGCTATGCTCGCTTAGCGAGATCTGTTCCGCTTAGCAATGACAGAAAAACCAGAAAACCAGAACAGAATTAGGTGTTCCAGCCCTTTCCACTTCACCTAAATACCTCTTATACTAGAATATAAACAAAAATTTACAACAGTTGAGGTGCCTCCTAACAAGCGCTTGTTTTACGTCGTTAGCTCGACGCCTTTATTATTTTGGTGTTTGGAAAGTAGCTTCCTGCTCCAATCATGCCATGGTGACGTCTCACCGCGCAAACCTAAAGAAAGTGTCCTAACCAACCACTCAACAAACGATACAGGTACAAATATATACAACAATTATACGAACATAAAAGAAAATGCAAGTATACAATTATGTACACAAACCAACACATATGCACAAGTATAGAACACAAACAACTATTATCATACAGAAAGAGAAAAGTTGGTGAATGTTGGATTCACAAGTTGAAAAGTGAAGATTTTGAATAACGAACTGGTCCGATCTCAACGCGTTTTACCAACATTCACCAACAAAAGTATACTTGTATGCAAACATATACAAGTAAACCTATATGGTGAACATAAACAAGTAAACATGTACAAGTAAATATATATACAAGTGAAACTATACAATATATACGATATATACAAAGCTCAAAACCACGGAAACTATTGCGATGCAATTCAACAACCATCCCCGGGAACGGCGCCATTTTGTTGAAGCAAGCATAGCGGCAAGCAACAAAAGATTTAGAAATATTGATTTGGGATTTATCGTCCTCAGAGATGGAGAGATTCCATTCAACAGTTTCTACGGTTTCGAGCTTGGGTTTGAATAAACAAAAGATAAAAAGATATAAACAAGAAAAAATAGACACATTCTTAGAAGAGAAATAACTTATCAGGAATGTAAATATATTCACTCTTCACAAACATACACTTACCAACTCATTATACCCAACCTACGATACTCATCTATGTTATCATGTTTTCTAAGCCAATCCTACTTTAAGAATGAAGTTGATGGTGTTTGGACTCAAAAATACCCAAACTATAACCTAAAAATGTGATTTCCCCCTTTTTAACAAATTTGAAAATTCGCCAGCTCGCTTAGCGGCACAGAGTCCGCTTAGCGGACTCTGCTAAAAATCAGATTTTGTTTTCGCCATAACTCGAGAATCGTAACTCCAAATTGCGCTCGGTTCGAAGCGTTGGAAAGCTTATTCAATGCTCTCTCCAATAATGAATGAATGGAAACCAAAATGATGATTTTGGTCATCCTTATTTTGAGCATATGGAAGTCCGCTTGACGGTGGCTAAGCGGGCTTGCACCAAAACTGCGAAATCAAAGTCGTGCCTTTGACACTTTATTCCTCAAGGCTCCAATATGCATAACTACCTACAAAACACAGGAAAAACTATCAAATGGTATAAAAGTATATGAAAATACAACTATTCACAAAGTATACGTATTTATACACAAAACGGGGAATTATTCAAACGGTATTAACAAAAGTATCGATAAGTGCCACTATTTACATACACAAAATAAATACATTTTGGCACTTATCAGTATTCGAGTGGAAAACACAACTTGCCATCCACAAGTATGAGGAGATGAGTATTTGCATCATCTTAATATAGAAATTTTACTTTGACTTTCTCCCAAGCATGTCTCAACATTCAAGTGGAAAATATCAATCACTTCACAACATCTTTTAGGGGCTTAGTGATTTCCATCACTACAAGAATTAGACTAATATCCATTCTTTGAGGGAAGGTTTTAAAAGAAAAAGTGCACAAAGGCACAAAAATAAATTTGATGATGTTTGTCTTTTTTAGAGTTTTTGAAAGAGTTTGAATATGCTTAAGTGTTTTAGCATTTATTAAGAAAAATATTTTCGGGATCACTTGACAAAGTCAATGTTTATTGAGAAAAAGGTTTAGAGTTTGAAAACAAGAAGTTTTTTGAAATAGGGAAAAGTTTTGAAAATTGAAGAAGTGGGTAGAAGATGAAAAGACTATCCTAAAGCATAAAAATAAATGACATAAAATAAAAGGTCTCATTGTAAGGTAGCCCCAGAGAAATCCTTTATGTGTGCAACTGTACTAACTACAAGATGTAGCAAGCATTTGACATAGGTCAAAATGAGCATTCTTTTTCCTTTAGATTAAACCACGAGATAATCAAGCAAGCAAGAATAGCATATGATTAGATGAATCCTTAAGCAAGTAGATGAAAACCAAGCATCAGATGAATATCAATACCATATTGTATCAGATGAATCCTAATTCCTCAAACCAAGATCAAAAGTTTGTCAAAATAAGGCCAAGCCTTGACTTGAAAGTCAAAGGTCTAGATGAATCTCAAGGTCTCAGATACAACATATTCCATCAAATGGAAAGACTAGATCCTAAGTCCAAAGTCCAAAAGTATTCCTAAAACTCATCAAAGGCACTGCTATCTTTTGAATTGAGGATTATACCAAGTTTCTGCTGCAAGATCTTAACTCTTAGACAATTATTAGATACAAACTTCCTAACATAACCTCCAAGGATTCCAATGGTAGAGTAACATCTATGTGAATTGCTCTTATATCCATTTGGAATTCCAACTTAATTTGTTTGTGTGTTCATTATCTCTTGTTCGATCTAGGAGGAAACTCCATGGATCATCTCAAGAGTGTTCCACACTTTCTTAGTGGAATCATGGTTAAAAACATAATAGAAATCTTTATAAATTAAAGCACTTATGAAAATATGTTTGACTTTAAAACCAGGTTTTAATTTTCTCTTGACTTATCAAAAGATATTTATAGAAGTTCGCCCTAACCACTCAGCCTATATCCTCTCCCAAGAATGACTTCTTGAGAGTTCCACTATATATGAGAGTTTTTCACAGGTTATGCCTACAAACCTTCTTACAACAGAAATTGGATTTTTACATTGACTACCCTCCAAACCAACAACTAGATTTTGTACAAGGCAAATCCCTAAGCTTTTATATCAAGCTTTGCTCATGAACCAAGTGGAGGTTTTAACGAAAAATCTCTTGAACCAAATGAGAGTTTTTATAATAGACGGAGATCACGAACCAAACGGGAAATTTTAATGGACAACCTTACAAACCAAACAAGATCTTTTCACCTTGGTTTAGCTCATACCCAAACATTAAAGAATCTCATAAGAGATATTACAAAATTTCCCCCACACCAGAACCAAACACCTCTCGTGTAAATTTCACTCTCAAAGCATTAAGGCAAAAGTGAAGAAGAAATAAAGAGAGAGAAAGAGAGAGAGAGAGAGAGAGAGAGAGAGAGAGAGAGAGAGAGAGAGAGAGAGAGAGAGAGAGAGAGAGAGAGAGAGAGAGAGAGAGAGAGAGAGAGAGAGATTACAGTGAAGAATGAGAGAGTATTCAAAATACGTTTTCTGATGTGAATGAAATGATAAATGAGCTTTCTATTTATATGACAAAATATGGATCAAAAATGAAAATAATTCATGAGCTTTTTAATGCTCATAATCGATTATGCATCACACAAATTCAATTATGTGGTTCAAATATGGAAGGTTTTTAAATGACATCATCACTAATCGATTATGGCTTTCTCTAATTGATTGTGAGCATCACAAGAATGATAATTGATTAACCCCAATGGTCTAATCAATCATGCCATGTAAAAATCCTCTTAGTTGATTTGAATAAGTGTTGAATCCATTAGCTAGGCACAAAAAGGTTTTCTCCTAATTTTAACAAAGTTAGAGACGCTTTACAATCATTCAAAAGTGTGTATATAATTTTTCCTTTTGTAATTCAAGAGTAAATATTATACCTTTGCAGACATATATCACTCAATAAAGATCAGGCGAGCTTTCACATATCTTTTCTTTCATAAAACTGAATATTCAAGATCCCTTGCTTGATACATCCATGATTCAACGCTTCATTGGGACTAGACTTCTCGTATCTAATGAGGCTTGATAAACCTTTTTTATTGTTACCATCCTCATAGAAATTGTTTGATTGAGATCATCAAGATTCCACAAAACTCCATATAACATTAGGTCTTGTCCTTCAAAGATTTGCTTAGACATGTTGCTACCCAAGCACAACAACTTGATTATCACTTCAGATGAATACTTCACGTTATAGTGTTGTCATCATCAAAATCATGTTAGTCAATCCATTATTACAGACATTATACCTACAAGCACATAGTTCCACAGTCGGTAGTGTCTCCTTTACAACCACTATACCAAGAACATATTCCTGAAGTGCCAACAAATAATATGAATGAAGTTTCCTAATTAGCGTAAACCGATTCATTTGCCTTATTCCTCGCGATCCATGATTTTTTCGTACGAGGGAGGGTAATTGAATTGGGCAACAACATGGGTGATTATGGTACTCACCTTGACTAACAAAATTTTATCCACATTTTGGCATATTACTGAGAGCTTAGTTTTCGATGAACTTATAAAATATTGGTGATATTACAACTACGAGGTGCATCGATAAAATCTATTTCCCAAGTATCACTTTTATTTTTATAAGATGCTCATAGACAAAACCTGCACAACTCACCACGACAAATAACCACGTACCTCCGCTTATTTGAGCGTTGTACATTATAATCAACCGAGTGATCCATATGATATTTTTTATGGCTAGCACACATTTAAGCCCACTTTCAATAGGATAGCAGTATTCCGAGAAATCTACCTGCCACCCTTGAAATTAGACATGCCACCCCTCCAAAACTATGCTTTTACCATTATACCTTGCTTAAAATCACTAATTTTCAAAAAATATACGTTTCTATAGGAAATTTGGGGGGGTGTACCGGAATTTTCGAATAAATACTGGATTTTTTAAAATTTTCGTGAATTTTTACCGGAAATTTAAAAAAAAAAATCAGAAATTTTGAAAAAATTACCGGATTTTTCGAAATTTCCTATTTTTTTTGCAAAAAAAAAACAAGTGATACCATAAATTTGAAATTTCCGGTATACCGGAAATTTCAAATTAACTAAAATTTCCGGTATTTTTTGCAAAAATAAAATAAAATTGTGATACCATAAATTTGGAATTTCTGGTGTATGTACCAGAAATTTCAAATTTCCGGTATATCAGAAATTCTTTGTATCTGAACATTTTTCAACAAAGATAAAATTGGATTAAAAAAATATAGGGGTGTCAGGTATAAAAAAAGGGGTGGCAAATAGATTTCTCCTATATTCCACACGAGCAACAAATTAAATTAAGATGCACGGCAACAAATATGAAATTTAACACACTCTGAGATATTGTTTTTTCAGATGATGGCGCATGGAATTCTTATCAACCAGCTCAACATAAACAATCGAGACTTTGATGACAATTAGCATCTTGTCAGTGTCCAACTGAGAGCATCCACATCCATACCACTCAATTTGGTGGCATAAATGGACCCCACTTAATATATTATATTATTTTATAGTTTTTAGTTATTTAATTGATTAAAATACATCTCTCAAATATCCATACCACTTATTTAAAATTTTAAATTGGGTCCCACTAATACTACAATTTACTTCAAATCAATTTGTGATTGGTTAAAAGGAAAAAAGTTTCCCAAAACCTGCCAAAGCCACGGTGCCACAAAAGGCAACGGTGGTTTATTGATAACTGAACCATTACATTTAAATATTATTATTTTCTGACATTGGGTGGCTTTATATTGTTAAGCTACCACCGATATTCATGCTCTGAGGGTCACTGGATGGCATCAATAATATAAAAATTTGTAATACAATTTTTGTCATATTCTAGTTTTATTTTAGTAATTTGCCTCATTAATTTCTTTTACTAACTATTTTTATCTAATAATTACTTATGAAAAATTAAATGATTATCATAACAGATAACTAATAATAATTAAATAAGAATATTGTATTAAATATTAATTAAAAATAAATTAGTTTACAACCAAAGAAAATAAAACAAATAAAGTTACAATTAGGAGAAAGCTTTTAGACCATTGGCAATTTGGCATCTTCTCTTAAAAGTTACAAGGGGGCACCAACCAATACTATTGGCGATACTATGATAAAAAAAAAATTTAAAGTGAAATAATTTAATATTAATGTTGGAAAATGGATATTATGGGTATTTAGTTGAGAAAGCAGTGTATTTGAGTCAAAAAGACAAAAACTCACATTTGACAATGAACAAAAGTAAATGATAAACGTTTTCTATAAAATAAAATATAATAAAAATAAATGATACTGTGTGTTATGATAAAGCAAAAAAAATTTACACCTTTATTCAGAACAAGAAGCTGAAGCAGTTGCCATTTTTTCTAGTCTGCTTCAACTTCAACAAGAAGACAGTAAATTAAGAATGGAATCATAATAAAATATGATTCTTATGACTAATATACTCTAATGCTACTTTTACATTATCACTGTGTGAGACAAAACACCTCCTCAGTGCTTGAAAACTTGTTGATTGTTTAAAAAAACAAAAAAAGTAAATCTGTTTTTGTTGTTGATGACACAGTTGTTGGTCGTCAATGAAGGCTCAAGTTCCTCATCCTTTTCTCTTGTTGAGAGACTGAATTTTTCTGGTAATTTGGGTACGGAACTTTCCCTGACTCAATCCGCTTAACATCTTCAACAAGAAGTTCATAGTGTTTCTTAACTTCCTCAGGAGTTTTTCCACCAACAGCATAAGCCACATTGTACCAACGATCTGGTGTGTCTTTGTCATAAACCGCTAAAGCTCTTTCAAAGGCTTTGTTGTCCTTAACACTCCATGAACTAGATGCTGACATTGAGCTAGATGCCATTTGTTATAGATTTTGATATGAGGAGTTTAGAGATAGAGACTTGAAGGAAGTGGTGGTGATATGTTAAAAGAGGTAAGAATGTGTGATGTTTTATATAAGCAGAAGGGGAAATATGAGATGGGGTAGTGCCAGTTGGCATCAAAATCTTGTTGCTGAAAATGGAGAAGAATTATAATGATTTGTTTCTTTAGGAACCACAGAAAATAACTGGCTCAAGAAACTCAGCAGCGCACAGGAGCAAACAAATGGGAGAAGAGAATCAGTATCTTCATGACAGTAAAAATAGGTCCATTAGTAGATAAGAATATTAAACCAGCAAATAGGCAAAGTGGTCATCCAAATTAAAAATATTCACGTTCATCCCACGCCAATGCATCACACAGGGGACTAATTGAACTATAAAATTTAGGTTTTCATATACTGATTTTGCTGGTAATTAGCTTATGTTGATGATTTAGGTTTCTCAGAGACTAATTTCAGGAAAAAAATCCGGCTCCTAGTAAATTATAGGGAAAATCTAACAAATTTCTCAGCTCCTAGCCTTTAGAAATGAACTAGTCGTTGATTAACCCACCAATAAGTAGTAATTCGTTTTGAGATTTTAATTGGAAGCCTTTTGTTAGTCAACATAAAGGTTTTAAGGGTACTTTCTTCACACACAAAATTTAGTGTACCTGTTGACCTCAAGTTCCCGCAGGAAGAATTGATTTGAGGTGTGTGGGTGTTGTATATAAATAACTTTTAGTCTCAATTCTCAAGCAAATTTAGGATTATTTTGGTTAGCCAAGAACACTCGCCCCTAGTCGACGCTAAAGAGCATGATACGAACTTCGAATTCCTATAGACAGCGTCAATGTTCCGGTTGACCTCAAGTCCGCGTTATTGCTGCCATGTTATATATAAACTATCGTTAATCCTAAATTTCAAATAATATAAGACTATTTTGACCGCCACAAAATTATTAAAAATAGTGATAGGAATTAAGTAGGGTGAATAAAAGGAAGACTGATACATTTTAAATTCTACTTGAAATGGATTTTTATCTACTTCCATTTCAATGTCTCTACCCGTTGGTGATAAAGTTTTAATTTCAAAGATGGGTTTGGTACCTTCAAATAATGAACTTCCATTCATATTTCAAAGAGCGTTACATATATGTCTTTGTTTTGCTATGACAAAAAAGAAAATTGGCTAGAAGGCTTGGCTTTTCAAAGGTGGTGGTGGAGTCGGATTCGAAGGAAGCGGTTGAGATTTGTACCAAGGCCCGTCATGATCATGTGACTAGTTGTAGTTTAACGCGGTTCATCAACAAGGAGATGCTTTTGTTGGAGAAGGTTGAAGTTCGTCATGTTTACTGAGAGGTGAATGGTTGTGCTCATCTTTTAGCTCTTCATGGGAAGGAACTTGGTTATGGTTTCAAGAATTTCAATGAGATGCCTCCTTGGCTTGCTGAGAATTTTGGGAGAGATTTAAGGGTTTTCTTGCACCCTAGGCTTGTGTGTGTAGTGTGTTTCTTTTGGGCTTAGGCCCTCCTTGTAATAAAAAAAAAAAAGAAGAGTCAAGGGAAATCATTTTCTAAAGAAAGAATGTATCTACAACAATCTTTGTTTACAAAGGATCATTTATATGTCGTTGTATCAAGAATAACAATTATAGATGATTTGAAATTATTGATTTTGAATGAAGATCACAACTTATGCACATGAACAAACAAAATTGTCTACATATATATTTCTAACAATTTGTAGAGTTTTAATCATATAAAATTATGTTAAAGCTTGATCTAAACATGATACATAGCCATGAAAGAAAGAAGAAGATGAAAAATTGGTTTATGCTATTACAAGTAAACTAGCTAGTGTTCTATCTCAACTGTTTCCCAAAACAGAAACAGTTAGAGTTAGTTACATGATCTCTCTCTCTCTCTCTCTCTCTCTCTCTCTCTCTCTCTCTCTCTCTCTCTCTCTCTCTCTCTCTCTCTCTCTCTCTCTCTCTCCAACAACCCCCTCAAGTTAGAATGAATATCAATCATTCATAGTTTGCTTTGTAAGTTGTAGAATGGTACATGATGTAGAGATTTGATGAGTATATCAGCCACTTGCTCCTTTGAGTTGATAGACATCAAGTGGATTGCACCTGCTAGGACTTTGTCTCTAACCACGTGACAATCTATTTCGATATGTTTGGTCCTTTCATAAAATATTGGGTTGGTGGAAATGTGTGAAGCTGAAGCATTGTCATAGTAGATGATGATTGGCATATCGTGTTGGAGCTGGATATCATTGAGCAGATATAAAAGCCATTGACCTTCACATGTTGCTTGGGCCAATGCTCAATATTCTGCTTGAGATGAGAATCTGGATACAACAACTTGCTTCTTGCTTTTCCAGCTGACAAGTGACTTGCTTAAGAAGAAACAAATGCTTGATGTGGATCTTCTAGTATCAGGGTAAGCCCCCCAAACAAAATCAGAAAACCCTTTGAGACATAGTGTGAATGATGAGTAGAAAAACAATCCTTGGCCTGGGTTGTTTTTGAGAAATCGAAGCACATGAAGGCCTACCAACATATGTTTTTCAGTAGGGGCATCAAAAAATTGGCTTAGCTTGCTAACTGCATAAACAATTTCAGGTCTTGACTGAGTGAGATACCACAATCTCCCAATCAAACGCCTATAGGTTGTAGCTTCTGACAAGGGTTGCCATAGGTTTTGTGCAATTGTATGGTTGCATAGGTGTATTGCAAAGTTTGGCTCCAATTAATCCTGCATCATGGATTAAATCAAAAGCATACTTTCTTTGGTAAAGAGAAATGCCATCATGAGTTCTAGCAACTTCAAATCCCAAGAAGTATTACGATACTCCTAAATCTTGGATGTTAAACTTGTTATCCAAGAGAGTTTTAATTTGAGTGATTTCATCAAGATCAGTGCCACCAAACACCAAATCATCAACATAGATAAGGATAACTGGGAATCCTTTGTGTGATTTCTTGGTGAATA
This sequence comes from Vicia villosa, assembly GCF_029867415.1. Taxonomy (NCBI): domain Eukaryota; kingdom Viridiplantae; phylum Streptophyta; class Magnoliopsida; order Fabales; family Fabaceae; genus Vicia; species Vicia villosa. Next base: position 923,542 of record NW_026704957.1, on the reverse strand, counting down.
GGGAGTAATCTGCTTTGGATTGATGGTATCCTAATGATGTAAGTGTGTCAGTGAGTTTGTTATTACATTGTCTGCTTTCCTGTTTCAAACCATAAAGGGAGCTCTGAAATTTACATACAAGATCAGGATGAGACAATGCCAAGCCAAGGGGGTTTCATATAAACTTCTTCATTGAGGTCTGTAAGAACAAGATTTGATTATGCATCTGGCCTTTTGTTAATGCCTTGATTTATATGATTGACATTTATGTTTGGCTAAAACATAGTAGCAGCAATATGTAATAGGATCTATAGAACTTGCAGATATAAACAAATACAAAACACGTACAATAGCAAGATGTTCTATGAAATGTTAAGACATGTTCTGTGACATCATGTCTTATGTGATATTGCGCCCGCTGAAGCTGGAATGTGAAGATTCAATATGTAATTAACAGATGAAGAATATTCTATGGAATATTATGCAATCCTATGTGGCGCAAATTTAAAGGTCAAAAGAATCAAGTCAGAATATTGAAGATTGTGTAGTTTCTAATTGTGGAGACAATTTAGGAAGCTTATGATTAAAGACCTTTCTTTTAGCAGAAGATTTATGCTGATTTGTAACAACAAATATTGCTGTGATTGTAAGCCCAAGTCCAGTTGGGAATAGGTTATAAATAGTAAGCTTTGTAACCTAGTTTAAAGCAGCAAACCGTGTATTGAAAAGATGTAGTTTTTAGGGTTTGTTAAGGTAGACCACCCGAGCTGTGGGATCGCTGTTATGTTCTTCTCAAAACCTGTAGATGAGAGAAGTATTTCTCTCACTCGAATCCTTTAGGTAAGAGTTGAGAGATTTGTTTCTGGATCAAAGTTGTTAAGCAAGATCAAGTAAGTTTTTCTTGTTGACTGTTTAAATAGCTGTTACAGGGTTGTAACAGTTAGGTATCACTAGGGAGTGAGCAGAGGTTCTCTTGTCTTAGATGGAGTTCTAAGATAAATGTTACATTGGGTAGTGACTAGGTAAACCAGAGGTTGTTTATCTGTAAACCAGAGGTTGTTTACATAAAATAGTACTACTGATAGTGGAATCTTCTTCCTGGCTTGGTAGCCCCCAGAGTAGGTTGTTAGACCGAACTGGGTTAACAATTCTGTTGCGCTGTTATTGTTTTCTTGCACTGTCGTTGCTCTCCTACCTTGTCTGTTTTTATAATGTCAGATCAGATGTCACGTTATCCTTATATGACATCTGAGTCAGTTGTCACCAGAATTTCACCTTTAGTTTTGACGATAACAATATATTGTTTCTTAGAAAGAAATTTTATACCCTAATGGTTTCTGTTTAGTGTGTAACTTTCGCTTACAGGTTTTGACTTTGATAAAATGGCATGTGATGTCATCAGTTTCTTGAATAAACATACTGTGACTTTGAAGAGAAAACAAAGTGTGGTTTACAAAGAAAAGTCAAGATTTGGAATGCCCATCAAATGGCTTTTGACTCTGACTCTCATAAAGAGCTTCTGAAGATTCTCCAGCTCTGACATTTGGCACAAGTTTTGAAGACCAGGTTCTGAAGATTCTGAAGACAAGGTTCTGGAGAACAAGTTCTGAAGACAAGGTTCTGAAAACTTTATTCAAGATTTTGATCCTTCTAAACATGCTTCATCGACATGAATTATGAAGCCTTTGAAGATTAGAAGATAAGATAAAAATGGTTTTACGTGAGTGAATAGTACATGGTACAAATTAAATATTGCATCCACTACGCTGATTTTGTGGCTCCAGGATTGTACTATACTACCATTTTGTCTACCACTCTCACTGACCGTTATGTAAGAATACAATTAAGAAATGTACAATTCCATCTTCACCCTTTAACGAATCTTTCATGCCTATATATAGAAGACTTGGAAGAATGGAAAAAAAAGACTCTTTGAACAAGAACTTTTGGATACAATGAAACTCTGTTTGATTGAAAAGTTGTAAAGCAAGGAACTTTTGTTCATATATTGTTCTTAACATTGTTGTGTTATTTCATTGTATTTCATTTTGTGTTAACACACATTTATATTTCAACTTGTGAGTTGATATTGTTCCTTGAAAGACTAGGGTATAGTCATAAGTCTCAAGAAGACATTGACAGTAGGTCTTTGTGTGTCACCAGTTTGGTTATAGTGGATTAAGTTCTTGTGAGAAGGCAAAATCACCTTGGCAGGTGGACTGAAGGTGGCTTCGTTAACAGCGAACCAAGATAAAAATATTGTGTCATTATTTGTATTCCTTGTTTTTTGTTTGTTTTTCTTGGTTGAAGAAAAAGTTTTAATTCTTGAAACCCAATTCAATCCCCCCTTTCTTGTGTTTCCTTTACCTTCAATTGGCATCAGAGCACCGGTTCTAGTATTGATTGTTATCAAACACTTCACCATGTAAGATAAAGATCCATAAATTCTTTAAAACACAATGGAAACAATCCCTCCCCCGGCTGCACCCACTGTTAGTGAAAGATATCACTATAGTGCTAAACCTCCTGTTTTTGATGGAGAAAAGTTTGATTACTGGAAAGACAAAATAGAAAGTTTCTTTCTTGGCCATGATGTATATATATGGGATATGGTAGTTGATGGCTACGTTCATCCTGTTGATGCTAGTGGTAACAAGATAGAAAGAAGAGTGATGACTGACCAACAAAAGAAAGATTACAAGAATCATCACAAGGCTAGAACCATTCTGTTGAATGTTATTTCATATACTGAGTAGGAAAACATTACAAACAGAGATATAGCCAAACTGATATTTGACTCATTAAGAATGACTCATGAAGGGAATACTCAAGTGAAAGAAATCAAGGCGCTTGCCTTGATATATAACTATGAAGCCTTCAAAATGGAGGATGATGAAACTGTTGAGAACATGTTCTCAAGGTTTCAGACTCTTGTTGCAGGATTGAAGGTTCTGAAAAAAGGATACTCCACCGCAAATCATGTTAAGAAGATTATCAGAATTCTATCTAAGAGATGGAGACCTATGGTAACCGCGCTGAAAGTGTCTAAGGATCTAAAAACACTACTCTTGAGGAACATGTTTTCTCATTGAGAAGTCGTGAGATAGAGCTTGAATAAAATGAGCCTTAAAGAAAAGGTAAATACATGGCTCTGAAATCAATGGGAAATTCAGAAAAGACTAAAGCCTTTCAAACTGAAGAGGAAGAAGAATCTGAAGAAGATTTTGAAGAAGAAGATGAGTTATCTCTTCTCTCCAGAAGGCTAAACCAACTCTGGAAGAAAAGAAAAAAAATTAGAGGTTCAAGAAGGACATGTGGTTGCTTCGAATCTACTTTTGGACAAAAGAAGTCTGGTGCTAGCATAGACATCACATGCTGTGAATGCAAGGAGCCAGGTCACTACAAGAATGAATGTCTCAAGCTTAGAAAGGAGAAGCCCAAGAAGAAAGTCTTCAAAGAAAAGAAGAAAGGGCTGATGGCTACCTGAGATGATTCTGATTCTTTAGAAGATGACTCTGAGGAAGAGCAAGAAAATGTGGCGCTGATGGCAAGCATAAAGGCATATGATGAAAAGACTGCACCAGAATTAGAATCTGAAGAGGTATTTTCTGACCTATCTTGTTCTAAATTAGAATTATGCTTATTTGAAATTCTTGAAAAGTATCAGAGGCTTCGTAACAAATACAAGGATTTGAAACAAGTCCATGTATCCGAGTCTCAAGCAGAATGCAAGCTTAAGAAAGATTTCTCCAATTTAAATTAATATAATTTTATTTTGCAACATGAGAACTCTTCCCTAAAAAGAAAGAGCTTAAAAATTGAGGAAGAAATTCTTTCAGAAGCTTTTTTGGATTATGATAATGTCATAAAGAAGTATGACAAATCTTTTCAAAAATTTCTTGCTAGAAGCATAGGTAGAAGCGTAATGGCTTCAATGATCTATTGAGTTAGCAGAAACATAACAAGAGTAATTGGTTATAATTCTGATGATGAATCTACTTCAGAAAAAGATGATAAACCAAAATATTTTTATGCTCATTTTGTCCCTAAGGGTTCACAAAATGGACTTGTGACTAAAGAAAAATTTATTTCAAAACATAAGGCAAAAGCTAAATCTCATTCCCATTTCAACTATTCATATAGATTTGATTATACTGCATCTAAACCCAAGTCTGTTAAGAACTCTAGGAGTACTAACAAGAAAGGAGCCAAAAGAATATGAGTACCTAAGGAAAAGATAATCTATGTTGTAGACATCCTTAGCAGCTTAGTTAAAACACCAATCATGGTACCTAGATTCTGGATGCTAACAACACATGAAAGAAAGAAGGCATACGTTCCAAATCCTGGAACTTAAGCCTGGTGGCTTCGTAGCTTTTGGAGGTGATCAGAAAGGGAAGATCACTGGCTCCAGAATAATTGGTAGCGGTTTTCTCACTTTAATTACTAATGTTTTACTTGTTGATGGATTACAAAATAATCTATTGTCCATAAGTCAATTAAGTGACAATGGTTATGATATAATATTTAATCAAGAGTCCTGTAAATTTGTTAGTTAGAAAGATGGCTCCATTATGTTCAATGGAAAGAGGAAGAACAACATTTAAAAGATCATACTTTCTGATTTGAAAGAACAAAACGTTAAATGTCTTATGTCTGTAAATGAAGAGTAATGGATCTGGCATTGACGATTAGGTCAGGTTAGCATGAGAATCATTTCTCAGCTAAAGAAGCTTGACTTAATTAGAGGCCTTCCAAATCTGAAGTTCTCCTCATATGCTCTTTGTGAAGCATGTCAGAAAGGCAAGTTTTCAAAGACTTATTCTAAAGCAAGAAATGTTGTTTTTACCTCCAGACCTTTGGAACTCTTGCATATTGACCTCTTTGGACCAATGAAAACTGCTTCTGTCAGTGGCAAGAAGTATGGTTTAGTCATTGTTGACGACTACAATAGATGGGCATGGGTTAAGTTTAGACAAAAGGATGAGTCACATTTTGTGTTCTCTACCTTCTGCTCACAAGTGCAAAACGAGAAGGATGCTAAGATTGTTAAAGTCAAATTTGATCATGGTGGAGAGTTTAAAAATAAGCATTTTTAAAAACTCTTTAATGAGAATGGTATTTCCCATGATTTATCTTGCCCTAGAACTCCACATCAAAATGGAGTTGTAGAGAGAAAGAATAGAACTATGCAAGAGATGGCTAGAGAAACAATCTGATTGTAATACGGTGAACTGACTTTAAAGAAATATCGCGGATAGCAAGAGTCGCCACCGACTTTTATTTTATCCAATTTATAGAAAGGCTAAAAGAACAAAAAAAGACCTTTTAAAGAGATTTTGAGTTCGGGGGGGTAAGTTATACAAAGGGAAGGTTTAAAGCACCCTTTGTATCCATGGTTATCCATGGGCTCTTAATTGCTTAGCTCAATTTTGAATTGTTTGAAATGTTTGAAGTGTCGTGTGTGTTTAGAAAAGATTTTGAATAAGGACTTTAGCTTGTAAATAAACGTAGCCTTTTGGAAATAGTTTTGAAAAGGAGGTGTGAAAAGCATTTTGGATTTTGAGTTGAATGTGAGCAAGCATTTAAGAACACCTACCCTAAGATTGTATTTCTTGTTCTTTAGGTCTTTCGGGCGAAAGGGTTTATCCATACCATGAGAGGGCAGAAAGTCTTTCAATTGGATGTTAAGGGTCATCGAGAAAAGTATCGTTCGCCGTAAAACTGTCCCTACCATAAAGAGGTAGGTAGTCTTTAGGGAAGGATAGAATAGTCATTAATCTTTTTAGGCATCATGCGAGGATACCTTAGCAATTGGGACAATCATCATGTTTCCGAGGCAACATCGAGGGACTAAATCTCATATGATGATTTTCAATCTTTTAAAGGCAACCTTGCTTTAGGTATCCTCGGAATCGAGGGACTTGACTATTTTTCATAAATAGAGGCAATAAGATAATAAGGCAACAAGGCAATAAGAAGGCAACAGGCAACGAGAGAGATTACCCTAAAGGTGTGTGTGTGGCACAATCAGGTGATTCAATTCAGATATTTTATCTTGTAAATAATGTTAGCTACATTCGATTAATTATCTTGCACTCCCTAGGATTACTAACCACGCAGTTAAAAAATACAGAAATAAAAGGCATAATTTAAAAGTCCTACGCTATTACAATAAACACCTGTGGGCAGAAAAAATAAAGGCAAGAAATATAAACCTAAATTATTACAATAAACACCTGTAGGGAAATAGAGGCAAAATTTAGAAGGAATATAATAAGCCATTAAAAGGCTTTAGGGCAGATACTAAATTAGGCAAATATAATAAAGGCTAAAATAGACAATTAAACTTAAAGACATACGACAATCAAGGGAGTATGAGGTGAGAAGAGAAGTGCGCAGTAATGAAGAAATTCAATGTTTAATTACAAAGGCGAACCTAAACTTTGAAGGTTAATGGCTAAAAAACCTAATGGTATTAAATTAATTATAACTGTAAAAAAAAACTTAATGGTTATAAACCTCATGGCTAAAACTTTTGATGACAACATTTACCTAAGGGAGAAACTTACTGTTAATGGGCAACACCTACCTTAATGGTTTTCTATGGTTTGTGAAGCTTAAAGGCTAAACCAAAAATTAATTATAGACCTAATTAATTAAAATTATTTATCCTAAATTTAAATCCTAATTAACTAAATTAAATAATAGAAATTAACATTAAATTAACCTAATTACTAAATTAAAATTAAAAGAAAAGCTATTTCTAATAAAAAAACTAAACCTAATTATCAAAATTAAATAATCCTAATTAATACTAAACCTAATTATAGTTGATGGTTAATTGGTTAAATGATTAATTTAGATAATAAATAAAATAAAAGAAAACCTAAATAAATAAATAAATAAATAAATAATAATAAAAACTGCAAGTAAAAGAGAAAGAAAAAAGGACAAACGCTTCTGGGTGCTGGATCCGGTGCAGCCGTTCATTTGAGGGAGTATGGTGATCCTGCGTTATGGTCCTTCAGATATAGCCTCGATAGGGATCTAAGGGTTGTCCTTGAGGATGCACTGTATGCCCCTTTAGGCCACGCGCACAGAGTTTGGAGACGGGTTATTTCATAAAAAATATTGTGGGCATAAGGGCTCGAACCCATGCCATTCTGTTCGTATGTTCTCACACCTTGCCATCTGAGCTATATTTATAATTCGTTAGTACAACAGAAATTACTTAATAAATAAAAAACAAAGTGCTGAATGTTTAATTTGGGAAGAAAGTTAAAGTGGGGGCCACGAATTTAAACGAGAACCAATGGAAAGTGGAGAGAGATTCTGGAAAATTTGACTGGCCATTCATCATCACCCACACGTGATCGGATGGAGAGAGAGGATGGAGAACTTTGACCTGCCAATTAAAACATTCCACCTACATCGTCTTCTTCATTAAAATGTGCAGACCTTTAGCTACAGTTTCCCCGCGAATTATCTACGGAAATTGTCGTAGCAGAAACCTACAAAACAAACAAATCAAGAAACACGACCATATCGATCATAAAAAGAACCCAGATCGATTAATCAAGGTCCTGCGAGCTCCATGGTACAGTCTATTTGGCCGAAGATTGCTTGCATCTATGAAAACGAACAAGATGAGCTTTGTGCCCTAGTCATGGCAACACGTGACTCTTGCGTCCAACCTCATAACAAATGATTCAAACACGTTCTAAACAGGCATATGAACTTGAATGCAACGTTAGAATTAATCAAAAGCATGTGTATTATAGCAATACGATTTTGAAAAGGAGAACAAACTATGGGAGTAAACTAACATATTCACGACGCTTCAAGGCCTGTTAATGAACGGGATTGCTTCCCGGGACATCAGAGAACCTCGTCTGATCTTTAAGAACGCTTGGAAACGGTTGCAACTCTAAATTCGACCACCACCTAATTCATGACTTTTGTGCGTTCCTTGAAATTTGGCCAACTTTAGAAAACCATAACTCCTTCAATTTTTATCATATGGAGATGATCTAGGACTTTTTGGAAAGCCCAAGATGTCCTCTACAAGCCACTTTGGAACACTTTTTGCATTTGAGGATTTTATCTTGATGATATGGCCCTTGACAAAAAACAGTTTTTTGCAATCTTCTAGAAGGACCTGTAATGTTTTGGCTTATATCCCTTATGCGGAAGCATTTCTTGACTTTGGGCCCAACATCAATGTTGTAGAGAATCAAATTTCCTTGAAAATGAGCTTTGGTTGAGGAATTTCTGAAAAAGTATGAGAGAGATGTGGCTGGTCAAAGTTCAGTTGACTTTTACCTAGAAACCCTAATTTAGCAACTTGTCCTTTTGATGATTTCTGAGTTCTCCATGACGAATCATGATCAAACTTTGATCAAATGATGAATCTAACGTTAAAATGTTTATGTTGACCAGAAATCAGGAGTTTTGACTGTAATGTGACCACAGTTTACTTTCAGGTCAAAATAATCGACTATTGAGCATTTGAGCAGTTGAGTGGGCAGTCTTATAAATCAGGGCTTGACAATTGGCATGAGAATCCTTTGAATCATATGAGAGGCCATGAAGTCCACTTGAGGCATCAAAAGTTGATTTCTCTTTGAGGGCAGCAAAACCCTAGTTGTGGGTTGATTGCTTAGGAGAGAAGTAAGTGTGTTCAATCCTTGCATAGACTTGAGTGACTGAAGATCATGTGAGTCAGAATATTTTGAAATATGATGGACAAATTTTGGGGTATGACACTAATGAATACCACTTTTTCCTCATTTTCTGGAGCTCTTAACATACCATCATTTTCGTAGAATTTTTTGAGGTGTGTGTACATGTCTTCATGATATAATCCTACAAAAGGGTTAGGATACATAATTGTAATAATCCCATTTTCATTTCACTTTGTCAGAAATTCCTTTGCATTCTAGCTAAGTGAGATAGACTTCTATGACTATTGTGACACGATGTGCCACCATTGTTGTTGTTATTGTTGTCGACTTCAACCATGGTTCTTTGTTTTTAGATACAAGAATCTTCTATATCTAGCTTCTTGTCTATTTCCTTATTTTTCCTATTCTTATTGAGGTTTCTGTGTGCAATTTTTTCAATTTCATAATCGAATAATAATTGTCCTGCAGAAACCTGACCTTGCATAAACTAGTACCAACATAAATAATTATAGATGTTAATGAGTTCGTGGATATAAACAAAATATAAAAATATTAGCATATATACACATATATAAATAATACTTAAAATAATAAAAACTATGTGATGCCTTTAAAAACTAGCACCATTCCCCGACAACGACGCCATTTTGTTGCGAGCACAAAAGTAAGTTTTATAGTTATCGTATCCACAGAGACTAGTGGTTTTAAATACCGCTTAACAAATTTTAAGATTCTAAGTATATAAGGGATTTATAGTTGTTTTGATATATGAAAGTAAATGACAGAAAATAATTGTCAGAAAGTAAAATAGAGATTTCAATGTTAACAGTAAGAAAACTTGCTAGGGGTAGATTTTGTCATTATGTATTTATCATGCATAACCATAGGTGAATAATATGATCCTCTACTGAGCTATTAATATTACCACATATTTCTCTCATTTGTATTTTCTATTTGTCCCAACATGGTGAGATCATTGCATTACCCAATAGCCGATATACCAGTCTATTAACCAACACAAAAGATTACGTTCCAACAATTATAAAGCAGTAAGATTCCACACCGATTCTACTAGTGTACATGCAGATATTAAACCTAACCTTATCTCTAGGCATTAGTATCCAATAAATTATTATTTTGGATCTAGTAATGAAACTCACCTTTTGATTGTAAAGTCACACCATAAAAACAAGTTTTACGTAGCAAATCTAAAACAAGAAATAATATTAAAGAGTCATCAATATTAAAGCTTGAGTAAAATTACATAAAACGCCATGACCTATTAAACACATGAATATAATAATTACAATTAACAAAGATTTTTTTAGCTATTCTTACTCATTATAGTTGTTTTTGTAATCCCGTGATGCTGAGCTTGGAAGTTTATCTTGTCAACTGAGCAGCGGTTCCACCTTCAGGCTCCATTTCTTATCTCTTGTTGTATACCAAGGTGAACCTACTCCAATTATGTACTATCTCACTCCACCAGAACTCCCTTTGAACTTTAATTGAAACCACTATTTATAGGCAAAGATCTAAGGCCCTCGCTAGGCACACCGCCCTTGCACCTAGAAAACATGCTATCTTATGAATTAAGCAATACTAGTTGTGTGACAGATGGAGCTAGCCTCCCTACCTCTCTAAGCACACCACCTCTTTGCTTAACACACAAGCACTTGCTTCACCATGAAGTACTTGAACCTGCAAGTTCCATATGGCCTCTTGAGCTCTCCTAGCACGCATATGTCCTGGTCTATGGAGCCTTGATTTTTTAGGTTATTTATCTGGCTTGGTCCTTGCATGGTAAATCGTGGTTTTCCAGTCCGTTTTAACTATTTTTAGTTATACAAACTAGAAAAGTCTAAATAGGCGTTTTTATCACTTTTCATAGATAAATTGGGGTGAGGGTTATATTGATTGCTTGTAAAATAAGTTAATAAGTGTCTATATATTTTATTTAAATTTGGTACTTATCACTCCTTGAAGGCCTCTGTTTCTAATTTTTACAACCTTTCAGCCACATTCATAGGATAACATCGAAGGCCTGCATAATTGTACCTTTAAGATGGTACAATTCCTTTCCTTACCATATCACGTTTCTTTGAAGATTTTCTTGAGATTTTAGAGGTTTGCAAGGAGTGTGGTGTTATGGCTAGTTATGACAAATCCAGTGGAAAAAAGGATGTTCTTCTCTCCATATTCACTTTGGTAGTGCTGCGTGGCAGCTTATAGACAAGGATCAAAGAAAGATCGATGCATAACTAAGACTTAGGAGCATAATTGTCGGGACTGGAAGATTCAAGATGATTTCAAGTAAATATTTTACAAGGATCCAGTTCAGATACTGTATACAAGTTAATGGATCCAGATAGAAGATTTTTTATATTTTCGCCATTATTTGAATATTGTGATTGTAGTAAACATCATGTAATTTGTCATAAACTATATTGGAATATCAAGATTTTCAATGGGAAACCATTGGAGAGTGGAGTAGGCTTAGCAAGGACAACGGAAAAATCACTATAAATTCGGAGTACACTTCTCTCTCTATTTTAATTTCTTAAAAATTTCATTTTAGATTGCTTTTACCATTTCCTAGAATTACATGCTATTAGGTTTTGCCTTGGTAGCGATTTATTGATTAAGTGTAAGTTTTGTTAGAATCGACACTTTTTGTTTTGTCTTGTTGCTGATTAAGAATGAAAAATGTGATAATAGAATTCATATATATATATATTGATTTTGTATATTTACACGCATTTTGTAGATCTATTATTAATTCAATACAATACATTGATTTATTGTTGGTTTGCTGTTTGATTTGATCTTTATCATATTGTGTACTAATTAAGGTATCACGTGTACATATCGCTCGATAAGCATAATCAATTTATACACACTTAGCTTCTGCCACACAAACTACTTTTCATTTTCAAACTCTGATAAACCTTGTGAAACTATTTTTCAATTAGTCATTTTTATTTGGGAGGTCGATTCAACCCCTCTACACCGTTGTATTATTCATATTCTCGTCCAACATTAAGAACCTCCATGTAAAATTAATTCTTTTACTCCATAGTTTCCAAAAGCTTCATCCTCAAGTCTTTACTCGTTTTCCCGTGACGGGACTCAAAAAATAATACTCCTATGATTGATGAACTTCGACCCTCCAGGTTCCACTCCCAACAACTCATAATCCTTCCCACCTATTGGATAACCATTGAAGAAATAATTTACAACCTTACCATCAAGATGAATTAGTTTGATTTGTATAATAGATAACACACTCACAACCTTTAAAATAGAGTAGGTTATAGTCTTTCTACTCCAAACCTCCAAAAAAATTTGAAGGTCTTTTCTTGAAAATGGACACCTGCCAACCAAGTAACCTGCTTTGGCACTAACCTTACTCCATTAACTCAATGGAAACTCTAAGGTCACATGCATTTTTATCCGTTGTCTTTTGAAAAACTCATTAAAGTTCAATGAAACAACCTTCAAGCATCCACCTCGCCTTGACCTCAAATCTCAAGCTTGTACTTATCATGAATGTATTCATGTGCGGATGATGAATGAACAACAATACTAGAGCCTTCTAAAATATATAAACCACATATTTTAGCTATTATCACTTCACTATGTGAAATCTTCAAAACCATGTGTTTAACTTAATGCAATAGCCTAGATCATCAAACATGCTTATGAATAACAAATTTCGTTTGAGCTTTGGAACATACCCCATGTTGTGAAGAAGAAACTCATGATATCATTGAATATTTTAAGTCTGAACGTACAAATACCTTGAACCTTGTAAGAATTATTGTCACCAAAGAGAACTACATCACCTTGCTTCAACTTCAATGTCTCAAAATATTCTTTTCTTGGACAATTGTGCTAAGAGCAACTTGAGTCCATGGAATCACCCTATTCAATCTCCAAAATCGAAACCATTAATGTAGTGGCACTCTTATGTCTATTCTCATCGAAGACAACTCCAATTGGAACACCATTGCCCCTATTTCTGGGACAATCCCCCATGAAGTGAGCGCTTTTTTGATAAGTGAAGTATTTTACTCTCGACCTGTCTAACCTATTTAATTTGGAAACTCCTCTACATGCACTTCCTCCTCTTGAGACACTCAAGCCTTCACCATTATCGTCAATCGTCAAATATTTCACCTTTGAAAATTCTTTATATCTCGAAGCCGTCTGGATTTCATCCAAAGAAATAGTATATTTTTTACAATAAATAAGGACATCCTTAAAGTGCTCAAAGGATATGGGTAATGAGCTCGACAAGAGTAAATATTATCCTTATCTTCAATCTTCTATTCAATATTCTCCACGTAATCAATAATCTTGTGAAATTTGGCCAACTGCTCCACTAATGATTTTTCTTTACAATTCATAATGAGTAGAGTTATTATTTTAGATACAATATGTGAGTCAAACAAAGACTTGGTCATATACAATAGTTCATATTTTCCCACATCAGAGTCACAATCTTTTCTATGACGATTTTCCTTAGAACTTTATCCTCGAGGCACAAGATAATGACACTTCTGGCATTATCCATCATCTCTTACTTCTGTGCTTCTATTAGGCGTATAAGCATTGATGCCTCACCTTTCACTGCTTCAATAAACTTCTTTTGAGTTAATATCACTTGAATATTCACTTTCCACAATCCAAAATCGTTATCACCGGAAAACTTCTTAATTTTCCATTTATAATTCATGATACTCACTTGTAAAGAAAATCTCTTTGCCCTGCAATGAGCGCGCTTGCTTTAAAATTGAAATGTTCAATTACACCAAGAAATTTTATGTGTGGGGACAAAGAACAATGACAACCAAGACCTTTACCAAAAATAACTCTCTATGCAATAAGACATAAATTTAACTTGGCAGAAGAAGATAAAGTAAATACCAATACACACAATAACTAGTTAATCCTGATCGATCAAACGATTTATTCTGGGGAAGAGATGAGCTCTATGTTTCACTATACTTTCAATAGTGGTTACAAAATATTACAAATGAGTTACAAGAAAATAACCACTCAAGTTTACAAGAATAAACTCTATATTTTATCCAAATGTTTCTCAATATCTCCAAATCTCTATATATGAATCTGTTGTGAAAAGGATGCCTCTGACAGGGTATAATAAGGAACAAAATAGAAAATCAAGAAGGATAATGAGGATTGGTTATAACTGCTATTCTTTACTTTCTCTTTGAAACAAGATTACAAGTGTTACAAGAATAACAAATAACCCTCTAACCCTAAATTAGGATTTGCTATTTTTGCAATGATGAGAGACTAGTATGTTATTTATAATAAACCTAACATACTAAACTAATAGGCTTTTTCACAAATACCCATTACAAGCTAACTTAGGGTACAAGCTAACTTAAACAGTTGGACATTACAAACAGACCCAATTCGAAATACTAACAACCCTAATATTTTGACATCCACATACTAGAACACACTTCGACTACAGTATGTAGGTCTTCGACACATTCTCTGTCAGAAACAGGAAGCTACTCTTCGACCCACTAGAGTTCGACCCAATTCTCACAAAATCACATAAGTCCAAATTATTTAGAAGTGTTTCTCAACCCCTTTTAGATTTCTCCAAGGGTTTCCCGAATTCCAAGAACACACTCTTAAGAATCTATCATTGTCTCTCTAAGATTACCACTAGGATTCCCAAACTTTTTTTCTCTATCTTCAGCTCTAAAGTTCTAAAGACTATCATAACAAGAATACAAGAGATATATATTATACCTACTGAAATTCATCATATCCATAACAAGTCAAAAACTCAACTCATAAACGAACGGATCCACGACAGAATCGAAGAAGCACATAACACACGAATCGAGAAAACCAAACAATATGACTGAAAACTCGACCCCACAGACCGATCTGAACCGTCTCCGCCAACCAACCGTGGCCCGATGGAGCTTTGCCGAGCCCGAGTCTCAACAGCCGAACCGTAGTCGTGCGGCTCCGACAGTGCCGCCTGATACCCCGACTTATATTAGTATATGTTTGATAGTTACAAATTACTATTTACAAAACATACACAATATAGGCTATATACAATATTAATACTTACATAGCATATACGAACATATATTAGTATATGTTTCATAGTTACAAATTATTATGTATTACATCATACAAATTAACAATAAATCATATCAAACAAATATATTATTCAACATATTTATTAACGGTTACTGTTCTTGGATATATACTAGTATATTAATATGAGAATAAAATAAGTAAATGACACACATGTTTCCATAAAATATAATGTAATATATGTTATGATAATTAAGCCAGCAAATTACAGCTTTATTTAGAACAAAGAGCTGAAACAGTTACTAATTCTTCTAGTCTGCTTCAACGACAGGAAAATAAATTAAGGATGGAATGGAATCATAGTAAAATATATGATTCTTATGACTAATATACTCTAATGCTACTATTACATTAGCACTTTGTGAGACAAAACACCTCCTTAGTGCTTGAAAGCTTGTTGATTGGTTAAAAACAAAAAAGAAAACATGTTCTGTTGTTGATGACAATTATTGGTCAATGAAGGCTCAGGTTCCTCATCCTACAAATGAAACAAAACAGTATTAATCAAACAGTAGAATCAGGAAAATTAGATACATAGAAAAAGTTGATTGTATAATGTTATAATTGGTTAGATCATGATATATACCTTTTCTCTTCTTGAGAGCCTGAAATTTTCTTGTAATTTGGGTATGGAACTTTCCCTGACTCAATATGCTTAACATCTTCAACAAGAAGTTCATAGTGTTTCTTAACTTCCTCAGGAGTTTTTCCACCAACAGCATGAGCTACATTGTACCAACGATCTGGTGTGTCTTTGTCATAAACAGCTAGAGCTCTTTCAAAGGCTTTGTTGTCCTTAACACTCCATGAGCCAGAAGCTGACATTGAACTAGATGCCATTTCTTGGTTAATTAAAAAGGTAGGAAGGAATAATAAGCTAGTTTTGGTTTGAGAATGACTTATAGAGAGTGGTATATGAGATTAAGATGATATGTACAACAATGTGTGTTCCTTTTATAAGCATAAGGAGAAGGTATATGAGATGGGGTGGTGCCAGTTGGCATCAAAATCTTGTGCTAAAATGAAGAAGTAGAATTATCATGATTTGTCTCTTTAAGAACCACTCAAAATTGCTGGCCCATGAAATTCAGCTGCAGCAATATGGGAGAATCAGTATCTCCATGACAGTAAAAAGAAGTCCATGAATGGATAGGAATTTTAAATCAACTAATAGTAAATTAGAATTTAGTATTTAGTAGGAGTAAACATCATATTTATATTTATAGAAAATTACAATTTTGATGACTAATGCGCTGAGATACCTAGAGTGTAACAATATCAATAAATTCTTGTTTAAGTAAATGACATCAGTTAAAATTAGGGATGGCAATGGGCAGGGTTTGGGCAGGGTACTATAGTACCCGTCCCCATACCCGCAGTTTAAAAAAATCTTCGTATCCGAGCCCAAACCCGTGTGGGTATCAATATTCATGCCCGTACCATGTGGGTACCTCAATGCCCATACCCGTACCTGTTTACCCGCATTTATGGTAAAATTAAATCGTTTAATTACAAAATATCATATAATTTAAGTCTTTTTAACAATATTAAAAAAATTATGTATGTTATTGTTGAGTTAAGAAACAAATAAACACTTTTATTAAAATGTGTAATGATTTAATAGCGATATATTTTTAAAATAATTTAGAATCATGCATTTTTATATAATAATATAAATGACATTATAGAAATATGTAGTGTGGGTATGGGGCGGGTTGGGTAGTAAGGTGTCCGTGCCCGCACCCATACCCGCATATTTTAATGGGTAATTACCGTGCCCGTACCCATACCCATTTTTATGGGTATTTACTCTACCCGATATGGGGTTTTTTGTGGGTAGCCACTGGGGATGGGCCAAATTGCCATCCCTAAGTTAAATAGATTAAGAGCAGGTTTGTTTTAGCTTTAAAATTATAGTTTATTTTTATACTTTTAAAAATAATATTTATAAAAATGGTTTTTAAAATATTATAAGTTATTTTAAATTTGTTTTTTTTTTTCAAAATTGAAAGACTAATATATTTTATAATATAAATATAATTGAAAATCAAAACATATTCGAAATCGTAATTATTTTAAAAAATTGTATCTCAAAAATAGTTTTTTGAAAATCTATTTGATATAGCTTCAAAATTAAATAATTTTTTTTTGAAATTTTGATATAAATTTTTTTTTAATAAAATAATGAAATATCTAAAATAACATTTTAAGAATGACTATTTAAACCAAATTTTCATTTGAAGCTTGTATGACAAGTTTCTTTGTAAAATTATTTTTAAAAAAAAAACTGAAACAAACGGGCTCTAAATTATGTGATAATATTCTATTAAATAGTATGTTTCTATCCATCTTGATAATCTCGAGATCTTTCTTAATAATTTCTCTTATAGTTTTTCTAACTCTTTCTATATTTTTATTTGTTTGACTACTCTTCATTTGATCTGCTCTATTTACAATGAATCAACATGTTTTGTCTCTACTTGCCCAAACCACCTAAGTCTATTTTTCACCATTTTTTATTATTATAGGTGTTACCCCAACAGTCTCTTTAACATTTTCGTTTATAATCTTATCTAGTCTAATCTTACCACATAGCCAACACCAACAATCTCAAATATGCTACATTAGTTTATTTTCGTGTTGGTTCTTTAATGTCTAACATTTTGTCTCGTACAATATTGTCGGTCTTATTGTTGTCCGATAAAAAACTTTCATTCTGTTTCAATGATACTTTCGTGTCACATAAAAGATCTCATAACCTCCTCCATTTCCACCACTCAGCTTGAATTCAATGACTTACGCCTTCTTCTATTTCTCTTTCCTTTTGTATCATGGACCCGAGATATTTAAACTACATAATTTTCGGTAAAATATGATCGCCAATTTTCAACTCTAGGTTAACAAACTTACATTCCATATACCCTGTCTTTCTTCTACATAGGCAAAAGTCATACACTTCTAAAACTTGTTACTAACCTCATTTAAATCATCATTCGACTCCAAGTAAGAGTGCATGGTTTGTAAAAAGCATACATCTCGGTGCTACTTGTTGAATGTGTTATGTAAGTATATCCAAAACAAAAGTAAAAAAGGTAATAACTTAGGGTTGAACCTTGCGAATCATATTGTCATGGAAAATTATCTGTCTCTCCATATTGTGTCTACACACTAGTGGATACCTCCTCATACATATCTTAAAAAGCTCGAATTAGGCCCAAAACCTCTTTTTTTCTTCAAGACTTTCCACAAAATCTCTCTAGGCACTCTATCATACATCTTCTCCAAGTCAATAAAAACTATGCGTAGGTCTTGTTGATCCATCTGATACCTCTACATCGTCGCTTTTGGTAAATAAACTCACTTCCATGGTTGACCTCTCAGGCATAAAATTAAAATAGTTTTTAGTAATTTGATCCTTTTTTCTTAGTTTGTATTCAATAACTTTTTTATAATAATTTCATGGTATGACTCATAAGTTTAATCTCCATATAATTTCTGCAATTTTGTATACCCTCTTGTTCTTATAAATAGGAATTAAATTTATTCTTCATCATTCATCTGACATTTTCTTTGAACAATTTTGTTTCACCACCATGATTTTTTTACCATAGATCGAAAACCTCTTATTTTTTCAACCTCTCTTTTTCTACTTTTCTAATCTCTTGTGTCATCTTGTTCCACATATTATTTGCACTTTCTTGTGACAGTCTGAAACCTCCCTTAGAGATATTATGTTAGGAAACTATTTATTTTTCACCCTTCTAATGTCACCGCTTGATCTGCAGAATCCCCTAAGGGTTCTTCTCTTAAGTATCCGCTTATCTCTTATATTCATAACCAATATTCTTTGTTTGGTAGTTAAGTTTTCTCTAGGTATAACTTTAAAGAACTTGCAAATTTTCATATCTAATTTTCTATTAAGAATGAAATATGTCCAAGAGCATGTAATCTCACTCTTTCATGTTAAAAGGCTCATCTATATTCCTAAATCGTGTATTACATATAGTAAGATCAAAAGTCGACAACAATTCTATGAAGGATTTTTTATTTGCATTTACCTCCCCAAGACCATGCTCCCATGCGCCTTCAAGACATCTTGACACTCTCCCTACATGACCATTAGATCTCCTCCTAAAAAATCTCCCTTCCTTAAAGTATATCTTTAAATAAATATTTTAAATCTTCCCAAAAGCCTACTTTAAGGTATTTTGCTAACACAAACTAAGGGGCATAAGTTCTAATAACATTAAAGTTTTCATGTTCAACTACAAATCAAGTTATAATCTAATCTTCTATCCTTTTTAAATCTACAATATTTTTCTTTCACTCTTTGTCTACAATAATTTTCACCCCATTTTTCAATCTAACTTTTGTAGTGTCCCGAAACCAAAATCCCATGTTGTCTAGTTCTTTCGCCTTTTCATCGGTCCACTTAATTTCTCGTAGGCACATAAAGTTGATTTTTTTTCCTAACCATAATATCAACTATTTTCATATATTTTTTTAGTAAGTGCTTTTATATTCCATATTCCAAAACGAATCATACTCTAATGAACTAACTTCTTTACCCACATTCATTGATGAAAATGTGGAAACCCTTGTTTATTTTCACTGCTTCCAAACAAAGATGTGGAGGTCCATACTTATTTGATATTGTACTCGAGTCATACATCATATTTGTTCGAGGCAATGATCTAGCATTCACATTATTACGTGATTGATTCATGTCATAGAGATTTGACAAAATTTTAGTTACTCGTTAACAACCTAACACAAGCCTTTCCTATGTACATGAAAGCTAACATAAGATGGATTGCTTATGTGGAGTACTAGAAATTTGGGGTGTTCGTGAGGCAATTTGTATCGGTTTTAAGAGAAAAACTCATTTGATCAAAGATAAAATTATTTGTAATTTGGTTCAGTTTTGAATAAGTAATTAAAAAATTTGTCCAATCGGATCAAATTTCATACAGTTTAAATTGAATATCATCCAAATTAGATTTTTTTAAAAAAAAATATTATAAAAAGACTATAAAAATATATTTGAAATAGTATATAACATATAATATTTTAAAAATTAAAATTAAATAATAATAACAATCAATTATATTTGAAACAAACAAATTATTAAAAATAAATAAATAACTAAATTAATAAATAATATTAAAATATATTAAATATCGATAAAAAATAACTTAACTTAATATATTACACTAATAAAAAAATAAGTATGAAAGTATATAAGCGATGTTTATAAAAGAGAATTCAAATACATAAAAGATATTAGCGATGTTTATAAAAGAGAATTCAAATACATAAAAGATCATGAGAATTTCTCACTATATCCTATGGATCTCTCACTCATCTGCGAATTGGGAAAAATGTCCTCTAATTTTTGTAGATGTATCTCCGAAAGAATTTTTTTTTGTTTAACGTTGTTTTGTTCCGTATATGCATATAAAGAAGATTCTGTAGATTCATCTACGGAAGCATTTGACGTTAAACTCACGTCAGATCCTTCCCCTCCCTCATTCTTCACTGTTCTCTTCTTCAACGGATACTCTCTCAACTACTCTCTCAAACCCAAAAATCAAACTTCTCAAATAGTGCATTTCTTTCTTCTGAGTTCGGCCGACATTGTCAACATCAACTATCAACACATTCCATCAAGTTCAAAACTCTATTTAATCGGTAAGTTTTTGACTTTTCGACTTATTTTAGAGTATTTGTAAAATCGACTTAGAATTTGATATTTAGGTGTAGAAATGATTGGATAGTTATAGAAATATAATTTAGAGACAATGTATGTGATTTTTTATGTGTAAAACTGATGATCAAGCCACATAAATGAAGTTTTGAGTGATTGAACAGTGGCCTTACGCCATATTTGAGTTTCTGAGTTTCAGAACCTTCCATAGATGCATCTACGAAAGAGATGAATTATAGGGCATTCCGTAGATGAATCTATGGAGGCACCATAATTTTTTGAAACTAAGGTACTTCTGTAGATGCATCTACGGAAGAGTATTTTATTCTTTTCTTGTTTACTTATAAATACATAACATCTAACTCGATGTTATTTGTATCACAATGCAGACATTATGACCCACGGCCCGGATAGGTATATACATGGGAGGACTGCACAGCACGCATCCGTGTAGTGTGAACAGGTGCGTGTAGTATCTCAGGTCAGCGATGAAGTTGTTGTTGCAGTAGATGCACCTGCACCTAATACACCCGCTCCAGCCAGGCCTTCTCCATCTGTCACAATTGAGGGGCATTCTACGCCTGTTCCACTTGAGGGGCCTTTCCTATCTACTACTACACCACGAAGGCCTCAGGATGATGCTGAGGGTTCCTCACAGATGCCACCTCCCCCCCCCCCCGCTGACGTCGTTGGGGCAATTCTTCTACTTCTACTCATGTGCTTGTGCCTGTGACGACCGATGCAGGATCTGCTGTGCCACCTCCAGAGCTGCATGATGATGATTGGATGCTGAAGCCTGTCTGGTACTCGGGGGCTGTACAAACGCAACCCTGTTGATAGGGTATGCAGATCATGCAATTATGCGTCTCTGGTAGGGAGCGGTAAATTTTATTTGGTTATTACTTACTTCTTTTTTTTCTTCAGTTTCTGAATTTGCTTATTAACAACCGTGTTTTTTTATAAAAAAATTCAGGAGAGGGATCCCCAGAGGTTCTACAACCACGAACAGAAGATTGCCGCTCTCGCGCAACCTGACCAGTCGTTGTTCCAGGATGTACTAGCAGTTTCTGGATTATGAGGGACCTCTGTCAGGTGGGCTACGAGACAATACATAATGGGATGCTGATGGCATTTGCGGAGAGATGGCATTCGGAGACTTCCTCATTTTACCATCACTATTGATGATGTGGCATGCCTCCTGCATCTACCTATCAGGGGTACCCTCGTTGGTCACGGTAGGCTGAAGAAGGAGGAAGCGATGGAGATGCTGATTGCTGAGCTGAGGCTGATCCTGATGACGCGCTTGAGAAGGTTGAGAGGACCCGCGGGGCCCACGTCAGGTTTGGCGTCTTGCAGCGGAGATATGATGTCGAGCTTCTTGCGGCTGAGGAGGTTGTTGGTGACGAGGTAGAGGCGGATATACACAGAGAGCGGGCGCTGAGATGTTACTTCCTATATTTGATAGACACCCAAATCTTTGTGGACACGAGCTCGTCATACACAGACGTCATCTACCTGACGTACTTATCGAATATTGTACGTATCCATGAGTACAACTGTAGAGCAGCTTTACTGGCGTACAGCTACTACAGACTCAGAGAGGGATGTCTGTAGAATGCAAGGACAATGGCAGGCAGCTGTACCCTTTTGGTGGTAACAATCTTATACCCTTCTACTTATTATATATTTGTGATAATACATTAAAATAATCGTGTCTTTTTTTAGGCTTGGATACTACAGCATTTCCCAGACATTATTAGCTGGGGAAAGGTGCCTACCTACACTGAGCTCATGCCGCGTGCCAATGCATTTATCCCCGCAGAGGGAATTAGGTGTCGGATCCTTACAGGCGCGGAGTTAATTGCATGGCTGCTGAGGACGTACATTATAACTGTTATGCTGAGCACCGTGAGACGGTTCCATCTGATGAGATAACACTATATTTTGGATGGTTGGCCGCCAGCTCGACCATTATTGTACGTTATCTTCCGGAGTGCGCCATGCGTCAGTTTAGCTACGCACAAACAATACCTCGCGACCCTACTGTCTCCGTTCCTATCGCCATGACCCATCGGCAGTTAGATGAAGTCTTTGCAGATTGAGAGCATCACATGGTTCCTGAGGAGGTTCTGGCAACGAGAGCAGAGAGCGACTGGAGTTGCGTCGATGGGTACATCACCTGGTACTACAGAGTGTTACACCCGTACATGTTTCCCGTTGCACTTGGAGATCCGTCCAGACCAGCCCACGAGGAGATTCTGCGGACTCATCAGGCTGAGATGGACCACACTCAGGATATTCTTCTTCGGTATCGTCAGATCGCTGGCACGGACCTACGAGCCATTGTAGATGGTTTATTCCCTGAGGGGTCTGAGCAGAGGCGTGTGGTGGATGTTATGATTAGGCTGGAAGAGGAGGCATTTATGTACCGTAGACATCGTGCCAGGGCTGGTGGGACATTTGACGCTAGAGGCAGAGCTAGCAAAGGGCGTGGTGGACGCAGAGGCGGAGGCGGGGCCAAAGGCAGAGGAGAGGCGCATGATGATGTCCGGCACACACATTAGTGATGCCTGTGGTTTTTTTTATATATGTATTTCTATTTCATTTATGTATGTTACTTTGATGACGTATTCGACATTATGACGAACATTGTTTATACGATGTATTTTTTTTTGTCTACCATTTACTATTGCCTTTAAAATGCATTACTTTAATTTTACATTTTTGTAATAAAAGTTGAGTTTTGAAGTTGAATGAACATGATTTGAAAATATAGCAGACTGTTCTGTAGATACATTTACGAAACACTCTGTTTTCAACACGTTCCGTAGATGCATCTACGGAAGGATTGCTGAAATGAAATAAGTTTATTTTAACTATACAATAATATGTTTTTAACGCTTCCGTAGATGCATCTACGGAACGAAACAATTTTTTTTTAAAAATAGATGTTTCTGAATGTACAAAAGTATAAGACAAAATTGAAAATTCACGTGGTGGCTAAGAGATTCACGTGATCTATTGAGAAATTATCAAAGATCATTCAGTATTTTGTGGTTTTCAATTTTTTAAATCGATTTTCAATTTTTATTTAATTTTCTTTAGATTTAAGCATCCGTACTAATTTTATTTTTTTTATTACTCTTTCAAACATACAATCATTTATAGATTGGAATTTCCTGCACAAAATAAGTATGTGGCAGATTGAAATGAACAACTAGGATTGTTTTAATGCATTAAATCAAAATGAAAATCCAAACTATTAAACCTCAAATCAACTATCAATATTTTTTATTGTGCACAAATTTTAGACAAAATCTCAATCCATCTTATAATATTTATAGATATTTGATAAAATTTCATTTTTTCCCTACTTTTCGGAAGTGTATATCTGAAAATACAATTTTTTTATCCAGTATTGAATTGTTTCGTAGATGCATCTACAGAACCGTTTAAACAACATTAAAAAAAATTTATAAATATATTTACGAAATAATTTAACGTTAAATAAAAAAAAGTGATTAGAGATTTTCAAATTTTATTAAAAAAAATCAGAATCAAATTTTTATCAAGTTAAACACATGTGAAATCTTCGTTTTAGAAATATGTATTACAAAAAATCGTAAAACTCAAAATAGTTTCATCCAAAAAAAGATATGAAGTTAAAATGTAATAAGGTAGTGAATTTAGGAGCTTATGAAATTCATTATTTGTTGTCTTTTTCTTGTTGATAAACTTTCTTGAAGAAAGTAAGATATGTGAATATTCTAAAGCAGCACAAGTAGTTTAGCAAATGGACAGAAAGAACCAGTTTGTTACAGACAGTAACTTTAAATTGTGGTTCAGATTATACACAGAATCCACTACCTTCTATGTCATCAAATCTTTATCATTATTTTATTCTCTTATTTGCAGCCAGGGTATTAAGTAGGTCCAAGCTGAATCCCACAGAATCAATAAATAGCAGCAACAATTGTGGATACAATACAAACTACATGCAAGTTATGTGCATTAATCTAAACCATTTAAAAAAAGTTAAAACGGAACCAAATGTTAGTTTGTATTAAAATTCAATTCATCTAAAACATATTCTAATACGCGACCCATTTTAATCCATCACAAAAATTACACGATCCAAATTAGTCCCTCACAATAAAAAGAACCCGATTTAATATCTTATAAAATTTAACCGGATTATATTAGTTCTTCTATTAATACTTTTTAAACCAGTTTCTTTCCTACTTTTAAACCGTGACTAGAATGCCACGTTGTATTTTATTTTTTAAATACTAAATTAATTTTTAATTTTAATTTCATTTTTAAATAATTTTGATTTAATAAATTTAATTTAATTTTTAAACAATTCAGATTTAACATTATCTAAAAAGCCAAAATTAATTCTTATAAGGAATCGAATCCAAGAGTTTTAAACAATATCTTAAGTCTTTGCCACTAATAATATTAAATAATTTTGAATTTAAAACAAAAATTAAAAAAGTTTGTATCAATGAGGTCTCAAATCTAAGTCCGATAAATGATAATCAGTTTACAACTATACAGATATTTATTTGTTTGTTATTTAAAATAAGTAAATGTTTGTTCTAAATTATTAACTTAAGTTTTTATTATTAACAATATTAACAATAGAAATTGATTTGTCTAATTGTAAAGTGATTATCAAACTTGAATGGACTTGGGTTTAAGACCCCATTCGTACAAATTTTAACTTTTTTGTTTTAAATTAAGAATAATTTAATATTACTAAAAACTATAGGAGGAATTAATTGTCATGAATGTACATTAGACTAGTGGTAAAGACTTAAGATTTTTGTTAAAAGTTCTGGGTTCAATTCCATATAAAAAACAATTTTGACTTTTTTGATATTATTAATTCATAATTGTTTAAAAATAAAATTATAATTAAAAATTAATTTAGTATTTAAAAAATGAAAAATAAAAATTAAAAGGCAACGTGGTAGTCCATTCACGGTTTAAAAGTATGAAAAAAACATGTTTGAAAAAATATTAATATAAAGACTAATATAGTCCGAATAAATTTTATAAGGGATTAAATCGAATTTTTTTTGTGAGAGATTAATTTAGATTGTCTAATTTTTGTGAGGGACCAAAATAATCTTCAATAGTAATTTTATTTAAATCTTGTTGAAAAGGTGTAAATAAATTTGTGCAAAGTATTATGTTATTAATATTAACTAAAAGAAGGGTACAAACTTCAAACTTGAATGCATGCAACAAAACAAAGAAGCACAATATATATTGTACAAAAGGATTGGATTGCATATAAAAGGCACTGTGTTTTCATGATAGCTATGTGATCTTGTATCAGTACTTTGTACTGAAAAACATTAATTCCAAAACTCTTGCTTGCTGGCTACTTGTGTTCGTACAATTATTGTTGTTTTGTATTTTTACCCAAGGTTAAATAGGTCATCACCGACTCACAATTTCACCAGTTTTTAACTATTGGGGAATTTTGAACTTACTTGTTTCAAATGATTGATTTTTTTGCCCTAATATTCACACTCTCCAACTTTATTCTCCTAGCACTCAATTTTCTCTTATATATTTCAAACAATTCATGTTTAAAAACAAATATTCAAACCATAATTCATTTGGCGCATCCGCTACATATTTCGCAGACCAAATACACTCAATTGGCGCATGTATTATGGTTTGAATATTCAAATTATATTTCCTTTTTGTTAGGTGGATCAAAATTTTAGGCTCGCACCTTCTAATATATTTGTCATGTTTTTAGGACTTTTGCAGGTGCAAGCATTAACATATATATATATATATATATATATATATATATATATATATATATATATATATATATATATATATATATATATATATATATATATATATTGTATTTTAGGTTTAAAATATGCAGTACCCATGGGCTAGCCTTGACCCACCATCATTTTTTGTAGGGTATAATAAGGTTTTAGGTTCACACTCTCAACTATATTTTTCCGCCACATTTTTATGCTGACGTACCTATTTACCACCCCTAGCCATGAAGATCCCTTTTATGGTTTAGTGGAATTTCGAGGAACTTTAGTCTAACTTTATCTGATGGTTATGCGAAGAATTAGAAGAATTTCGAAGACCCTAGCTAAAAGAAGGATTAGAAGAATAAACAAGCTTGTTTCATACATATCTATTGTGGATGACAATCATAATATCCAACATTGTTAGTGTCTAGTTAAGACTAACAATCATGTTAGGGATACAATGTCACACACTCTCGATGGAACAAATGATATTGTTTTGATTGTTGCATGTTATTAGATATTTCGCAGTGTTAAGTATTTTTATTTGTTGTTTACGTGGTTGTTTTAGCCATGCTGGTACTCTATTTTGCTACAACCAAAAGTTTTTATCTATATTAAATTGAAGTTTGCAAGAAATTTAACAACATAACTAACTTTTATTTAGAACTGGTTTCAACATTAGGTGAATATTTTTGTGTGTTATCGGTAAGACGACACATATCACACTCTCTTTCCATTTTGTCAGACGTGTCCATTTCATTACTTAAAATAGAAAATGATTACAAATTTGACAGTGTGAATACTACTTATCAACGTTATTACAAAATAAAAACAAAAATAACAAAAAAATAAAATACATTAAAAGTAAAATAAAATAAAAAATAAAAAAAATAAAATTTTTAAGTGGCCTTCCAAATCACAAATGGTCTCAAGCCGGAAACAAGTCAAAACCTGCCCTCTCATCCTCTTCATATTTACTTATTACTAATTAATTTTATTTTATTATTTATTTTTTTAATTTTAAAATTTTATTAACCAAATAATAAATTAATGTCAAAACTTGGTTAATATCGTATATTTTACTATTAAGTAATAAAGTAGTAAAGTATGTGGTTAATAATATATATATATATATATATATATATATATATATATATATATATATATATATATATATATATATATATATATATATATATATATATATATATATATATATATATATATATATATATATATATATATATATTTTGTGGTTAGTGCAATAATAAAATTAGAGAATTTTATGTTATGGGGCAATAGAGTTAGGAGGTTCTGTATTAGCAGGAGAAAGGCGGGAATCATTTGGACCGCGGCTGTGTGGGATATTTGGAAGATGAGAAATGACATCATCTTTAACGTAAGGGGCTACATGTTAATGATCTCACGTGGAATATTAAGATGACGGCTTGGAAGTGGTTGTCTATCGGCAAAATTACGAACACCAAGTGTAATTTCTATGATTTTAGTAGAAATCCCTTAGTTTACTTCATCTAGATTCCAGTTGGTTTGTAATTTTTTGTCTTCTTGAACCTCTCTTATCCTTTTTGTAAGCGGGTTTAGAGTACCCCTAGTACTCTCTTTTAGTAAATTCCTTGCTTATAAAAAAAAATTAGAGAATGATATCTTATATTTATGTTACAAAATTAATTTTAAAATAAACTTTTTTATAAATATTTTTTATTTAAAAGTATTTTTAAAAAATATTTTTTATTTTAAAAAAATATTCACCGTATAAATACGGTGAACAACGGTGGATATAAGTATTGCTGTAGAAAATGGGTGTAAGAACAACATTACTCTAATATTAATAAACATAAAATGTTATAATAAAAATCTAATAAATAAAAGAAATTCTATAATAAAAAATTAATACATAAATAAAATAAGATCAAATAGTAAAAGTTAAATCAAACTATTGTTATCCCCTCAAAGTCTCAAACCAGCTTATAAGTTTCTGAAGAGTTTCTTCCTAAGAAAGGTGAAATGTCATTTTGGAATTTGGAATAACACTAAAGTTTACAAGAGCATCATATTTGAGAGGTCGGTGTAATGATACCGTGGCAATAGGTATCAACTTGGATTAGATTCCCACCTTCCCTATAGAATTTCCCTCCAATGTCTTGCAAGTAGCCTTAAGCTTCGGTGTAGAGAATATTCATAGCTAAGACTAATGTTTAATATTTTTGAATTGCATGCTACAATGGTTTATATATGTGGAAAACATGATTAATCTTAAATGGTTAATAAACTTTACTTAAATTGTTCGAGAAAATTTGACTTTGAATCTTTTGATAAAAGGACTTTTTATCATGCTTTATTTATACTCGGCCAAATTCTGAACTTTTATGACTCCATTCCCTTAAAACTGGAGGTTAACATACAAACAAAATGTTAGAAATTTTGTAGATAATATTTATACTTTATAATTTTTTGAATTTTTTGAATTAGAGAGTTTTGACAGGCCAATATATATCTCTGGTAGAATACCGTATCATCCTTAAATATCGATTTATAATTTATTTATTTCTTGTTGATGAGATTTGCCTTATTGTTGCAAGGCGTGTTTGGATATATTTGGAGAACACGCTATTCATTGCAAAGAGCTTCCAGGATTTAAATACCAACAAGATTTTGTTAGAGATATTTAATTTGATATATTTAAGCGTGCAAGGGATATCTGTGAAGAAATATATGCCTGGGAATTTCTTGATTGACCCATAGGAGGGGAGATCGACTCTTATGTCAACAGATGTTCTGGTGTATGGATGGATAGGAGAAAAACATGTATGTGTAGATTTTACTGGAGTTTTTCCACTGATGGGACTGAGGACTTGAGATTTTACGGACAACTCTCAAAGCCGTTTCAAGTAAAGTGGCCAAGTATGAGAAAACATATGTTCGGAATCAACATACTTTTATACCATTTGCATTTGACATTTTTTATTTTCTAGACCAAAAGCGGTAAAATAATTTTATAAAGAGTGCAATGGTTCATTCATAGCAATGTTATGTGATAACACGAATTTATATCATATATTTGGCTTAGTTTTCATAAATAATGTTAGTATTTTCATTTAATTTAATTACTTTATTTTAGTATTATGCTAGTATTCTCTATGTTTCAGGTTTTATGTTCGTTTTGAGAACTATTTATCAAAAGAAGAAGAAATAAAGAAGAATCAACTTAAAAAGACAAAGAAAGAAGAGAAGAGACAAAGAGGTGCAAATAGAATGAATCAAAATATGAGGGGTGCAAATAAGATGGACCAATTCTGTGGAAGCCCAGCCCACGAAGGAGCTGAAGCTCCCACCATGAAGAAGAGGAGACGTCTGTCTCCATTTGACCCAACATGAAGACGCCCGCACTACAGCATTTTTGACTTTAGGCAACGGAAGAATAGGCAACGGCTAGAAAACCGTCGCTTAAAGGGATAATAGACCGCACTTTTTTAAGCGTTGATAAGTTTCTAGATTTTTGTAGAAAGCCGTCCCTAGTTTATTTATTGCCACGCTTTTGAAAACGTGGGTATAACATAACCGTAGTCTATTGACTATAAGCAACGCGTACTGAAACGTTGATGTAATATAACCGTGGCTTATTCCTTTTATTATTTTTGTACTTTAAAAATAACGAAGAAAATACTTTATTCAAAAGCGTAAAAGGAAAGAATCGAACCCTAGTCTCATCAATTTCAAATTCCACACGTTTACCACTGGACTAAATGCCTTAGGTTTTAATTTTAAGTTAATTGAAACATAATTATCAATTAAAAGTTTGCGTTTTTCTAAAACTAACTTAAAAACAATTTCCTAAAAACTAAGATGGTATGAAACCCTAGCATTTTCTTCTTCTCTCTGAACAGATACGTGCGATTTTCTCTGCAAATCAATCAAATACCTACATCGTGTTTCAATTAAAACCTCTGTTTCTCCCTTCTCGCCGTCGTGAATCGCTTCAGTTTGCAAAGAGCTAGGGTTTTGAAAACAAAGATTAAAGAATCAATGGAATGCCGTGGCTGCTACTTAGCAAAGGGGAGCGGTTGGCTGCTCTCGCGTCTTCCAAACCAATCATCAACACTATCAGATCTTCTCTTATCTCTCCATTGTTAGTTTTCAAACTCTCTAATCTCTTTGTTTTTTTCTCTAAATCTTCGTTTATTATTTTCAATTAACCTTCTCATTTCGTTTGAGTAGCGTTCATATGCCACTGAATCTACCAACCTTTTTACTCTGTTTTAGGAATTTAAGTTAATATTAATTGCCTTCCATGGTGGAATTCATGTTTGACAATAGGCTTTCTCTTGTGAATTCTTTTAAAGCTCAGAATATCCACTTGATTTTGACCATACTCTGTTTGGCTTAAAATAAAGATGGATATGGTTCCAACAGTTAAAACCTACTCCTTATTTTGAAAAGAAAAATAGAGGACCTTTAACTGGAACATTTGGGGTTACAACTTCAATTCTCAGTCTTTATAGGTGAGTCTTTTTGAATTTCAAGCTTTTGAATTTTATTTGGTTATAATGTTTTTGTTGCTTGCAGATGCATAGTTTTTTGGCTCTTATTCTCTGTGATTAAATTGTATTTCAAAGCATCTCTTAATTGTATTGGCTATGAAGTTAGAATCCAATCGTTGTTGTCTAAAAGGTCTAGTCTCAAATGAAAGTAGCTAGTGTGACACATTTTCTAGGGGATTTTGAAAAACCTGTTAAAAATGAACTTGAAATGGGGATTAACCCACTACTGGCTTTGCTATCAAAAATGAATTAGTTTGGCTATGACAAAAGACTTAATATTAATTGATGTTGAATCTAAACTGGAAGTTGTGACCTTGATGGTTTGGTGATCAAAATGAAAGAATTTAAAGCAAAATTTTAAGATTCATGATCTGTCATATCTTCCATGAGGTTAAATATGAGGCAAATTATTTTGCAAAATTTGGTCTTAAGAGATGGATTTAGATAAACACACCTTTGAGAGTGTTACTCAATTAGTTTCTCTTACTTTATTGACCGATAGTAGTTATGTTCACTTTTTTTTTTTGGAAGTTTTAAGTTTGTTTTTGTTTTTCTCATATTTCACCATGATGGATAGTGTTTCACCAATATAACATCAAGTTAAATAAACATGTCAGTAAGAAATAATAAGAAACTACAATTTTTTCAATTATGGAATGATTGATTGGTTGTTGAAAAATAAAGTCTTAATAATGACTATCGTTGAAAAATAAGTCTTAATACTTGTTATTTGTTTTAAATGGAATTTTAGCCATTTAATATATCTATTATTAGCCATGTTAATACTTGTAACTTGTTACAGGTTACTTGTTATTTTAATACTTGTATGGGATGATTGATTCCTATAATATTAAATTAGCGATGTCAAATGGCGTGGGATAGTGCCACGTTAAAAAATAATTGTAGAATTAAGTTGAAGTGGGCCCAGAGTATACCATATATCATACCATGAGAAGCCACCTACATATATCATCTCATCATCTGATTAAACCCCTTTTTCTCTTTTGTCAATTTAGGCACACCTAATTGATAGGTTTTTATGTCTCTGACTTGTTTGCTTTGTTTTTCAATTAACAATGTTTTATGACTAAGCTGT
Organism: Vicia villosa; assembly: GCF_029867415.1. Classification (NCBI taxonomy): domain Eukaryota; kingdom Viridiplantae; phylum Streptophyta; class Magnoliopsida; order Fabales; family Fabaceae; genus Vicia; species Vicia villosa. The sequence continues at coordinate 891,557 of NW_026704957.1, read as the reverse complement.
GTGATGATTTTATTTGGTAAAATCTTCTGACTTATTCAATTTCTCTTGCATTCTCATGATTGTCTCTGCCATTTTGAAAAGATAGTCAATGTCGATTTCGAACAAGATCAACACTTAACTACAACTTTATTGTTTAAATCTTTCAGGTCACAAGGAAATATTCTACATCAGAATGCTAGCGCCCTAGAACTTGATATACTATATTACAATCCATGATATCAGAACATGTTCTGTTTTTACTTTGTTAGTACAATTTTTGAAATGGAACTAATAGTTAGTTGTGATTTTTTTAATGATTTTATACACTACATTTGGTTCAGATATGTGACATTGAAAATAAAGTAGTTATTACCCTGCATTTTGTAATGAGTATATTTCATGAAAATTGAAAATTTGAAGGTTGTTTTTATTGGTCATAGCATTGGCAGTACTTTCATTTCTTATGCATTGGAACTTTATCCACACAATATCTCAAAAAACCATTTTGGTGCTACAATGGTAACCCGAGGTCAAAGGCCTTTGATGTTGTTGCTGATCAAGTATATAGAACTTTCATTTACTTATGTGACTAGTTGATTTGAGAGTTCATATACTATATGATGAATAAATATTTAAATGGCGATTTAAGACACCATTTTCTATGTTTTAGGCGCTGCTCTGTATGTTTTGTAAAATTGAAACTACGGCTTAGGCTACGGTTTTTATGTGTTGCGTATTAATAACCGTGGCCATTTCTTATGTTTTAGGGACGGTTATCTTTTGTTGCTATCAGAAAACCGCAGTCTAAAATTATTACTAAAACCGTGGCCTTTTAATATTTAAAGCGACGGTTTTCAAAATTCGTGGGTAGAAATACAAAAACCGCACTCTAAAGCAATAGGCAACGGCCGTTTATTCCACGCCTGAAAAACCGCCCCCTAAAGCTTTAGGCTACGGATTTCTGACTTTAGGCTGCAGTTTTCCGTTGTTGCCTAAAGTCATTTTTGTTGTAGTGCCGTCTTGGGCTTGTAACGTGGAGAAAGGCCCAAGTTGAATTGAAGGGGGAGACCAAGTAAAAGGAGTGGAGACGTCCGTCTCCCACTCCCCTTGCCACATCACAAGTGGAGACGCCCGTCTCCTTATTTTTAGCCCACTTGAGACACACGTCTCAAGTCCTTTTCAAGTAACGACTCTTTTTCTTGGTCACGTGAACGCAAACTTTAAGGAGAAAAAGAAGGGACGTGGAGACTGAATTCAAGAAAAGTACGTTGGATACCTACACTATAAAAGCAAACCTAATGATTCATTAGAAGGGTCCGAAATTCTGCAAGAGAAAGCTGCTGTTTTTATTTTCTGTTTTCATACTTCAATTATTTTCTTTGCAAGTTAATTCCCGTTTGTTCTTTAATTCCTTTGTTCTTTTCTCACAACAATTTCTACACCGGAAATTGTTGTGAACCTTCAATAGATCTAACCTTACGTTAGATTTAGTTTTAATTCCTTGTTTTTATTATTTACACCGAATAATTTCTGAAGAACGATCCAACCGACCTGTGGTGGAAGTTCAAGTACTCAAAGATTTCAAGCTTTATTTAATTCAGATTTATATTATTCAAGTTTCTATTTACCGCCTTAATTATTATTATTGCATGACATATTGTATGCCAATTAATATGCCCAAGATTATGAACCGAATTAATTTATGCATGTTTAACCGTATCAATATGTCTGGCTAATTTTATTTAAGATATCAGTATGTAGAGTAATTTAACCGTAGGGATCCGAAATAAGTTGGCTTAAATATGTTTTGTTAAAAATCATTCGTTTCTGGTTTTGTGTCTAATTAAATATGCTAAAGTTATAAAATCAATAGAGCGAGAGTTTGAGATTTTAGAACTGATAAAGGTTAAAATGAATAGAGCGAGAGTTTGAGATCTTTAACTGGATAGTAGACATAGAACATTAGTTTTAAGGACAGCAAGAGCGTATTAAAACCAATTAGAATTTATTTATTTTCAAAAAGTATTTTTAAACCCGATGCGGGACAACAAGAGAGTACGTTAGGGAATACTAGCATGATCCGAGTCAACAGAGCGAGAGTTTGAGACTAGGAGATTTAAGTAAATAACCTCTTCATGAAATGAGCATTTTATCAACTGTGGTGTTTTCAAAAAGCTTTTCTAAATCTAATGGGATGGCGAGAGAGTACATTATGAGTTAGGATAGTAGTCTAAATCAACAGAGCGAGAGTTTGAGAGGAGGACTTTTAAATGACATAGTTAGTAGAGATTTTTAATTAAATGAGAACCCTAGCCAATGGAACTTCGGATCACCTAAGTTAGACGAAATACATATTGATATCCGTTTATTATTATATTCTTAGAATTAAGATTTTAATTTTCCTTTTAGAAACAACCCAAAGTATCCTTAGCCTTAGCTTTACATAGTAACCTTAGATAACGGTAGGTCGATTCATAGCCCCTGTGGATTCATATCTTTTAAAATTACACGACACGACTGTGCACTTGCAGTCATCAGATTAATAGACACGTAAAGTCGCGATCATTATGTCATTTAAGATAATAAATATAATATTTAAGAGGATTGATTTTACCATAAAAAAGATAGCGGCGCAATTTGTTGTCTCGTTGTTTGTTATTTCTATAATTTTACCTTTTAGTGAAAATAAAAGTGAGATTTTATTAAAAAAATAATAAGAAAATAAAAAATAAAAAACTTAGATACAAATTAATTTTAGGGATGATGTTCCACAACAAATCAACCATGAACGAAGAACTAATGTGAATAGGACATAGGATCAAAATGAAACAATTATCACGACCCATGTTTGCAAAAATACCACCACAAATATTTGTTTTGCAGCACGAATAATAATTTTTAATTTTCTATTCCATAGCCAAAAACTATTTAATCAACTAATTAATCTTCAAGCCACAACTTTACACATATTTTCTTTCTTAACATTTGAATGCATAACGAGCTCAACTTTTAAATACCCACAAGCTTGCACAAGAGGTAACTCTTCAAAACACTCAAAAGTTCCACATTACATCTTCCAATATTTTTGGAAAAGCAACATAATCATATACTATTTCTTTGATGTTTGTATATGATGCTTAATGAATAAAGTTGTTCCAAGTTGAAAAAGATAATAATATATGAAAATTTCTTTAGCCACCTCCCTATAGGGGTCACCTCAGCGAAAAACCAAAACTACCTCTGCTTCGGAAATGAACTTCCGAAGCGCTTTTTTTTTTGAATTTTTTTTTGTCTTCGGAAATGAACCTCCGAAAATGTCAAAACCGTTAATATTTTCGGAAGTTCATTTCCGAAAATATTTCTGCATATACAAATTTCCCTCCTTCACTATTTCATCATTTTTCTCCAACACTTTTCCAAACCCTCTCCAAAACCCAATCAATCTCCATCCATTTTTCGTCCTAAAATCAAGTTTCAAACCGTTGATCACGTTAAAGGGAGCATAGAAAGCTACAATTTCAGGTAAACATCACTTATTTCATTCCCTATTTCACTACATTGATTCAACAAAATTCTGCTGAACACTGATATAATTCGGAAGTTCATTTCCGAAATATGTTACCTAACATATTTCGGAAATGAACTTCCGAAAATAGGCCTGGCAGTAAAAAAAAACAGTTTTGGCCAACTTTTGATAATTTATTCATTTGTTAGGTATGGTGCATCCGGACAACATTGTGCAAGACGATGGAGTATTAGTTCCAGAAATTGTCAACGATAATAACGATCCGGTTATTGACGTTACTCCTATGATCAATGCGGTCGATGTTCGGCAACATTTTACAATTGATCGGAGCTTCGGCGGTCGCGAACAATTGCTTGATTGGGTTCGGAAGGAAGCTAACAAAAATGGATTTGCAATTGTTATTTTAAGGTCGGACAACGGAAATAGTAGGCGGAAAGCTTTCGTTGTTTTGAATTGCGAACGGGGTGGTAGTTATGTACAATCAAACCGGGTGCTAAAACACGAGGACACGGGGTCGAGAAAGTGCGGGTGTCCCTTTAAGTTGCGTGCTACTCGGAGGGTTGATGATTTGTGGCGGTTAACCGTAATTTGTGGAATTCATAATCATGCCTTGGATGTCAAGTTACACGGACATCCAATGGCGTGTCGTTTGTCCCGCGAAGAGAGGAATGTGATATCGGACTTAACGATAGTCAAAGTGGCGCCTCGCAACATACTTGCCGATATGAAGCGTAAGAAACCGGATAGCGTTTCAAATATCAAGCAAGTTTACAATGAACGGCACAATCTCAAAGTGTTGAATATGGGTCCTCGGTCGGAAATGCAACAACTTTTGAAACTACTAGGCGATAACAAATATGTTTCAAGCTTCCGAACCTCAGAGGACAAAGTTACGGTGCGTGATATTTTTTGGACTCATCCCGAAAGTATCAAATTATTCAACACATTTCCAACCGTTCTTGTGATGGATTCGACGTACAAGACCAACAAGTATAGGCTTCCGCTTCTAGATATAGTCGGTGTTACCTCGACGGACAAGACTTATTCGGTGGGGTTTGCTTTTTTGGAGTGTGAAAAAGAAGACAACTTTACGTGGGCCTTGGGAATTTGCAAGTCTTTGTTAGTTGATCAAGCGGTTATGCCAAACGTCATTGTCACCGACCGGGACAATGCTTTGATGAATGCGGTCGATACCGTCTTCCCGACATCTACCGCTTTACTTTGCCGGTATCACATAACTTGCAACGTGAGAAGCAAGTTGAAACCCGCGGTTGGGACAAAAGATAGGCCGGATGAAAACGGTAAAGTTGTTAAAGCCGGTGTTGTGGTTGATAGGATAATGGCGGCATGGAGGGAAATTTTGGATGCCTACTCCGAAGATGTGTATACCGAGAAATTGGTACACTTTGGGTCATTGTGTGGTTCCCTTAAGACTTTTTGTCATTATGTCGAATCCACCATTCTTGACAAAGTTAGAGAAAAAGTCGTGTGCGCTTGGACAAATCGAGTTAGACATCTTGGTTGCACCACGACTAACCGAGTTGAACCCGCACATGCGGTCTTCAAGAGGTGGTTGGATGATAGCAAGGGAGATTTGTGTCGGGGATGGGACACCGTGAACCAAATGCTTGAAAATCAACACAATGAAATTCAAACATCGTTCGGTCGGAGCAAGACGGTTATGGAACACCGGTTTAAAGGGCAAATTCTATTCTCCCAATTGATTTACAACATATCTCGAACGGGTTTGAATTTTTTGTTTCATGAAGCTAAGCGGTCGGAGACGACGGGGCCGGATAGTTCATTATGTGGGTGCACGATTAGAAAGACATACGGCCTACCATGTGCTTGTATACTTGCAAAAAAAAAGAATTTGAATTCACCCATACGCATGGATGAGGTAGCCGACCATTGGAAGAAACTTCGTTTTGATGATTTTGACCCGTCGAAAGAAAATGACTCCAAAATCACCATCTCCGACGAGTTGGAAGTGATATTGGAGAAGTTTGCTAAAGCGGACGACACAACAAAAATGCATATAAAAGAACAATTGCGAAAGATCGCATTTCCGGAGACCACCGATTTGAAACCGCCATCTCAACCGGTTAAGACTAAAGGTGCACCGAAAAAGTCCAAAATTACACAAGATGACACATCAACAAAACGATCTCCTTCCTACTTTGAACATGTTGATGCATCGTTACCGGAAATTCATGAGACACCTAAGTCCAAGTGTAGTGGTAAGAAATGTGCCCGTATTTCGAAGCCACCTCGCACACCGCCGATAAAAAAATCACCCATTGTCTACATTGATGAGATGCCACTTTTTATGCACAAATATATCGATAACATCGTTGATGTTAGAGGAGACGGCAATTGTGGATATCGGGCCGTTGCGGGTTTGCTCGGTAAAGGGGAAAATAATCACACTTTAGTCCGACGGGAACTTCTTGCGGAGTTGACTTCGTATCGGGACATCTACGGCCGACTATATGAAAATCAAGAAAAGTTTGCAAAAATTCATGATTCACTTGTTCCACCACTTACCGGTATCGCTCCGGTCTCGAAGTGGATGTCATTCCCCGATATGGGTCATCTCATAGCAAGTGCATATGATATTGTATGCGTCGATTTGACGAGGTTTGGACTATGTGAGACTTTCTTTCCACTTCATAGTCGACCGCCATTGGACTCGTCGGGCCGAATCATATGCATCGGGTATCTACGATTGCGGCACTTCGTCCAAGTGTTTTTGAAACCGGGGTGTCCTATACCGGCTACTTGTTGTCAATGGACCGCACATCGTTCAAATGAGGCGGAGACTTGGCCGGATCCTTTTGTTTCAAGAATGGCGGAGTTTGAAGAAATGATGAGCCAAAAGCGCGAGCAAAATAGAGAGCGGTCGAAGAATGAGCCTATTTTGGACTTAGGATCCACCGATTGGTTCGGTGAATTTTAGTTTGTTCCGGATCGTTTTTTGTATGTATTGTTGTTTATCATGTAAAATCGGACCGATTCAATACATTTATAATATAATTATGTTTTATGACTTGCTTGTCTAATTTATGGTTAATGTCAATTCCATATGTTCAATTTAGACAACACACTAAGCAATCAACAAAATGCAAAATTTATGTCTGTTTCTGCATAATTCAGAAATGAACTTCCGAAATATGCTAGTGTGCCTCCTATTTTCGGAAGTTCATTTCCGAAATGTCCCCTGAGGCAGGATAAGGTTTGTTAGGCCATCAATGCTCCAATAAGTCTATAAATACACACTCTTCTTCATCCTCTCCACACCACAAAACACAAATGACACAAACCTACCCCCACCTAGCATTCGTCTACTTTGAAACCGGCTACCCGATGCCGTTCCAATTTCGCTTCTCGCGCGACACGCCGTTTGCGGAGTTGATACCGTCGCTCAACACGCTTTTGCACTATCCCGAGAATCGAAAGGTTGTCAAGCTCGAGTACCGCTCGCCATCGCTTAACGACGAGGGAGGCATTAAGTTCACACCTTTTGAGATCAAGAACGACGAAGATTTGGCGGTTTTGTGGACAACGTTCGACCGATTTTCTTCGAAAGGCCCGATCGAGTTGGACGCGAAACTTCAAAGATCGGCGGACGATGTTATCAAAATGTTGACTCATCCCCACCTACCTGTGATCAACAATATGTAACTTTAATTATATGTAATATTATCGTTGTAATCTTCACCCGATTAAATAAAGCGAATTGTTGTTGTTTTTCATTTTCTTCTGTCCAGACATATTTTCGGAAGTTTATTTCCGAATTCCCCAAGGGGGGTGCGTTCGGAGATGAACTTCCGAAACACCACATTTTCTGAAAAAGTAACTTTATTTCGGAGATGCATCTCCGAAATCAATATTTTATATTAAAAAAAACACGTTTTCGGAGATGCATTTCCGAAAACACCTTTTTTAAGAAAAAAAGTACAGTTTCGGAAATGAACTTCCGAAACAAGGGGTATTGTGGTAAATTCACCAGAGGTGGGCAAGAAGGTTGGGAGGTGGGTGAAGAAATTTTCTAATATATTTATGTGTCAATTTGAATAAATATTTGTCTATGCTTTGAAATAAATATTTCATATTATAAATATTTTAATAAGATTTACAATTCTCTTAAATGTTAATTTAATTTTATGTTTAATAAACAAAATATATTATTTTAAACTCTTAACCGGTGTCCCTGGACGCACTCGTTAGCATTTCTCTTTAATTATTTATCATCAATTTTATCCTTATTTTTATTTTTAGTTATTTATTATCACTTCATAATTATTTATTGTCAAATTGGTCCATAACATTACTATCAAAGAATAAATGAATAATTGGACGGTATCATATACTTTTTTTAAAAAAAATATTCATAATCTCAATATCTATTTGAGAATGCTCAACAAAAAGTCGTAGACAATTGTGATGGTTTATTTTTCCAAATCTTTTAGATGCAATTTTGGAAAATTCTTAGACATTTCTTACAACTATATATAAATTGACATGTCCCATTTCTTAATAGTATAAAAGGCAATCAATTTGGGGTTATAATCAAGTCAATTGTAGAATTTTATAGCCAAATCTAGCAAGTTTAATCATAGTGAATCAAGTTCACTATCAAGTGGTATTGATCATGGTGTCACTCTATGATAAGGGTATCAAGTGGTATTGATCATGGTGTCACTCTATGATAAGGGTGGCAAAACGGGCCATGGTCCGCCGGACCGGCCCGCGCACCCGCCAAAAAATGGCGGGTTGGGTTGAGATTTTAGGCCCGACGCTCGCCAAAGTCCGCCCCGCCAAAACCCGCCGTCCGTCATAGTCCGTCCCACCAATGTCTGTCGCCTGCCAAAGTCCGCCCCTCCTCCAAAATTTCGTATTTTTTAGTTAATTTTAGTAATTCCAATACTTGATGGTTTATTTAATATATTTATTTGTAAATATATGTAATATTTTTTTTTAAGTAAAATTTGTTAAAAAGTTTCTTTTATAAAAAATTGTTTTAAAAAATAAGTGAAAAATTTAATTAAAAGGTAAAAAAAAATTATTAATCTATTAAAAAAATGAAAAAAAAATATAAATAAAAATAGGCGGGCAAGCCCGCCGTGCGCCAACCCGCCATCTTGGCGGGGCGGACATGATTTTTATGCCCATTTCACTTGGCGGGCATGTCCGCCCCACTCATTTTTTGGCGGGCTTAAGGCGAGACGGACGGCGGACGAGGCGGGCGGCCTGTTTTGCCACCCCTACTCTATGACTCGAGCCACTTGTAATGATTGGTTCAAAATTATTGAATTCAAAAGAATCATTGACAAGAAGAGATGGTTGAAGATCTGCCTCATCACCCAATATGTAGAATCCTTATCACCCATTTTATCTTTGGTAGGAGTACATAATATATGGAATCTTCCACTATTATTGGATAATTCCTTCAATAGGTCCCCAAACGTCATAGGATTTACTAGATTAGAATTTTAATACCGTTGATTTAAACAAGTTTTGCGAATTTTAAAAGTGTAAGAATTGTAAAAAAAAAGTGTAAGAATATAATGATTTATATATAAAAATTATTAAATTGGTAGGCTAGTGATATTTCATAAATGACAAGTTACATAATTAAATTAAAATTAGTGATTCATTTTTTATAATAATTTTTTTTAATTTTTTCTAATAATTTTGCGAATTTAACCCAAATAAATTAATAAATGTTGTGGGTTCGAAGCTACTTCCATGCAGTTTTATGTGTTTGTGAAGTTATCAAGTGAACTTAATTAAAAAAAACTTTATAGTTGTTATGAATATTTATGTTAGTGGATGTCCATCCATCTCCATGTTCTTCATCTTCCTATTCCATACTTAATATGTGTTTAATATGTGTGATTTTCTATCTCCCTTGAGTCCTATAAATAGAGACCCATATTACAATGTAAAGCACACTTGAAATAAGATAAGATAATATTGCTCTCTTTCTTCTCTACCTCTCTTTGATCTCTCTATTGTTTTAGTTAATTTCATAACACGTTATCAGCACGAAACTCTACCATGTGAGCGATTTTATGATCAATTTGCATAATCATGTTTCTTCTCTTTCGAGTAAGTTTTTAAGATTTTTCTTCTTCTTATAGATAAATTTTAGCATGCTATTCTATTATTTTTTTGTATAAGATTTCATTGGAAATTTTGTTTAATTAACACAATTATATATTTTAAAGTTGTTTATCATCGATAAGTTCTTGAAGCATCCCTGAAGGATTGCTTAAAGAATGATTGTTCAATTTTTATGAAAACAACAATTGTAATTTTCATGCATTCCTGAAGAATTGCATGAATAACGTGCATCCCAGAAGGATTATAAATATTATTATTTTTATTCGTAAACGATTTGTGATTGAGTTCCTGAAGAACTGCAAAATGTGATTGAGTTTCTGAAGAACTATAAAAAAATTGTGATTGTGATTGAGTTCCTGAAGAACTACACAAAAAAAAAACCTCTCTTAAACTAATGTTAAGATATCTCAAGAGAATTACTTAAAGAATTATTTTTCTTAATCGATATGAATGTATTTGATTAAAGTGTTTAATAATGAAATACTATTATATTGGTTTTGACTTATATTGGAGGTATCGAATATCTTTGTATTACACAACACAATTTGGACAGAAAATGGGTAATAGAAAAGCTACCGTCTTTTTCCCCGGGCTTGTACTACACTTATATTAGTACAATTGAAGCACATGTCATTGTAAACCTATAGTTTACAAATTACACTTAAATGTGTCGTTGGTAAAACCGATTGGGTCATCTCGGATATAATATGATGCGAATAATTTGTATTGAAGAACCAGAAGTTTCTTCAATCCAGTCAATATTTGTGTGTTTCTAAAGGAAAATAAAAATTTGAGAAATTGCGTTTTTATGACATTAACTGTTGCATCGACTAAAATATCATGCATATGTCTCTACTCACAACCAGAAGTTTGTGAAATTATTTTCTCAACTAATTAGACTAAGATCTTGTTTTCTGGATTTTTTAGAAATTCCCGTATAAGTATCACATATATTATTAAAATTGATATTGAATATCATGTAATATATGTTCATAAAAAGAAAATGGACCCGAAGATCCATTCTTTAGACGTCTAAAGTTAATTATATGGTTGATACTTATGAGATCATCAATTCTAAATTATATATTTGAAACACCCAAAGTATGTTATTAATATATTTATTCGCATTAAGCCAACAAGATACTATATCTTAGTCCTCCCTAATTTATTCTAATACTTCTCATCTAAATGAACATTTGTATGTGTTGTGTATATTCCAATTGCTCCAATATAATACATTAAGATGAGTCATGATAGAATATTGGAAAAATATAATTAATATAACTCTCAATTTTGAGGATATAATTTGAGAAAATAATCAAATACTTGATTGCAGCCCAATAGGCTGATTATCACTTGATAAATTAATTTTCCCAATATTAGGGGGAGGGAAATGAACAGCTGAAATCATGAACAAGAAGTTCAAATGAACAATTTAAAATAAATTGTTATCTTGATCCTCGTACAAATCAATATGAACCAAATGTTCAAAATATTATTCATTTGCAAAGTTTATGAAATAAATTATCAGCTGATAATACTCCACTCAAAGTGGATTCTCTTATTGGATAATATAATAATGCAAATGAGTTGTTGTTGCGCCTGAAGCGTGGTATGAAAGTTGGTTCCAATGTTAAAAATCCTCTACCAAGAAAAGAAACTAAAGATGACCCAAGTGAGGATATGAAAATGCTTAGAGCACTTTGACATAATTTAATTTTCAGTTCCAGAAGAATAAATCAAGTACTTGAAATATGAAATAAAGAGATCTCGATAAATTATGTCATGGATGAAATGGAATGGAACCGAAATTGAGATAACTGAATAAAGTCAATATTGACAATGTCTTTATATACAATATAGCGCTAAAAGTGATCAATGATAACGAGGATCATGAGTCAAAGTCTATTAAAGATTGTAGACTAAGTGGGAATTGACCAAAATAAATATATTCAATTGAAGAAGAACTAAACTCACTTTACAAGTAACTCACTTTTGGACCTGTAGTCCGAACACCTCAAGATGTGAAACTAATGTGATATAAATGAGTTTTTGTGAAAAAGAAAAATAAGAATGATATAAAGTTTGATTTATTGCTCAATGATTTTAACAAAGACCTAAGATTGATTTTGATATATTCACCTGTAGTGGATTCAATCGATTTTTGATAATTAATTAGCCTTGTAACACATGAAGGGCATAATTTGAACATGATGGGTGTAATGACATCTTATTTATATGGTTCACTTAATAGTGACATTTACCTGAAACTCCCTGAAGGGTTCAATATACCAGAGGCACGTAATTATGGATATCGAGAAAATTACTACATCAAATTGAACAAGTCTCTGTATGAGTTGAAAGAATCTGGATGCATGTGGTATAATCGCCTCAGTGAATATTTACTAAATGATGAATATACAAATAATTCAATTTGTACTTGTATTTTCATAAAATGATGTGGAAAATAATTTGCAATACTAATTATCTATGTGAATGTGATACATATTATTGGAACTCCTGAAGAGCTTCCAAAATCTATAAATTCCTTAAAGAAAGAGTTTGAGATGAATGACCTAGGAAAAACAAAAATTATGTCTAGCCTTACAAATTGAGAATTTGGACAATGGAATATTTGTACACCAGGAAGATTATATAGAAAAGTGTTGAAACACTTCTATATGGACAAATCTCATTCGTTGTCTACTCCAATGATTGTTATATCATTAGATGTAGAGAAAGATCTTTTCAGGCCTCAAGAAAATGATTACAAAAATTGTTTGGTCCTGAAGTACCATATCTTAGTGCAATTGGAGCACTAATGTACATTGCTAATTATACACGTCTTGATATATCGTGTGTGGTCAATCTATTACCAAGATACAATTATTCACCTACATGAAGACATTTGAACGGAGTCAAACATATACTTCGTTATCTTAGAGATGCTGGTTACTTGTCAGATTCTCACAATAGTAGATCAGAAACAGGCTATTTGTTTACATGTGATGGTACAACCATTTCATGGAGATCTATGAAACAACTCATGGAAACAACTTCATCAAATCCCGCATTACTATTACCACTACATGAAGTCACTTCGAAGAAGACATTTTAAGAAACAACTACAAAGAATATCGTCTCACATGTAAATGTCTGCATGAGGGGGAGAAATACATATGTTTTGCACTCTTTTTTTCCTTCACCATGGTTTTGTCCCATTGGGTTTTCCTGGTAAGGTTTTTAACGAGGCAATTCACATTCAAAGGATATTGTACTCTTTTTCCTTCACTAGAATTTTTCCCACTGGGTTTTTTCTAGTAAGGTTTTAACGAGGCATATCCTCAATGGACATCCAAGGGGAAGTGTTATGAATATTTATGTTAGTGGATGTCCATCCATCTCCATGTTCTTCATCTTCCTATTCCATACTTAATATGTGTTTAATATGTGTGATTTTCTATCTCCCTTGAGTCCTATAAATAGAGACCCATATTACAATGTAAAGCACACTTGAAATAAGATAAGATAATATTGCTCTCTTTCTTCTCTACCTCTCTTTGATCTCTCTATTGTTTTAGTTAATTTCATAACAATAGTAATTATATCCACTAGCATTTGGTCCAAAAAACAAACCATATAAACGAAAAGTATATTTTCTGTCTGTAATATCTGATTCTCTATATTTTGGCTCTCATTTGAACCAGACAACAAATTATAATGACGTAATATTGTTATGTTGATTTTGTTCTTCAACTTTTTTAAATTTACAAGGCAAATTATAACAATAAAAAATTATTTTAAACTAAAAAAAAAAAAAAAGAAAAAAAGTTGAAACAATTAGAAGAATTCTAAAATCTCAAATTGGATTTCTTCGTTAGTTCATTATCACCATCAACACATATATTTCCATCTTTAACATCATCACTTCCAAGTGTGAATTTTTCTTTAGAAAAGATGAATTTAATCATTGTTGCTCTTATTTTGGGAAGCTAAAGAAGAAAGTTGAGCTTAATTCTAAAGGAAAATTAAGAAATTCAGTTAGGGCTCTTTTTATTCATAGATCGAAGGTTTGTAGAGTTTATATTGGGCCAGTAATGACATCGATTACGATTAAAGAAGTTGAGGGATGTGCATTCGCTATTATGTCACATCTGATTTGGATGCATGGTGTCAAGTAAAGATGGACATAATTTTGGAAACAAGTCCAAATAGATCGATACATAAGACTCATGCGTGCACGATTCAGGTTGGCAAGTTTGTCGGGCGATCGCGTTGGCCCATAACTCGTCCCGTATGACTTTAAGTGGTTAGTTTCAAAAGATTTATTTGAGCCCATCAATGAACGAATCAGACTGCCCCAATAACAATAATAATAATAATAATAATAATAATAATAATAATAATAATAATAATATATTTAGGGAATTACTAATCACACCTTAAGTTGTGGAAAATCATCCTATGAAAATTCTAAAATGCCCCTCAGATTTCGAAAATGCATCTTTGTCCGCACCCTGCGCCTCAATGAAACACGCCTCAACTCAATCTCACCCCATATTTTTGGCAAAATTTAGCTCGGAGATGCATATCCGAACTCTCCCTCCCAATTTACTCAATTTAACAAGTTAGTGACCTTTTCGGAAGTGCATGTGACGATTGCGAGATCGATCTTGCTAGATACGACGATTGCGAGATCAATTAAAGATATTATAAAGATGTTGGAACATCTACCTAGATGTTGAAATGTAATGTTAATGATTACCTATGTAATATTTTTCATGTTATCAATGTTAATTTTAGTTCTTATTGTGCATCTTTCTAATTCTATGTTTGTTTCTGGTCCAGTGTAATATGAAAATACACCTCCGTCAGGTTTATAGATATACATTTTCGGGTCCAATTCATTCAAATATTCGAGACATGACTCAAAAATAGATGGTTTATTATGTTTGGGGTACGTCCGGAGACGCATCTCTAGAATCTAGGGGTATTTTTGTTTTTTCACGAGGGTGTGGTAACAATCTTTATGATTCCTTAAACAATTCCCTTATTTATTTTGAATTGTTAGTAATGGATCGAATAACTTACCTTAGACTAACTTATTTTCAATTGTGTCCTTATTTTGTTTAGGTTTTATTTTAGTAGCAATTTAATCTTATATGTTTTCAATAGCAGTTTTGAATGTCATGATGGTGGAAATACAGGGCCGTTTTTGGGCGTGTGCAACCTAGCCCGTTGCATAGAGCCTCAAAAAATAAGGGGCCTAAAATTTTTGGTTTGAATTTATTAATCATAGTATTGATATATTATATATTAATAATGTTGAAACTCAATGTTGTAATAACGATTGCGGCGCAGTGGCATGTGTGTTTTGTTTCCAAGTCGTGGTCACGAGTTTAACCATTGTTGATAGGGAGACTAAAGTTGCAATTAAGCCAATTTTTTATTTAAATTAGTTATTTTACTAACATGCCTAAAAAGTTGAATTTATTAAGATTCGGACCTGAGTGATGCAACATTAAAATCAATACATAACCAATTAGGCCAACTGACTAAAATTTAGCTTCTAGTAAATATATAATCAATGGATGATCATAAACCTTTTTTATCTCATTTCTTTAATATAAATTTTAGATAATACTTATTTTTCGTAATTATCACTCCAAGTCATTTCATCATTCATATATAAAACATCTTACGTGGTATTTGAGATTCTCTCTCTCTCTCTCTCTCTCTCTCTCTCTCTCTCTCTCTCTCTCTCTCTCTCTCTCTCTCTCTCTCTCTCTCTCTCTCTCTCTCTCTCTCTCTCTCTCTCTCTCTCTCTCTCTCTCTCTCTCTAATCCATTGAATAGTATTAATTGATGGGGTGATAAGTATCTTAAACTTAACTAGTAGAAGACTCGTGCGTCCGCACGAGTAAGTCAAATTTTAAAATGAATAATGTATTACAAATGCAAAAAAAGAAGTTTAAAAATTCGAATGAGTAATGTTAATTTAAGATTAACAAAACATAAGATAGATGAAATGAATCTATATATAGTAGCTATGTAAAAAATAGAACATGGAATTGCAATAGTAATACATGTAAAAAAAAGAACATGATAAATTTAATATGTCTAATAACTATAAATATTTACAAATATGACCAATAACTATAAATATTTACAAATATCACTGATAATTATAAATATTTATAATATTTTGTTGTTTAAATAAAAAAAAGGTATTGCTGTGATAATGTCTCGTGAAAATAGTGAGTTTATGCTAATTATAAATATTTATAATATTTTGCTGATTAAAATAAAAAAGGTATTGTGGTGATAGTATCCCGTGAAAACTTCTTAGATGAATAATTTTCAATTTTAATTGGTATATAATTTATTTAAATGTAATTATAAAATATTAAATAATAAATTTTACAAGTTATGGCAAGATAATAAAAGACAAAGGGATGTGGCAAGATAATAAAGTTGTCTTATCAACCAAAATGGTTTACAAGTTATGTTATAACCCTGTTGTACATAAAGATTCAGAATAGCAATAGTTAATTATAATGCAACCTGAACTTTTAATAGAATTAATCACAAAACTAGATATTCTATAATGCTTCCTCGACCTCATATTCAAATGTCAGTACTGAAATAGTTTTTGGTTTATGTTTCAATTTAGATTAGCTGTGAATAATGCAGGTAGCTATAAAAAGTTATCAATTTTAATAAGTTTTTAATCTAAATTAGAAGAAAAGAATGGCATTATTTCAAGCTTCTACTTCCATATGTAATTTGAATTTGAAATTAGTTTTCTGTCATATATCACTCAAAGCAAGCTGTAGGATTGGGAAAGGCTTTGGGTTTTGGTTTGACCTTAATCTCATTCACGTTACGAACATAGATAGCATCCTGTTCTTGGCTACAAAAGAAGAAATAAACACATGTTATAACCAGAGTGAGTGCGTGTTTGGAGGAAATGAGAGGATAAATACTTACATTTTGGGTCCCTCCTTGAACGTGTAACTTAAAGCAACAGCCAGGAGACGGCCATCTCTGCTAAATGAGAGTACAACACAGCTAGTTGGATATTTTGAATACTGCAATAAAAAATGGTAATGTAGTAACGGAAAAGTGAGGAAAACTTGATACATCCTCTTTTAGTTGTTTACGTCCCATACATTAACAAAATTGTCACAACCTCCTGTGGCGAATCTACCATATATGCATGAAGATTTCTCACTAGTGGTCCAAGCTAAGAGATTTTTGTTTTCTGACTGAAGCCACTATTTTGATTATCAGTATTCATCATTTACACCCAGAGAAAATAAAAAACCTGATATCAAGAGATTAGTTTATATATTTAACCTACTAAAACCACCACTCGTTTTAAACTTTAACCTTCTTTAGCATGTTTGTTAATTAAGGAGACAAGAAAATTTGCTAGACAGTGAACTTCAAAATACTAAAACCAGTGTTTGCAATTATGATTGTATTTACCTGAGTGCCGGTGCTCAAGATGCAAGAGTGGAATAGCCTTCAAACACATTGAAACCAATATACTTTGGCATCTTTAGTTGAATAGAAGTTATATCAAGAAAAGAATAACATTGAAACAAATCAAAGTTATTACAACACATGGATTGTTCTGCATTAGTCATAAATTAAAGAATAACCTGCCATTGACAATTATAGTAGTGAATCCAGTATACCCTGCCATTGCTCCATGAATTGCAATATGAGCAAGAAGAGTGCAGTAGACATTGTCCGATACATTAAATAGGAAGAATAACAACAAAATGGGACGACAACATTGGTGTAGTCATTCATTCAAGGACAGAAAAAGGAAACCTTCTTTACAGCATAAGCAACACAAATAATGCTAAATAATCAAATAATTCAAGTAATGTTGCAACAAATGAATCTGAATCACTCACCCATTTAAATAAAATCTTTCTCGAATATCAATGAGGTGAGGAGATGTAAAAAATCCAGTACGAAAACCACAATTGCGTAATATAGATTATGTGAAGGTACACGTAGATCCCTATGGAACCACAATTCAAAATAACAATATCAATCATTACAATTTGCATATAGTTACTAATTACATGCCATATCGACAAAATAATCAAATTAAAAGTTTGAATCCTGAAATTGCAATTTGTGTGTCATAAATCTATCAATACCTTTAGAACTGCCACTCTTTGAAGATTGAACTGCCACGACAGGTCGACTTTAGAATCAGTTAGTGTTGTTGATGTTTGGGATCCAACTTTGTTGTACACGGATAAACTTGGTACAAAGAGCACCTTCTTGAAATAAACTCTTACAAATTCAATTTAATTGTTCCATTATTTCATGGACAAACATGAATAATCAATTATCCGCAGAAACCATATTGGACTACCGACCTTGATCAGCGCATGTTTCCATCAGCCGAGGAAAAAGCAATTGAGGATCTCGTACAGTCAAGCAGTTCAACAACAATATCTGCAGACCATTCAACGACTTTAACACAAAATTTCAATAATAAAATGAACCATCAACTCCAATTCTAAGTTTATAACTTAATATCTAGAAAGTATATATGTACTTTACCGGAGTGGAATTTCTCAAGACTCCTCTTTCCCCATGTTGCATCTTCACTGTCTCAGAATATTTATCTACAACTTCACGGTAATACTAAACATGATAAAAATAAACAGTCAATATTGGTACTCAAGAAGAAAAAAAAAGGACACAAACCATTTAGATGCATTGGCACATATTAAAAGACCTTCAGGAAAAGACCATCAGTCTTTTGCATAATGTTAGTTTTGTGTATACCAGACACCCTCTTTCTTCCATGTGCCTTGTCGTAGTGAAAATGCCTTAAGTTGCCGCCGAAAATGCCTTTCCCCAACACACATCCAACACAGATGTTCACAAAAGTTGAATCTCAAGCTACAATGAACAACATAAAGAAACATATCAGCAACTGCTAAAAGCAGATTATTTAATCAATCAATATATTAACTTATTACATAGCTTATTGTAAACCTTAGATTCATTAACAGTCCAACCATTGTTCTGCATCTTGCTTCCTAACATAAACCCTAAAATCTGAATAAGATAAAAACAAACCCTTTAATCATAAATCACAGAGCAGATGCAACGACAAAGATTCACATAACACAATTTAAAGATTCACAGAGCAACAACAACAAAGAAAATGGAAAAACGAAAAAATCATCATAGAGTTAAACCCACGTAATACACGATTCCATGATAAAAGGAAAACACAAAAACTCATTTTTAACAGCAAAGCACAAGGTTAAGGTTAAAGGAAACAATTTCTTACATGAGTGAAGATGGGTTCAATGGGTTGAAGCTGAGCTGTCGAAAATCAGACACAAGAGAGAGTGAAAACTTGGAGGTGGTGATGGTCGTAGATATGGAGACGATGATTTAGGGTTTTGGGTGTCTGTGAGAATACGGGTAGAGAGAAAGAGGAAGAAAGAAAGGGAAAGAGACGAGAAAAAGTGAGGGAAAAAGTGGGTGTTTTCAAATGAGAGGGATGGAGAAAGAGAAAAGTGGAGAATATGTGTGCCACTTGACAAAATACTTTTTATTGGACAATTTAATTATTACATAAAAGGACATCCTTTAGTGTAAATGAAATTTGACTTAAATGTAACCATTTTTTTTTACTTAAATGGTATTATAGGATGTTTGATGTAGGGGTGGCAAAACGGGCCGTCCGCCCCGCCTAAAGTCCGTCAAAAAACAAGTGGGGCGGACATGCCCGCCAAGTAAAATGGACATAAAAATCATGTCCGCCCGACTAAGATGGCGGGCGGCGGGCTTGCCCGCCTATATTTATTTATTTATATTTTTTTTTTCATTTTTTTAATAGATTAATAGGTTTTTTTACATTTTAATTAAATTTTTCACTCTTTTTTAAAACAATTTTTTTATAAAAGCAACTTTTTAACAAATTTTACTTTAAAAAATATTACATATATTTACAAATGAATGTGTAAAATAAACCATCAAGAATTAAATTATTAGAATTAACTAAAAAAGAGTGAGTTTTTGAGGAGCGGCGGGTTTTGACAGGCGGCGGACTTTGACGGAGCGGGCTATGGCAGGCGGTGGATTTTTGCGGGGCGGACTTTGGCGAGCAGTGGGTTCAAAATCTCAATCCAACCCACCATTTTTTGGCGGGTGCGCGGGCTGGCCCGGCGGGCCACGGCCCGTTTTGCCACCTCTAATTTGATGGCATGTTTCGGTATTAGTTAGGTAGTTGATCCCGATTAAAGAAGTGTTTGCCTTTTATTTATTTATTTATTTATTTGAAACTGCCTATGTTAAGTGTGGCAAACTACTTTTGAATAAAGAGGTGTGACACAGCTTCCTGTTTCTGGTGCAATTCCCGCTGCCAACACCGTGACTATAGAACGCTTCGAACGCTTCCAGTCATCGTGCGACTGCGTCGCCATTAACATTGTCCATTTCTATGCTTCCTCTTCTCAAGTCCGTCACAGTTTCCAAACTTTCTTCATTGCATCAACGTGCTCACCAATGTTTTTCATCAGCTACATCTTTTCTACAAAAAGATACCAATTTCAGCACTTTATTCAACTCCTGTGTGAATGTTAATGTCACCAAGCAACTTCACGCTCTTCTAGTTGTGTTTGGAAAATCTCAAAATGTTGTTCTATCTACAAAGCTTATTAATTTGTATGTTACTCTCGGAGATATCTCGTTATCTCGCTCTACTTTTAACCACATTAACAAAAAGAATATATATTCATGGAATTCAATTATATCTGCTTATGTTCGATTCGGCCGATACAATGAAGCTATGAATTGTGTCAATGAATTGTTTTCCATGTCTGATGATTTAAGGCCTGATTTTTATACTTTCCCGCCTATATTGAAAGCTTGTGTATGTCTTGTTGATGGGAAAAAGGTGCATTGTTGTGTTTTTAAGATGGGTTTTGAGAATGATGTGTTTGTTGCTGCTTCGTTGATAAATTTGTATTCGCGGTTTGGTGTTTTGAATGTTGCGTTTAAGGTGTTTGTTGATATGCCTGTGAGAGATGTGGGTTCTTGGAATGCGATGATTTCGGGGTTTTGTCAGAATGGAGATGCGGATGGGGCGTTATGTGTGTTGAATAGGATGAAAGGTGAGGGGGTGAAGATGGATACTGTAACGGTGTCGAGTATACTTCCTGTTTGTGCGCAGTCGGAGGATATTGTTAATGGGGTTTTGATTCATTTGTATGTGTTGAAGCATGGGTTGGATAGTGATGTTTTTGTTTCCAATGGTTTGATTAATATGTATTCGAAGTTTGGTAGGTTGTGGGATGCACAGAGGGTTTTTGATTATATGGAAGTGAGGGATTTGGTATCTTGGAATTCTATAATTGCTGCATATGAGCAGAATAATGATCCGAATACTGCACTTAGAGTTTTTAAAGGGATGCAAATTGTTGGAATACGGCCTGATTTGTTGACGGTTGTGAGTTTGATGTCAATATTCAGTCAGTTAAGTGATCAAAGGGTTAGCAGATCTATTCATGGATTTGTTATGAGGCATGGATGGATTGAGAAGGATGTTGTGATTGGCAATGCACTTGTGAATATGTATGCGAAGTTGGGAGATATGAACTGTGCACATGCAGTTTTTGATCAGCTTCCTAGCAAAGATGCAATTTCATGGAACACATTGATCACAGGTTATACTCAAAACGGTCTTGCAAGTGAAGCAATTGATGCTTACAACATGATGGAAGAGTGTATAGATATAATCCCAAACCAAGGGACTTGGGTGAGTATTATACCCGCATATTCTCATGTTGGAGCTTTGCAACAAGGAATGAAAATTCATGGGCGGCTAATAAAAAACTCTCTCTACTTGGATGTCTTTGTGGCTACCTGCCTAATTGACATGTATGGAAAATGTGGGAAGTTGGAAGATGCAATGTCCTTATTTTACGAAATTCCACGGGAAACTTCAGTTCCTTGGAATGCCATAATATCTTCTCTAGGGGTTCACGGCCATGGAGAAGAAGCTCTGCAACTTTTCAAAGATATGCTAGCTGAAGGTGTGGAGGCAGATCATGTTACCTTTGTATCTTTGTTGTCGGCTTGTAGCCATTCGGGTTTAGTTGATGAAGGGCAAAAATGTTTTGATATTATGCAGAAAGAGTATGGGATCGAGCCTAGTTTGAAACATTATGGCTGCATGGTTGATTTGCTTGGCAGAGCTGGATATTTGAAAAAAGCTTATGATTTAGTGAGAAGTATGCCTGTACAACCAGATGCATCCATCTGGGGTGCTCTTCTCTCTGCTTGTAGAATACATGGAAATGCAGAATTAGGTACATTAGCCTCAGAACGTTTATTGGAAGTTGATTCGGAGAACGTTGGCTATTATGTTTTATTGTCAAACATCTATGCAAATACCGGAAAATGGGAGGGAGTAGTTAAAGTAAGATCCTTGGCCAGAGATCGAGGATTGAGGAAAACACCTGGGTGGAGCTCTGTTGTAGCTGGCAGTAAAGTCGAAGTTTTTTATACTGGGAACCAAACTCATCCAAAATATGCAGAGATATACAGAGAACTAAGGGTTTTGAGTGCTAAAATGAAGAATCTTGGCTATGTTCCGGACTATAGCTTTGTCTTACAAGATGTTGAGGAGGATGAAAAGGAACAGATTTTGAATAGTCATAGCGAGAGATTGGCCATTGCATTTGGAATTATCAGTACTCCACCGGGAACTCCGATTAGGATATTTAAAAACTTGCGTGTTTGTGGTGATTGTCATAACGCGACTAAGTATATATCGAGAATTACTGAGAGGGAAATAATTGTGAGGGACTCAAACCGTTTCCATCATTTTAAAGATGGGATTTGCTCATGTGGTGATTACTGGTAAAAGATGCTGATTTATGGAAATCTGAAAAGATTTTGCCGTAGTACACTAGATATGCATTAATCAAAACTTTCTAAGGCAGTCTCACAACTTTTTTCAACATCTTTCACCTGCTTCATAGCTACATTGAGTTTAAAGCATGCCAGGTCAATATGTTCTTCATCTCATATCGCCACCTTTGTCTTTCCTTCTCCGGAACCATTATCTCTCCTCCAAAGATCCTCTCATGGCATGGGCAGGAAACTCTAAACACAACCTTATAGAGAACATAAAAGCTCTTCTTGCACGAAGCTTAAAAAATTCAAAGGTAAGTATTAGGGGAGTAAGTTGGCATGATTATTTATCCCTTTCAGGTTATACAATATAGATTTACTTTTTTATTTATTTTAACTCATAGATTTACTTGAACTACTGCTATTTTATGATGTGAATTTTTTCATATTAAATCTTGAATTCAACCCTATCGTAGTTTATTTAGTTCTCTTTCAATTTATCTTGTTTTTTATTTTTCGCTCAATTTTTTTCAGAATTTGATAATTTTCTTTTTCTTCTGAAAACATGAGGTTCAATAGATTATATCAAAATAAAAAAGAAGATAAGCTTCCAGTTTCTTGCCTCTCTCCATTGTTCTCTTGCTTCCATCGTTGATACCCTCGATGGCCATTCTTTCGTTTCATTTGTGTTTGATCTTTGTAAAAACCCGGGCTATTTTTAATGGTAGGAAACAAAATGCATACATTAGGTAGTTTGAGAAAGGTTTTCTTTCATCAGGTCATGTCCCTAATTCCCTTATATTCTATGTTTGAGATGGTTTGCTGTAACTATGTTTTACTGTCACTTTGTTTGTGAAGGTTTATGGTTTTTGTTAGATTTTGCTTTGGTTTCTATCTTTTTTTTATTGTATGATTTATAGAATATTTATTTACAGAGTGTTAGTGATAGGTTCAATTTGATATAAACAGTGTAAATAACAGAAAGAGCAGAAAAATATAGGAAAGATTTGATTATTTCAGCAACTACCTACTAGAGTTCAAATGGGATCTAGTAGTGTACAAGTACTCAGACTGAAAATAGAAATAGAAAGAGGGAATTTAACCCTAGCTAGGCAACTTCGAGAGGCCTATCTCTCCTAGAATTTAGTACTGAATTCTGACATACTGACTCACTAATTATTGCTGCTATTTATTCTAAACCTAGGACCAGCTTGTCCACTCACAGCTGGACACCTCACCCTGCCCATGTGCTGTCCTAACGGTTTTGTACTATATGCCAGCTATTATTTTCTTCTCTCTCTTGCGTGTCCTTTGATAGAATCTCCCAAATCTACCAATTCTCCCCCCCTTGAAAATTCTCCTTGACCTCAAGGAGAAATTCTGGAAATTCTGCCTGCAGTTTGTCTACATTTTCCCAAGAGTTTTCAAACTCAGGTAAATCTTTCCACTGCACCAAGACTTCCATTCCTCCCTGTTCATTCTGTCTTTGTTCCAGAATCCTCTCAGGAGTTGGTTCTAAATGCCACTCTTCATTGATGCACAAGGGTAAAGGTTGAATGGCCACAGAAGGGGACACAGCCTTTTTGAGCAAAGATGCATGGAACACAGGGTGTACTTTTGTGTCCTCTGGCAGCTTTAACTTGTAAGCTACTGCACCAATCCTCTGGATTATTTCATAGGGACCATAGTACCTTGGGCTCAATTTTTGGTTTAACCTCTTAGCCAATTTCCTCATTTTATAAGGCTGAATTTTCAGATATACTTTGTCTCCTACCTCATACTCCACAGCTCTTCTATGTTTGTTTGCTTGGCTCCTCATAATGTCTTGAGCTCGAAGTAACTGCTCCTGCAACTCCTTTAAAACCACATTTCTTTCAGCAGTCAACCTGTTCACTTCATCTACTGCTGATGAAGGAAAATCCCCTCTGACCAACACAGGAGGGGTTCTACCATACAAGGCCTCAAAAGGAGTCGTTTTCAAGGAGGCATGGTAGTTGGTGTTATACCAATATTCAGCCCAAGCCAGCCATTTTGGCCACTGTTTTGGTTTTAACCCAGTCACACACCTCAAATAGGTCTCCAAACACCTATTTACTACCTTTGTTTGCCCATCAGATTGGGGATGGTATGCACTGCTATACTTCAGTTTTGTTCCTGCTTGTTTAAACAATTCAGACCAAAAATGACTCAAAAACACCTTGTCTCTGTCAGAAACTATGGAGCTGGGAAACCCATGTAATCTGACCACATCCTTTATGAACACCTCTGCAATTTCCTTGGTTGTGTAAGGATGACTGACAGGTATGAAATGTGCATATTTTGTTAATCTGTCCACCACCACCATGACTGTATCTACTCCCATAGTCCTTGGTAAGCCTCCAATGAAATCCATGGAAATGTCATTCCATGTTTGAGTGGGAATAGGCAATGGCTGCAGTAATCCCCCAGGGCTCAGGGTTTGATACTTGTTCCTTTGGCAGATTTCACAGGCCTGAACATACTCTTGAATTCTCTTCCTCATGCCCTCCCAATACACCACACTGGCTATTCTCTTGTAAGTTCTTAAATAGCCTGAGTGTCCTCCTATTGCAGTGTCATGAAATTCCTTCAAAATCCAATCAATCCTGGGAGATTGTCTTGGAATCACAATCCTGCCTTCATGATACAGCCTCCCTCCCTTTAATTTGAACCCTCCTTGACTGGAAGGATCAGTCAGTACTGCCTGCACTATAGATTTAAGCTTCTCATCCTTCTGCACTTCTTCCTCTAACCCTTCCCATGCTTCACATTGTAAGGTAGTAATGCTAGCATATTGCATCTGTCTAGATAAAGAATCTGCTGCATTATTTTCCCTCCCAGGTTTATATTTCACTTCAAAATCATACCCTAATAATTTTGATAGCCATTTTTGTTGTTCCTCCCCCATAATCTTCTGCTCAGTGATGAACTTCAAGCTCTTTTGGTCAGTGTGCACCTTGAAATGCCTTCCCAACAAATAAGGCCTCCACTTCTGAATTGTAACCACAATTGCCATCAACTCTCTTTCATACACAGATTTTTGTTGTGCCCTATCTGACAGGGTCTGACTCATATAGGAGATTGGTCTTCCTTCTTGCATAAGGACAGCTCCAATCCCTTTTCCTGATGCATCTGTTTCCAGCACAAACTCCCTCTCAAAGTCAGGTAATGCCAAGACTGGGACAGTTGTCATGGCTTCCTTCAGAGCTTCAAAGGCTGATTGAGCATCTCTGCTCCACAAGAAACAGTCCTTCTTCAGCAGTTGAGTCAGTGGCCAAGCAGTTTTCCCATAATTTCTAACAAACTTCCTGTAATAGCCAGTCAGTCCCAAAAAACCCCTTAACCCTTTTATATCTTTGGGAACTGGCCATTTCAGCATATCTTCAACTTTCTTTGGATCAGCTGAGACTCCTTCTCCTGAGATAATGTGTCCCAAGTATTCAATTTCTAGCTGACCAAAAGCACACTTTTTCCTGTTAGCATACAATTTCTGTTCCTGGAGCAGAATCATCACCATTTGCACATGTTTTTTATGCTCCTCTCTGCTTCTACTATAGATCAGAATGTCATAAAAAAAAACTAAGCAAAACTTCCTTAAATATGGCCTTAATACTTCATTCATCAATGCTTGGAAAGTTGATGGGGCATTGGTCAAGCCAAAGGGCATTACCAAATATTCATAATGTCCTTCATGTGTCCTAAAAGCAGTCTTGGATATATCATCTTCCTTCATCCTTATCTGATGGTACCCAGCTTTTAAGTCCAGCTTTGAAAAAATCACAGCCCCTCCCAGTTCATCCAATAACTCCTCAATGACTGGTATGGGAAATTTGTTGGGAATGGTTACTTTGTTCAAAGCCCTGTAGTCAGTACAAAACCTCCATCCTCCATCTTTCTTCTTCACTAGTAACACAGGGCTTGAAAAAGGACTAGTGCTGTGTCTCACAATCCCAGCTTGTAGCATATCCTTTACTATCCTTTCAATTTCATTCTTTTGATAGAATGGATACCTATATGGTCTCAAATTGGGAATGGCAGCATCAGGTTTCAGTCTAATAGCATGGTCATGTGCTCTCATAGGTGGCAAACCTGATGGTAAATTAAACACTTCCTCATAAGGCTTTAATAATTCCTCCCATTCTTCCTGACTCCCTGTTTCACTTTCTGCTCCCACCTCCATGGTTTGCACATAGAACCCAACACCCTCATCCATTAAATTTTTCACCATAGCCTTCCAAGTGGACTGTCTTACACATAAGGCAGGATCTCCCTTGATTTCATAGGTCTGACCTTTCTTCCCCCATTTCAAACTCAACTCTCCAAAATTGGCCTCAATCTTCCCCAAACTGGCTAGCCAATCCATACCTAATACCAACTCAGTACCTCCTAACTCCATCATGAAGAAATGCTGACTGAAATTCACTCCCTGCACATTGAATTCCAGCCCTTCACACACTCCTTTGTTTCTCACCTTTTCTCCATTTCCTACTTCAATCACATAAGTGGGAGTCTCCACCATTTCCACATCTAACTCTGCTGCTACTTTAGAATCAATAAAATTACTCGTAGCACCTGAATCTATTAAAGTTAGCAGCTTCTTCCCCTTCACTTCCACCCATACTTTGAAGGATTTGTTAGAGGTAAAGCCATCCCTACTCTGCATAGACAGCTGCAAGGTTTGCAGTTCCTCTACCTTCTCTGCTACAGCCAATTGAGTTTCCCCTAACAGCTCCTCTTCTGCCTCTTCCCCACTACTATCTTCACATAATTTCAGACTCATATGTTTGAATTTACAAACATGCTCCCTATTCCACTTGTCCCCACATTTGAAACAAAGCCCTTTCTTGCTCCTTTCCTCCAACTCTGCAGGATCCAACCTCCTACCCTTTCCCTTGTCATTTCCTCCTTGATTTTTTTCACTTTCCTTCCTAGATCCCCCAGCCTCTGCAGGATCCTTTAGTTTGAAAGTGCCTCCTCTATCTTTCCACGAGCTACCCTTCTTTGTGACCACTTCATTTTTCTCCTCAATTAATAGGGCTCTGTCCATCAACTCAGCTAGGTCTTGGCTTTCATGGAGCTTCAACTCAGCCTGGATTTCATCTTTGAGTCCATTCAGAAAAATGGAGTCTAGCATGATTCGTTCCTCCCTCCTCAGGGGTGCCACCATCATCTCAAATTTCTCTCTATACTCTCCTACTGAGCCTTTCTGTTTCAGACTCAGTAACGGTCCCAGAGGGTTGTGCAATAACCCTGGTTGAAAACGTCTCATCACTGCTATCTTAAACTCTTCCCACGTTCTCAAAGCTGTTTGTTCTTCCCACCACTGGTACCAATTTAACGCCCTGTCTTCCATGGCCAGCATTGCTACATCTAGCTTGTCCTTGGTCCTAACATCGTTCAACTGGAAGTATCGTTCTATCTTCACCAGCCAACCATAAGCATCTTCTCCTTTGAACAACGAAATCTCTAGCCTTCTACGACTCCCAAAAAATCGTGAACGACCCTCCCCTCTGTTTCGCCGGTGACGGTGTTGAGATTCGCGTGAGAGGGAGCTCCTGTCGCTCTCTTCTTCCTCCTCCTCGTCGTACCCACCCCTTTGAGGACGTCCGTTCCTTCCATGATTTCGCCGTGGTTGTTCCAAGATTATCTGACGGATTTTCTCCGCTGTAACGTGCGGTCTCGCCTGTTGTTCTAACACCATCAAGCGAATCTATTCCAACGTCCCTTCGAACGTGTTCATCCTTTGCTCTACTGAGTCGATTCTGTTTTCCATTGCGCTACGGGTAACCACCATCCACTGTGTTCTTCGAACCAAGGCTCTAGATACCAAATTGATAGGTTCAATTTGATATAAACAGTGTAAATAACAGAAAGAGCAGAAAAATATAGGAAAGATTTGATTATTTCAGCAACTACCTACTAGAGTTCAAATGGGATCTAGTAGTGTACAAGTACTCAGACTGAAAATAGAAATAGAAAGAGGGAATTTAACCCTAGCTAGGCAACTTCGAGAGGCCTATCTCTCCTAGAATTTAGTACTGAATTCTGACATACTGACTCACTAATTATTGCTGCTATTTATTCTAAACCTAGGACCAGCTTGTCCACTCACAGCTGGACACCTCACCCTGCCCATGTGCTGTCCTAACGGTTTTGTACTATATGCCAGCTATTATTTTCTTCTCTCTCTTGCGTGTCCTTTGATAGAATCTCCCAAATCTACCAGTTAGATGTTAGTTTGTGAGAAGAAATGGACATAGTTTTCGGCTTTGTTATGCATATTATTTCCTTATTACTCTGTATATGGATTCATTCATTTAGGACTTTGTTGAGTAACTCTATTTTTTTGCCTCTTCATTTTGTCTTAAACACTTACAATATGTAAGCCCCACAGTAGCGCAGCATTGGTTCTTGCTGAAACAACCAGATGAGATGTTACTCTGCTATCGTTTTTTATTTCAAGCCCTGTAAAAAAATCATGTATCTGTTCAGTCTATACAAATACAGTTATTACTTGCAAGCAAGAGTGTACATCAGCAAACTTATATAGCTATTTTTTTCCCAATTTGTTTACCCATAAATTCCCATGTCAAAATCTTATTGCTCCATATGAGTATATAGATATTTGCAGGAGTATAAGCCCCAATATGTTTATCAATAAATTCCCAAGTCTAAACCTTATTGCTGAATATGAGTATAGATATTTGGAGGATTGTTTTTATTAGTTGATGCTTCCTTTGAGTTTAATTGAGAAAGAAACTAGGGTGTTTCCTTTTCAACCTTCAATTATGTCGAGACAATTCAATTTCACCCAAATGTTGCATTCTTCAATCATTCTTATTGATAAAGACTTGTCTCCTTTTATTGAGATGGCTTGGTTAATTATGAGCTCGTAGAGAAAAAGAGAAAGTTGACTTAATTTGCTCTTGTACTATGCTTGACTTTGACATCTTGTGTATCTACTAACACTTAATCATATTTCAAAGTCTTTTTGACGAATGTCTCTCGATTAGAGATACAATCTCTAATAGTGTTGTGATTTCTTCTTATTTGACGTCTCTAAAAGTGTTGTGTTTCCAACAATGAAGACCTCAAGAACATGATTGAAGAATATGATCGTTTGTCTTCAAACCCTTCTCTTATTCTTCACCAAACCAGAAACTGTTATTTCCATGGGCAATTATGATAACTCTGATAATCACGCGTGGTTTGTGGAGGCTCTCAATAACTCATGTATTATGTCCCGAGTTGTTTTTGATTTTGGTGCAATGGTTGATATTGAAAGGATATTTTTTTGTATAATGTTGTGTGCTTAATGAAATCACATTGAGTGTATATTTATACTCATATGGGTTGTACACAATAAGGTAATACAATCAATCTTATAAATACAATATTAATACTAATAAATTCTAATTGATCACTAAACAATTCTAATAGATTCTTAACACTTCATCTCAAGCCAGATTATATATGTTATATGAGCCGAGCTTGTTACGAATGTAATCCATTCGAGAGCCCTTGAGAGACTTAGTGAACATATCATCCAATTGGTCTTCAGACTTAACTATATCGTGATTTCTTCTGAAAGCACCTTGTCCCTTATATAATTACAGTTTCTACGTGCATGGTCCGTTTATGAAAAACTAGATTAGATGCAATATGGAGTACCACTTGATTGTCACATATGAGTTTTGTGGCCTGAAGATCTACCAACCTAAGCTTTGAGAGTAAATTTTTAAGTCATGCAAACTCCTTCCAGGTTCCTGTCGTAACACGATATTCAGCTTCAGCACTAGATAGTGCGAGTGTATTTTGTTTCTTGCTTCTCCATGAGATCATATTACCTCCAATAAAGACACAATATCAAGAAGTAGATCTCCTATTTGATGGTGATCCGGCCCAGTATGCATCTGAATAACCAATGATTTTAGCATCATCCTTATCTTCATATAATAGTCCTCTTTCTGATGCGTTCAAGAGGACTATTATATGAAGATAAGGGTGATAACAATGACATTATTATCACTGTTGCCAAATAATATAAAAAGTGAAGTTTCTGATAATAACTAGCAACATCAAATTGTTTATATTCATGGTACTACTGGTACAACAGGTTAGGTTCCAATCTATATATCCTGCTACTCAATTTATGTACCACAATCATACCAACAATTTCATCAGTACTCAGTTTGTGCAGTACCAGTTGGACTTGGATCCACACAATCACAAAGCATATGCAATATAGCTGACACGAAAGTAAGCCACTGATGGCACAAAGTGTTGTACTTGAGCTGACTCCAAGAGTTTGTAAAACTTCAGTGGCATCAAATCCTGCTTTTGTTCAAACACCTTCCAATCAATTTCAACAGCAGGTGGATTTGCCTCAAAATCTAAATATTCACCAGTTTGTTATGGTTCTGAATATGGTGGAGCAGCTATGCAATTATACTGCACACCACAACATCCTGCAAATGTAAATGCACCATTTTAGCACACAAAATCCATGACCTCAGCACAGTCAGCAGCTGCTGCTGCTTCAGCACTATCAGATCTTCCAAAACAGTTTCCTATACACAATAATCGGCAACCAAATTGAACTTCACAACAAGTAGAATTCCATTGGTGTAAAGTATGCTCGGCATCATAGTATTAATTTATTATATATTCGAAGCTAGTTTTACGTAGTTTTTATTATTTTGCTATGATATCAAGTACTGCAATTTGGACTGCTATTTAACAAGTTGTTGAATACATTGTTTCTCTGCCTATAAAACGATCGAGTTAACTTGAGAGTAATGTTGGTTAGCTTAATAAGCCGCATTTGTAAAATAGGCCCAAAGATAAATGTCAGTGTGTTGCATTTGTAGTAACGAATAAGATGTTGAAGCATTAGCAGCAAGTAAACCAACTAAAGATGGTGATCCGATTAGTGAGACGACGGAATGTTGATCTCCATCGACTGCATAGCGAGAAATAAGTTTGCTTGTTTCAAACATGCCATGTGATGCCTTTATAAACCATGGTAACTAACTAAATAGTTAAGAGTGGATATGCAGACCGAACCTCATGTTTCAATTCCACCCCTAGAGGCAGGCAGGTAGTAGAATATACTATTATTATATTAGGCGTTTGTGTAAACACCAAAAGAGTCCCACATCGTTTGTTTTGGAGTTTAACAAAACGTTTATATAAATCTGAGGAGACACATATTGGCACGACCTTACTTGAACAGGATCTGTTCTAAAGGCTCGTACTACTGTATCCTTGATTTCAAAGGAGACAGGAACTCAAGTCTGGATGAAGAAATGAGACCGCACGATCAGAGCGTGACTAACGGCTGAGATGCTTATCAAGCTGATACTTCATCTTGTGCTGTAGATGATCGTTCTCGGACAGTGCAAGCTGTGCGGGGTGGTCGTGCGGTGATATGACAGACTCAAATCCTTTTTATTTTTTTCTTTCATAAAATTTTGCAACTGAACATATTTTAGTTTTGACTGTCATGAATTTTACAACAAACAAAATGTATCACTTTGCTAAACTTTTCAACAAATCACTTGAAAGAAAAAAGCAAACTGTATTATTACCTTCTTCACTAGACCTTCAACAACAGCTTTTGAACCGAAATGCTTTGATCTTGGCTCCACACAACAACACTCGGATAATACATGCATGTCTCCATTGTTGTGTTCTTTCTTCTTTTGAACCTAAAGTAAAAAAAAATGGTAGATTTTACTGGAATCTGTAAAAAGGGTGAACAATGCATAATATCCAACACACTTGTGTGGTAGGGAAGCTGCCACGTTCATATGATTCAATTTTTGTTGCATGGTATTTCAATAATATTATATAGACTATTACCATGCCTGAACTTAGTGTAACTATTTTCTAAGGGCTCCCTAACTAAAATACAATAAATATTTATTTAATCACACTTCCTAATTACATAATATATTTTATTATACTATATTATATTTAAATAATAACATTCTCTTTTTAATTCAATTAACTTTTGATATTTTTAGTTTTTATTACTTAATTAAATATATAAAATTAATCATTAAAGTAAATATTTTTCTATTTTTTTTTATTATAACAAACTAGTAACAAACCCGTGCGTTCGCACAAATTCTGGTACGGGATGCACGTTTGTTTCAGATGTATATTTTTAATAGAAAAAATATATATATAAAAAGTTCTTGACATTTTGTGGGTAAAAATAAAAATAATTAACATTAAATTGTGTCTAAAAATATTCAGGAACAAAATTGAAAGCACAAAAATTTAATTGTGTCTAAACAGCCTTTTGTAACTTCATGTTCCCATTAATGATTAATATTTGGGTTAAATAAGTTTTTGGTCCCTATAAATATTGCAGTTTTTATTTTTCGTCCCTCCCTGCCTTTAGGCAACGGTTTTTACAATAAAACCGTTGCCAAAACTAGCTAAAACCGTTGCCTAAAGGTAGGGAGGGACTAAAAATGAAACTGTAATATTTATAGGGACCAAAAACTTATTTAACCCTTAATATTTTGATCAGTAACTTCAGGTTCCCATCGTTAATTTTAAAATATTTAGCCTAGTAACTTCATGTTTCCGTTAATATTCAATATATTGATCAGTAACTACATGTTCATGTTAATATTAAATATTTTAATCAGTAACTTCAGGTTCCCGTTAATATTCAATATTGTGATCAATAACTTTATGTTCCCGTTAATATTCAATATTTTAATTAGTAACTTCAGGTTCCCGTTAATATTCAATATTATGATCAGTAACTTCATGTTCCCGTTAATATTCAATATTTTGATCACTAATTTCATGTTCCCGTTAATATGTAATATTTTAATCAGTAACTTCAGGTTTCCGTTAATAATTAATATTTTGATTAATAACTTCATGTTCACGTTAATATTCAATATTTTAATCAGTAACTTCAAGTTCACGTTAATATTCAATATTGTGACCAGTAACTTCATGTTCACGTTAATATTTACTATTTTAATCAGTAACTTCATGTTCCCATTAATTTTCAATATTGTGATCAATAACTTCATGTTCCCGTTAATATTCACTATTTTAATCAGTAGCTTTCGGTTCCCGATAATATTCAATATTGTGATCAGTAACTTCGTGTTCCTGTTAATATTCAATATTTTGATCAGTAATTTCATGTTCCCGTTAATATTCATTTTTTTAATAGTTGATTAATTTTCATATTTAAATATATGAATTAATAGTTTTATTTTTCTATTTTATATAATTTTCATATTAGAAGAAAATAAATTTATTAAAATCTTATTGCATTTATTTTTCCTTTGCCAAATAATAATTATCATCCATAAAATTATTAACAAAATAATTCCATTCTAATTATGATCAGAAATAAACATTGATGACATGTATGATTATAAAATAAATTATAATTAAAACAATTTATATGTGAAGAATTTGGTCGTGCACATATGAAACATTTTTAACTTGTATGAGATGAATCTTCCCATTTTGAAAACATACTTTCCATAAGATGAAATTTTATGAAATTTTAAGAATTTAGTCTTAATTATATTATAATATATAATAGTTTTTATAAATGTAGTTAATACATTGTATTTTTTTAAAGAAAAAGATCGTTAAATATTGATTTCAAACATAAAAATATGATAATTGTAAAGCCATTGAGATTTTTATTTTTTCTTATATA
Source organism: Vicia villosa (assembly GCF_029867415.1). Lineage (NCBI taxonomy): Eukaryota > Viridiplantae > Streptophyta > Magnoliopsida > Fabales > Fabaceae > Vicia > Vicia villosa. Next base: position 857,287 of record NW_026704957.1, on the reverse strand, counting down.
TGTATAAATAAAACATATGAGAAAGACATTTATTTATCCAACTAATCAGTAGTAACATTTTTCTTTGTCAATAAATATTTTTAATTTCTTACATCATTTTAATTATTTACAATATTTAATAAAAATATACTTTTTATTAAAATCCAATTGCATTTTTTGTTTGATAAAGATGAATAGTTTTATAATAATTATTATGCAGCAAGACCGCGCGCAATTATGACTCTTTGGCTCACCTGCCACCAAAAACTTGCTACGAAAGACCGGCTTATGAGATATGGAATGGTTACAAATAGCGCCTGCTGTTTCTGCGAGGCGGAGGAAACTAATGCCCACTTGTTCTTTGGCTGCAATACTATGAAGAATATTTGGAAAGAAGTGCTAGATTGGATAGGATTTAAACATGAACCGGAAGTGTGGGATCGAGAACTGAATTGGTTAATCCAACATGGATCTGGTAAAGGTTGGAAGGCAGCTCTGCTGCGACTAGCTGCAATAGAAACAATTTGCGGCTTATGGACTTATAGGAACTCGAAGTGTTTTGGAGAAGCAAAAGATATAAATACTATACGAACTAACATTATTGATACGATAACATATAGGGGATGGTATAGTAATAAGCTAAGACCGCGCATTGCGGAACTGATGATGTAGTTGTTAGTGAGGTTCTTTGCTTTCGGCGGATTTGATATCATGGTTACTTTGAGGCTGGATCATTTGATCGCCGTGCTTGTATCTAGTACTTTTTGAATTTATATACTTAAATATTCAAAAATAGTTTTATAATTATCATAAATATCAAATATTAATTTTAAATTAAAAAATAACGCAATAATTGTAAAAAAATTTGAAAGTAAAAATTAATGTTGCATTAAAAGTTGTAAAATATTATTTATTTTAGAATAAATGTGGTGTTAAATAAAGGTATTAATTATCATAAATGGTGCATCAAAAATTTAATTATCATATATTGAAAAATTAAAAATAATGTCTGTAATTGAAAATTAATAATAAATTAATACCATTTTCAATTAATATTTTATTTTCAATTAATATTTTATCTTAATTAACGTAATTATTTGATATTAATAATAAATTGAAAACTGAAAATTAATACCACGGTAATTAATAAATTATTATCATAAATGGTCCATTTATAACGTAATTTCACCTTCAAAATTGATTAATATTATTAAATGTGACAATCAAACCATCTCATCTTTTTTATTATGGGTAATTGAGTGAATTAATTAATTTCATCTATTTTTGCAATGCAATATAATTTTATAATTATAAAATATATAATTTAATTGAATAATTTAGTATTAGTAATTGAGTGAATCAAGTATATTAAAAAGTACTGAATATAATATTAATTTTCTTTGAATTTAAGGAAATTTAAAATACATCTAAATTTAAAGTAATATTATGCACATAAATATAAAGATAAAACATGCCTAAATAAAATTTATTGAATTAATATTCATAATAAAAAATTAAGGTTGTCATAAATGAAATAACATCATATTTATTGTAATATCAAATCCTTGATTATTATACTTATATGAAATATAAGTAATATATAATTGTATTGATAAACATGAACCAAAATTACATGAAAAATTTAATTTCAAACAGATCAAATCTTATTCCATACTAAATATTTTTACACTGGATAATAAACTGCACTGGATGATAAACTGCACTAAAAATGCCCCAAGATTTCGGATAATAAACTGCACTAAAAATGCCCCAAGATTTCCTACCATTTACAATTAGAAGCAATTTCCCAAGTAAATTATCACACAGTCCAATGTCCTTGTAAATCACTAAATAACAATATCGTTGATTGCAGCCTAGACTAAACTCTGGTAATATTTACTTCATAACAGTAACCAAGAGCTATAGATTTAAAGAGAGAGAATGGAGAGATTGATGGGACCTATGATGCAATTCAAAGAGAGAGAATTGAGAGATCGATGGGGACCTGTGGTGCACAGATGAACAAAAAAGTTAAATGCCGATCACTGCCAGAAAACAATGGTCGGATTACGTAAATAATTTGGATAAGGTACAATTAGAAAAAATATGAAAAAAATCCAAAGATTGAAAATCAAACCTTTTGGCAACCAAGGCATCGTTATTATACATACTTTTATTATGTCTGCTCTAAACATGAAACCAATTGATATTTATTCTGCCTGCTCTAAACATGAAACCAATTGATATTTATTCTGCCTGCTCCAACCATGAAACTAAAGATACACTTAAGCTAATTAATAGTGTCTGATTTTATACCAAACAAAATGGTAACACCCCCCCCCCCCCCCCCCCCCCCCCATAAGCATCACATGAATCAAAATTGTTACAATACCAAAAAGGAGGAAATTTACAAAACCCCAAATGCAAAAAAGCAAAATAACACAAAACTCATATGATAGAATTCAGAAGAAAAAAATAACTACCTTAGGATGGGACAAAAGGGTAACACGAAATCGATCAAGTGCCCAGTGTAACATTGTGATCTTTCGTATAAACAAAGCATTGAAGGTCGGAATTCTCTTCCTGGATAGCTTTGACGGTGCATCATAGAATAGCCCATTGATTTTGTAATCGGAGAATTGGAAACAATTGGAATAAGAATATACTAATAGATGGAAGAGAGAGAAAGAGATGAGGAATAAAAAAATGGAACAGCCATAGAATAGCCATTGATTTTGTAACCGTTGTAGAATTGGAAACAATTGGAATAAGAATATGCTAATAGATGGAAGAGAGTAAAAGAGAGGAGGAATAAAATAATGGAACGTTTATTCAACAAAACATATGGTGGAATGTTAGGCTAGACATGTGGCTTGTTGTGGAAAGAGTAGAATGACTTTTCTTATATGATAGATTCTTTAACACTATTAAATAAAAAAAATTTATTTTTTAATCATAATAAAAAATTATATATATATATATATATATATATATATATATATATATATATATATATATATATATATATATATAAAGTTAGGTTTTGGAATACTTATTTTAAAGTCTTATAATAGTTTCAGATAAAGAAAATTATTTATTGTATTGAGATATGAAAAATGTGGTATGTATAAGAAGTATAAAGTTGAAATGCAGTTATATAGGTTCTTGAAAATTGGAGCGTTCAATCAAGTTTTATGGTTATTTTTATTGTACAAATATTTAAAATCTTACTTTGTGTGCAGAAAACACAATTATGGAAAGACTCTAAAGTTAAAAGGTCATCATATTATCAATTGTTTAAACTTAAAAGTCAATACATTTGCTGGAGAGATGACAACGAGTACGGTTATTCCAAAATATATTCTCAAGACTTTGAAAAGAAAATAATCATACAATGTCACTATTATCAAACAAGCTATTAATGTGCGCAACATATACAACAAGTTTATAAGTTGTCAAAGATCATAAATGTAACATCTTTAAAATGTTTGGATGATGACAAATATATCTTTAGGTATAAAATATTTGGTGACTTTAAAATAATCTAAAATATTTCCAAAAATGTTTAACAAATATAATGACGATATGAAATTAAATCAAGAACTTCATACGCTTTCACATTATATTAAAAAAGAGTGAGTGCTCCTCTGATAGGGTTTGTATCTGCAATCCAAAAGAATCTTGAGGAAGAAGAAGCTCTCAAAGCACGCAACACCAAAAAGGTCAAAGGAAAGGATGCCAAATTTGGACTCAAGAAGAATGTAATGCTTGTCAATCAAGAAGTTTCATTTGTTTCATATAAGGCCATGGTTCTTGGAGAGAATTCTACGCCGAGGGAGGAAACAACAGATCAAGAAACAAAGGCGGAGAACTTAGATGATTTCGGGAAGCTAAAGGTTCAAGAACACAACATTGGAAACTATGAATGTCCGGAAATCATACTGTTAGAGAAGGAGGAACAAATCATCTATGTGTCGTGAAATAAGAGAGTCATTGTGAAGAAGCTAGGAAGAAGAATCGACTTCAGAGCACTTGAAACCTATCTAAACCAGACGTGGACAAGGAATGGAGTTTTGAGTATTTTGTTTTAATGATTTAGTATGTAGTACATTTTTTAATTACATAAATGTGATTTTATGTGTATGAGGTTTATGGTTGGGAGTAGTGAGAATACGGGTGAGTGGGTAGAATGATAAAAATTAGTAGAAATACTTCTATTTAATAGTTTTTTTAATAATAAAATTGAGTGGTGAAGAATGATTAGAGATAATTAATTTAATAGTTACTTTTAATTAATAAAATAAAATAGGAGAACAAATTGGTGTTTGGTGAAATATTGAGTTATTAGATTAAATAATAAAATAAAATAGAAAATAAAGGTAGAAATGGTAATGTGAGAATTAAAGAAGTAAGTGAGGGTGAAACAGGAAGAACCAAAATAAAGGATTAGACTTTGTGTTAAAGAGAGAAAATTGAGAGAGAGTTGGTTACTGATACGTAGAATTGTGAGGGATTGAGAAAAAGGCAAAGGAGGAGACCTAGGGCTTGAAGTAGAAGAAGGTCACCATTATTGTAGAGCTTGATTTGCTGGAAAATCAGGTAAGGAAGGAGAAAGGACTTTCAATATGTGTGTATTGTATAATTGGGATAGAAAAGAGATGTCCTTACTCTCATTAGGGTTCCATGATTTTGTTCTATGAGTTGTTGTTGTTGTTATTTTTATGACGTGGTTGTGATTAAATTTGTGTAAGTTAATATGAAATTAATTTTGTTAAGGAATGATTATGAGTTTCCACCATTGTTGAATTTTAGAGCTTTGTGATAATGGATGTGAGAGTTATTGTTTTGATGTGTGTTGTTAGTAGTGTTTTATTGGTGAAATTAAATGTTCATTGATAGGTTTAGAGGGAAATAATAGTATGTAATTGACCTATAATAATATATTTTTGAAATAATCTATTTAGAGATGTTAGAGAATTTTTGGGATAAGTCTAAGTTGAACAAAAATGAGCTTAGGAGTGAAATTCCCGTAAGGAAATCACAGGAGAGTGTTGATCGACTTGTTTCGTGCATATCTTGAGCTCTATAAGTCAAAATAACATGTCGCCCAAAGCATTAAAAAGATAACGCGATAATATTTCTTTATAAGTGGGGAAATTGGGTCTAGGAGTTCTACAACACTAGCGGTTCTTTGGTTTTTATACCATAACCATTGGCGATTTTGGTCATGTGTTGGTCAGCTTGTTCCAAGTGTTACTAAAGTCTCATGAGTCCATTTGAGGTGAGGTTAGTTATGATGGAAAGAGGATTTAATTATCCTTTCAACTAGAAAATTTCATATTTTTTTCATAAGTACCCATGTTAATGAAACCCTTAGGCAGCTGACTACTGTGGTCGAGTCCCTAGCAATTCACAACGAGGCCTTGGCGACTCAAATCTCCCTGCTTGAACAAAACCCTCTAGAACCCCTCCCTGAGGATCATATGGATGTTGTAACAACCAATAGTGAAAAAAAAATTGAAAATTCTAAGGAGAGTGATAATGTGGTTGAGAAAAGAGTAGAGATTGAGAAAAATCCACCAACACCATCCAAAAGGGAGGTTGAGGAAGAAGTCGAGAAGGAAGCACCTATTGAAATTCCTTCTCCCTATACCCCACCGATTCCTTTCCCGCAAAGTTTTATGAAAGCTACGATAAACTCACAATCGAAGATGTATGTGGAGGTATTGGAAAATACCCACACCAACGCACCCTTGTTTGAATTTTCCCATTAAAAGAGAAAGTTAGAGGACCTTGAAACTAGGGATATCATTACTGTTAAGAGGGTAAGGTTATCCTTTGAAGTGATGGATAAAATCACTAAGCCCAAACTTGAAAAGCTGATACTCAGGATAGATCCAGAACCACCACCACAAGTTCAAAAGAATGAACCACCCTACAGAAGAAAGAAAAGAAAAGGTGAGGGATATGTGAGATGGCTTGATAAGTGTGTAAGTACGAAGTGCGCCTAAGAGGGGGGTGAATTAGGTTCTTAAATTTTTTTTCGGTTTTTGGTGATATGTGGATTATTTTTCTGGTTTATGGTGAAGTTATGGAAAGACTAAAATGCATAAAAATAAATGACACAAGGATATATCCTGGTTCCCCTCACAATCCAAGAGTACTCCAGTCCCCTTACACATTAAGAGATTTTCACTATTGTTGGTAACTTGTACAACACACAACAACAACACCAAGAACAATCCTCTTGGACCAAGAACAATCCTCTTGGATTTTTCACTAAGACCACATATGAGAACAATCCTCTCAAAGTGCCTAACTTGTTTCCAATAATCCTGGACAACAAGTGTATAGAAACCAATGATCTTATTTTCAACAAATCTGAAAAATAAGATACAATACAAAGAATAATTTTGAGTAGAAGATATTGATATGATGAATCAATCACTTGATTGATCTTCCCTTTCAAGCAACAAATCTTTTAATGTAATACAAGTGTTTATGAATGGTATGAAATGTTCCTTTGCAATTTCTAAAGAAAATATATGCAAGAGGTTCCAATGAAATTTAAAATATATGAACACTTGATGTATTACGAAGGTTTCTTGGAATGTAAGATTTGTTTGAATTTTTGAATGAAAGAGGTGAGTGTTGAAAGTATTTGTGGGTAAATATTTTCGGTATATATCGTATCCACAGGGATTGGTTTAATATTACTGCCGTTCTATAGTCGGTTATTTTGAGTGAGAAAAGTAGTTGAATTTGTTATGTGATTATAACTATGCTATTAAATCTAAACAATAATTTAAATGCAAATTCTAAAAGTTTGTTAACGATTAAAGAGATATGTTGAGCTTTAGGGTTCATCAACCTATTCCTATACAATTTGTTAATTAAATCACAATTGAACAATCATTTGACTTATTATCTTCACTTATCCTCAAATATGATTCCATGTCTGCAAATCAAATTAGATAAACTTTTACCGTTATGAGATTCGATCTCTCCAAATATCAATATCGATAATAGTTATAAAGAACGATAATTATGAAAACCCAATCACAATTCCATCTCTGCAAATTGAGATTGAATCAATATAGTAACCTAGGGCAAAAGTTAGAATCTTTTCTTTCGATCAAAGACTCCACTATGATTTAAGATAAAAACAAGGTTTCTTATTGATAATAAATTCAAACAATTGTTCATAGGAATTAATCAATGGTTTTGTATATTCATAAGTTAACTACTACCTTAAACTCAACAAGAGGAATTTATCTCTCCATAGACATGAAGAACACACAAGATTTAATGGAGGGATGCATCTTCATCAAAGGAATGTCTTCAATTGGTAAAGAATCCACCTTCAATTGTTGTTCTCAGCTTCAGAATCAGAATGCTCTCCTAATTTCGCTCACAAAAAGTCAGTCTCCAAAGTCCTTTTCTTATGAGGATTAGGGCTTTTATTTATAGATTTTTTCTCTTTATAACGCAATCACTGCGGCGCGAAACGGATTGGCGCGGCGCGAACCCAAGGCAGAAGGTCTTGCGCGTCTCGCCTCTGATTGGCGCGGCTCGCCACTTGCTTTAGCCCAATTCTTTGTGATTCCTCTTCTTCAGAGCTTCTACGCTTGCGTGTTCCTTCGTCTTTGATTCTTAACTTCAATATCTGCACAAATAACACCCAAAGTGACGCAAGTCGTTCTACAATTAACATCGAACCTCGAAAGTTCAATTCTAACTATAAAATCCTTAATAATCACAAGATATATTCACTTTTAGCTCAAAAGGTAGTTAATGTAACACATTAAAACACCATTTATTCACTCCTAACAGTGAGTTCATAATTCTGAAATTCTGAGTTTTATAGCCTCTAAAACACCCCTATAAATGGTCATAAATCATAGAAGTTTGCAATGATTTATGATGAAAGGATATGACAAAATTCTGCTGAGGAAAAAGAGTATTTTTGGCACTGGTTCAGGGGGAACCGGTTCCCATAATATGGTGTTAGAACATGAAATGTTCTGATCAATATTTCTAGTTTTGATGATAACATTATATATGAATTTTGTATAAGACAATGTGGTACTCTAATTATTCATGTTTTCCATTTCAGGAAAAGTCTAAAAGAGTACGCACCAAATCATCATTCAGAAGCTCTGACTTAGAAGATTTGGATGGCTTCATCAGAACATGGTCTAGAAGACATCAAAAGATGGTCTTGAGAAAATCAGAACATAATCTTGAAGGCATCACAAGATGGCAATCAGAAGCAAGGCTCTGAAGATCTGGTGGTATCACGCTGTAAACTCGGTTTTTTTGACGAACTGACTCCTTGCTCTTTTTTTTTTTGAATTTTTATATTTTTTGCAAGAGTCGCCACCGACTTTTATTTTATCCAAAAAAGGAAAGGCATAAAAGAACAGGAAAGACCTTTTGACAGATTTTGGGTTCGGGGGGTTGGTTATACAAAGGGAAGGTTTTAAGCACCCTTTGTATCCATGGTTATCCATGGGCTCTTAATTGCTTAGCTCACTTTTTTAAATGCTTTGTTGATTTGAAAATAGAATAAGTGAAGATGGACAATAGGTCACATAGGTCTCTGAAGAGTTTCACCGGGAATAATGCCCTTCAAATACCAGATGAAAGTTTTGAAAATAGATAAGAAGTTTTGAAAATACGTTGTTTGAAAATGGAAGTGTTTGAGCAAGCAATTAGGAGTTACTTACTCTTAATTTATAAGATCTTTCCTGTACGTTAGCAAAATAGACAAATAGAAAATAGCAGAAACATAAATAATATGTCCAAATGGACAAAGAGAAAATAACAGAAACATAAATAATACGTCCAATTGGACAAAGAAAAAATAGCATAAACATAAATAATACGTCCAAATGGACAAAGAGAAAATAACAGAAGCATAAATAATATGTCCAAATGGACAAAGAAAAAATAGCATAAACATAAATAATATGTCCAAATGGACAAAGAAAAAATAACAGAAACATAAATAATATGTCCAAATGGACAAAGGAAAAATAGCAGAAACATAAATAATATGTCCAAATGGACAAAGAAAAAATAGCAGAAATATAAATAATATGTCCAAGTGGACAAAGAAAAAAATGACAGAAACATAAATAATATGTCCAAATGGACAAAGAAAAAAAAATGACAGAAACATAAATAATATGAATGATAAAATAAAGTATAAAGCAAGAAATATAAAGAACAATATAATAAAATGCGGAATTTAAAGTTAATTGTTAGATGTTAAAGATAACCATCTTGAAACTTGTCAAGTATGTTATCAAAGTTAGTAATAAAGATTGATGGTGAGTGAAGGATGTTCTCGGATTTAAATTCAATGGAACTTTATCAGAAGCTTGATAAAATCATAGCAACTACACGACAAAATTCCATAAGTCTTAAATCAACCGCATACAATTCTCTTCCATGTTTGATCTTTTTTTATCCCAATTCAAAACAAAGAAAAAGATAAGAAATAATATCAAATAATAAATAAAAATAAATACAAAACAAATTAAGCTTAATATTTTTTTGTGATTTTCTTGGAATTGATTTTTAGTTAATTAACAAACTAATTAAACAAATAATTATACAAATAATTAAACTTAACAAAAAATATTCTTTTTTATGTCAAAAATTAGATTATAAAAATATAAACCTAAATCTAAAAGGAAAATATTTTTGGAGTTTTTTGATTGGTTAAAAATAATTAAAAAGCAATATTTACATAATTACTAATTAATTAAGCAATATAAATTAATTATGAAAAGAAATAAAATATTTTTATGTTAAAAATTAAATAAACATTTTATCAACTTAAAACTAAAATTAAAACATTTTTTTTTGAGAAATTGAAAATATGCATAAATATGGAGTTTTTAATTCATGAACTCCTAACACTACTACATATTAAAAATTACATTGTACTGACTCTATGATGTTCCAAGAGTGGAAAAGAGTGATTGCAATTGATTAAAAGTGGCTATTTGAATGAGCCTTGATTTTTACAAGTTCATTGAAACTTTTGGAAAATATAAAACTTATGCTATGGCTTTGATGTTTGTTGTTGTGCTCTCCTCTTGTTTTTCTCCTTTTTTCCCCCTTCTTGAATGAAGAAAATGAAGTTCTATTTATAGGCAAAGAGTTTGATCTTGGAAGCCTTGCAAGTGGAAATTGTCATGATTGATTTTGTGGAAAAAATATGATAATGGAATATTTTCAATGAGTGTATTTCTTAACCATGGTTAAAACACTCAAGTATTATTCTCTTCAACCTTGCAATAATATATTTAAGCATCTTGAATTGGTCTTGATTGGCAACCATAAGCATCTTTGATAATATCTTTGAATTATCTCACTTTAATTAAACTTTAAATGAATAAAATTTAATTAAAATGAAATAAAAATGTCATGAATCATGGATGGGTCGTGGATGCCCTTTAAACATATGAGAATCAAGATTGAATCACAAAAGAATTGGCCTTTTTGAAAAAAAATCAAATTTTGGTCATTACTTGTTTCATGCATTTTTCCAAAAAAGGTCAACTTCATCAAGGCATATCTCCCTCAATTTTGATCCTATGAAAGTGTTCTTTAACTTTTTGGAAAGCCCAAGATGTCCTCTACAAGCCACTTTGGAAGCGTTTTTGCATTTGGAGAAGTTATTTTGATGATATGGGCTTTGACAGAAAACTGCTTTTTGTTGACTTTCAAAATGACCCGTAATGTTTTGGCTTATATCTCTTAGGCGGAAGCATTTATTGACCTTGGTCCCAACATCAAAGTTGTAGAGAATTGAATTTCCTTGAGAATGAGCTTTGGTTGGAATTTTTCTGATAAATTATGAGAGAGTTATGGTCGGTCAAAGTTCAGTTGACTTTTAGCTAAAAAACTCTAATTTTGCAATTTTGAGTTTTGTCGATTTCTGAACTTTTCTTGATGAATTATGATCAACCATTGATCACATGATGAATCTTTTGAAAAAATATGGATGTTGACAAAAAATTGCATTTTTGACTGTCTGTTGACTTTTTGGTCAAACTGGTCGTCTGTTGACTGTTTGAGCTGTTGACTGTGCGTCTGAGCGAATCGAAGTTTGAAAATTTGTCTGGTGGTATTTTGAGACATATGGAGATCCATGAAATCCATTTGAGGTCTCAAAAACTCGTTCTCCTGAAAAAAAAACAAAAACCCTAGTTAGGGACTGTTTGTGTAGGAGACAGTTAGGCGTACCTGATTTTTGTGCAGTGTTGAGTCTCTGTTGACCACGTGATTATCAGAAGACTTCTAGAACAAAATCTTGGAAATTTGAAGTGCAAAAAAATTGATTTGACTGATGGTACAAACACGGAGAATTGCGCTGATAGCGGGTTTGACTGGTAACTAGCTGTCCGGGTATTAACGTAACAGTTAAAGTGAAAATTCAACAGTTTAAAGTTAATTTTTTCTTTTTTTGTTTTTGTTGTGTTAATGGTGAAAAATTTATTTACCTGAGCTGTTAGAAAAACACAAACATAATAAATAAATAAAATATACTGTACGCGAACGAAAATACCGATAATAACCTTGAAAAAAGAAAAAAAAATATTTAATGCACAGAAAAATAAATATTTAACACACATAATATTATCTTGATAATTAAACTACCGTACGACAGATAGTACAACATTTAATACTAACAGTACAAATATTACATAATATAATGAACAGTACGACAAATAAAATAAACGGTACACTATTTGAAAGCCACAGATACAACAAACTTTAAAAATGACGATTAATAATCCATGCTATGAACAACAGAAAATAGATGATCGGAAGTGTAACCATCGCAGGTCCGCATTTTTCAGGACTATGCAGACAGAAGAAGGACATGATCACCGTAAAAATAGTGATGACTATAAGAAAAAGTGTATCCATCCACTTTGCCATTTTTGCCGAGGAAGAAGAGAAAATAATTATGAGATAGAAGTTTGAGAAATTTGGGAGATGAGTGAAATTTGATGTGAGAATTTATGGAAAAAATGAGGAGTATTTATAGAGTGAAAAGAGAGAGATAGAGTCGTTGGGAGTGGAGTGTTACCGTTTTGAATAGTAGTAGGGTTTGAAAAAAAGTATGGTAGGTTTTGAAAAGAAAAGGGGTGTAGAATAAAGCTAGGATTTGAAAAGAAAGAAAGAGATTTAAAAAAAAAATAATATAGTATAAAAATAAAAATTAGTGGGAAATAAAACCAATAATAATTTAATTGTTACCAGTATAATCTGAAACCCGGACTCCGCGCCTGCAAATTTTAATTCTGTACCAACTGCGTCAGCATTATTTATCTGAAAATAAATCTCAAATAAACAGTGTATGAAGTGATAAACAGTATTTGGCGTTTATGTAAGAATAAATTTAACAGCGAACCAAAATACTGTATAAAAAATTCTAAAAATTGAGTATTTATAAAATCAGGATATTTATGAAATAAAAATCCAAGATTGTATAAAACTCCAAATTTTTAGACAGAAGTCTGTTGATTTCTCTCTTTTTTTTTAAAAAACGCAGGCAAATTTTGGGGTATAACAATAATGATCATAACACTTAGAAAATGATGGGATCTCATAGGTCAAAAATTGGGGTGCAACACACGCTACAAAGAACTTCCAAACTCTGATGATTGAAGTTACATCTACACCAACGCTAAAGACTCTGATATTCAAACGTCATTTTAATAGTCTGAGTCCAGAAGCAAGTACAAGATGAAAAAGCTACAACGTCAAATCTGTCTGACAAAGGAACATTAGAAGCTAGAAAAGGCAAAGTCAGCAAGAGCAGTTGAAACAAGGCTCGAGGTAGTTGACAAAAGAGTGAAACATTAAATGCAGCAGTGTACTATTCACGTAAAGCATTTAATGTTGTTCAACGGTCACATTTCTCACTGCCATATAAAAGAGAAGCTCTGGTTGTTGAAAACGTTACAACACACATACGCTAAGAGAGAACTTATGCTGCCAAAATTGGTTCATAACGTTATTACACAAACAGCAAAGAATTTTCATCTTCAACCTCACAAATCTTGTAATATCTTAGTGAGTGTTAGAACTTAAACTTGAGAGAAAAATCACTTGGTGATTATAGCTTATTTAGAAGCACATTAAACTCTTGTAATATTGTTTACTAATTTTTGTAAAAGGAATTCCTAGAGTGATCAAGTTGTGATCTGTATACTCTAGTAGACTTAGAATATGTCTAAGTGGAAAACCATTGTAATCAAGGTTGATTAGTGGATTAAATCCTCAGCTGAGGTAAATCACTTTGTAAGGGGTGGACTGGAGATAGTTTGATTAACAACGAACCAGGATAAAAATAACTGTGTGGTTATTTTATCTGCCATTTTTATAAACAACCCTTATTCAATCCCCCTTTCTAAGTGTTTTTCACTCCTTAAATTGGCATCAGAGCGCCGGTTCTAGGTGCAAACACTTAACAGTGTTAGAGAAAAGATTTAGGAAGAAAAACACGCTATGGCTACTCCTACTCCACCACCAACTAATACTGAACAAAGCAACAATGGTAACTCTAGCTTTAATGGATTCAATAGACCACCAGTCTTTGATGGTGAGAACTTTGAATATTGGAAAGATAGGCTTGAAAGTTACTTTCTATGTCAAGATGGTGATTTATGGGATTTAGTGTTGGATGGTTACACACATTCAGTAACTACCCGTGGAGTCAAGATTACTAGACAGGCTATGAGTGATGAGCAAAAGAAAGAGTTCACAAATCCCCACAAAGCAAGGACTATATTGTTAAATCCCATTTCACATGCTGAGTATGAGAAGATCACAAACAGAGAAACTGCTCATGATATTTTTTAATCTCTGAAGATGACTCATGAAGGAAATGCACAAGTCAACGAGACAAAAGCTCTGGCTTTTATCCAGAAGTATGAAGCTTTCAGAATGGAAGATGATGAAAATATTGAAGCAATGTTTTCCAGATTCCAAACTCTGACTGCTGGGTTGAGATTTCTTGACAAGGGATACACAAAAGCTGATCACGTTAAGAAGATAATCAGAAATCTACCCAGAAGATGGGGACTAATGGTTACAGCATTCAAGATTGCAAAGAATTTGAATGAAGTATCTCTTGAGGAGCTTATAAGTGCTCTAAGGAGTCATGAGATTGAGCTTGATGCAAATGAGCCTCAGAAGAAATGTAAGTATATTACTTTAAAATCTAAAAATAAACATTGTGCTAACGCTTTTCAGGCAGAAGAATAAGGATCTGAAAAATCAGATTCAGAAGAAGAAGATGAATTGTCTCTCATATCCAAAAGGGTGAATCAACTCTGGAAGAGCAAGCAGAGAAGATTCAAAAACTTCAAGAAACCTACAAAGGGAGAATCTTCTGAACACAGAAGATCTGGCAAGAAGAAGGTAGTGTGCTATGAATGCAAAGAACCTGGACACTTCAAGAATGAATGTTCTAAGCTTCAGAGGGAAAATCCCAGAAAGAAGTTTGAAAAGAAGAAAGGCATGATGGCTACATAGGATGACTCTGATTCATCTGATCAAGAGTCGGACTCTGAAGATGAGCAAGCCAACATAGCACTCATGGAAACAGTTGATGCTGAAGAAGAATCTACTTCTGATTCAGACTCTGAAGAGGTATTTTCTGAACTCACTAGAGAAGACTTAGTTTCTAGCTTATCAGAACTTCTGGAAGTCAAGAGTAAACTTAGTCTCAAATACAAAAAGCTCAAAAATATTTTTGCATCTAAAACTAAGAGATTAGAAATAGAAAACTCTGGACTAAAAGAAAAGGTTTTAAAATTAACTAAAGAAGTTGTATCTTTGAAAACATCTTCAAGTTTAGACACGTCTATTCCAAGCAATAACAATATTCTGAAAGAATATGACTTAAGCTTCAGAAATTTCTTATCTAGAGGTATAGGCAGAAGTCAGCTAGCCTCTATGATTTATGGGGTTAGTGGAAACAAAAGGATAGGTATAGGTTTTGAAGGAGAAATCCCA
This sequence comes from Vicia villosa, assembly GCF_029867415.1. Lineage (NCBI taxonomy): Eukaryota > Viridiplantae > Streptophyta > Magnoliopsida > Fabales > Fabaceae > Vicia > Vicia villosa. The sequence continues at coordinate 842,260 of NW_026704957.1, read as the reverse complement.
TATAAACTAGAACCTATTGATAAAATGGTCATTGAATACAAACCATTGTATGAACAGTTTAAGTATGGTCATTCTCATGATATCAAACACACATCACACTCTAATAGTTTCCATTTCACACACTCAAAGAAACATGTTGTTGCACATTCTGGAAAAACTTATGTAAAATCTCAGTTCAATCAGAACATGAGAAAGACTAACCCCAAAGGACCCAAAAGAATGTGGGTACCTATGGATAAGATAATTCCCGTTGCAGATCTCTTTCAAAGCACTAAAGACAAACATGTCATGGTACCTGGACTCTGGGCGCTCACGTCACATGACGGGAAGAAGGTCTATGTTCCAAAGTCTGGAAGTTAGATATGCAGGAGAAGTGAAGTTTGGAGGGAACCAAAAGGGAAAAATCATAGGCTCTGGAACCATATGTATTGGTAATTCTCCCTCTATAACTAATGTTCTTTTAGTAGATGGATTAGCTCATAATTTATTGTCCATAAGTCAATTAAGTGACAGTGGTTATGACATAATCTTTAATCAAAAGTCCTGTAGAGCTGTTAGTCAAAAGGATGGCTCAATCCTATTTACAGGCAAAAGAAAGAACAACATTTATAAGATTGATCTTTCAGATCTTAAGAACCAACAGGTTACTTGTCTTCTATCTATTAACGAAGAGCAGTGGGTCTGGCACAGAAGATTGGGTCATGTTAGTATGAGAAAAAATTCTCAGATTAACAAACTCAATCTGGTCAGAGGACTCCCCAATCTGAAATATAAATCAGATGCTCTTTGTGAAGCATGTCAAAAAGGAAAGTTTTCAAAACCTGCGTTTAAGTCTAAGAATGTTGTTTCTTCTTCTAGGCCTTTAGAACTTCTGCACATTGATCTGTTTGGCCCAGTCAAAACAGCATCAATCAGAGGCAAGAAATATGGATTGGTCATTGTAGATGACTACAGCAGATGGAAATGGGTAAATTTCTTAAAACACAAGGATGAGTCACATTCTGTATTCTTTGACTTCTGTAATCAAATTCAATCTGAAAAGGAATGTAGAATCATAAAAGTCAGAAGTGATCATGGTGGTGAATTTGAGAACAGATTCTTTGAAATTTATTTCAAAGAAAATGGTATTGCCCATGATTTCTCTTGTCCTAGAACTCCACAACAAAATGGAGTTGTAGAACGAAAGAATAGGACTCTCTAAGAAATGGCCAATACCATGATCAATGAGACTAATATGGCTAAGCATTTCTGGACAGAAGCAATTAACACATCATGTTATATTAAGAATAGAATCTCCATTAGGCTTATTCTAAATAAGAATCCTTATGAATTGTGGAAGAACATAAAACCCAACATTTCATATTTCCATCCATTTGGATGTGTTTGTTATATTCTGAATACTAAGGATCATCTGAACAAGTTTGATTCCAAAGCTCAGAAGTGTTTCCTTCTTTGATGATAAGCTTGGCATTGAAAAGCCAAAACAGAATGAGAATTTTGCAGATATAGACATTTCTGATCCAGATCATGAAGAGCCCAGAGGAAAGGAAGTGTCAGAAGATCAAGTTGCAGCTTCTTTAGAGAATCTCAGAATATCTGAAAAGCCAACACTCAGAAGATCTTCAAGAATCAACTCTGCTCATCCAAAAGATGTTATAATTGGAAAGAAGGATGATCCCATTAGAACAAAATCATTTCTAAAGAACAACGCAGAATGTCAATTTGGTTTAGTGTCTTTGATTGAGCCAACTTCTGTTGATAAAGCTCTGGAAGATGCTGACTGAATTATTGCTATGAAAGAAGAGTTAAATCAGTTTACCAGGAATGATGTTTGGGATATGGTACCAAGACCTAAAAGATTCAATATTATTGGAACGAAATGGGTATTCAGAAACAAGCTGAATGAGAAAGGTGAAGTAATCAGAAACAAAGCCAGACTGGTTGCTCATGGCTATAGTCAACAATAAGGTATTGACTACACTGAAACCTTTGCACCAGTGGCCAGGTTAGAATCTATTAGATTGTTAATTTCTTTTGCCACTCAGAATAACATCACTCTCTATCAGATGGATGTTAAGAGTGCCTTTTTAAATGGTTATATAGATGAAAAAGTCTATGTTCACCAACCTCCTGGTTTTGAAGACTATAAGTCTCCAAAACATGTTTTTAAACTAAATAAATCATTATACGGCTTGAAGCAAGCTCCTAGAGCTTGGTATGAAAGATTAAGTTCTTTCCTTCTGGATAATGGGTTCACAAGAGGAAAAGTAGACACAACTCTCTTTTGTAAAACCTGTAAAAATGATATTTTAAGTCGTCAAATTTATGTTGATGATATTATTTTTGGAACATCTAATGCTACACTTGGAAAGGAATTTGCTAAGTCTATGCAGGTAGAATTTGAGATGAGCATGATGGGAGAACTCAAATATTTCCTATGCATTCAGATCAACCAAACCTCTGAAGGAACCTATGTTCATCAGACTAAGTATGTCAAAGAACTTCTGAAGAAGTTCAGACTATCTGAAAGTAAAGAAGAAAAAACTCCAATGCATCCAACTTGCATTTTAGGTAAGGATGAAGTAAGCAAGAAGGTAGATCAGAAGATCTACAGAGGTATGATAGGATCTCTTCTCTATATGACTGCTTCTAGACCTGATATTCTATTCAGTGTTTGCTTGTGTGCTAGATTCCAATCAGATCCTAGAGAATCTCTGTAACGCCCGGAAATTCGATTATTCGCTTAATCTAGACGTTCGGAGTGTTTGGTGAAGTTTTCATATTTTGAGACGATTTAGTCGGTATTAGTTCGGGATAGCGGATTGATATTTAATCAAGAGTTTTGATATTTTCAGTATTAGAAATATTATTGGAATAATATTTAAAGTTTTGAGAATTTTCTGTGTAATTAAGATTAGACCGGAAATATGATATATTGGTCGAATTTGGATTGTCGGTGTTATTTTAAGAAGCGTATTTGAATTTATTAAGTTAAAAGTCAGATTTTAGTCGGACGGTCGAAGAATAATATTATTTACAATTCAGAATTTATTATATTGTTGAAATATTAAAAGTGATGTATTGATTATTTCGGGTTATTTATGTTATTGGGCCTAATTTGGTTTAGGAAAATTGTGCTAAAGACTAAGCCCATTGGGAAATATTAAATAGGGTTTTAGAGATTGAGAAGAGGAGTGTTTTCATTTGGGGAAAAATAAGAGTAGAAGAGAAGGAGGTTATGTCTTGAAGGAGAGACTAGAAGCTTAGAGATTTCAATCCATGGTGCCCAATCGGAAGTGCAATCGGAGACCCGTCAAGTGCTTCGAATTGAATAAGGTAAGGGTGGAGTTCTCTTACTATAATGGGGCTTATGAACAATTGTATGTGGGAATTGAGTGTGTAGATTTATTGCATTATCGATGGTTGCTAAATAAAAAATAAAAAGAGAATTTGTTTAAGAAAAATTTGGAAATTGAGTTGTTCTGTTAACATATATATATATATATATATATATATATATATATATATATATATATATATATATATATATATATATATATATATATATATATATATATATATATATATATATATATATATATATATATATATATATATATATATATATATATATATGCAGTGTAGTGACATCGGCGAAGTGTAGTTCCGTTCGGCAAACCCAATTAGCTTGGATTTCCTTTTTTATTCTTTCTGTTTCAATGTGTGATGTATGATATTTCATTTTGGTGTGGTGTTGTCTTTTGTTTTGTTCTGGTGTTTACTGTTTCATATACTATTGATTCATATACATATAAGTTAATGGCATAAAATTGGAAAGGATGCACCTAGTTTATGCTTAACAGATTCATTTCATTGCTGTCTTCAGTGTGTGTTACCTGTTTATTCCACGCCTACTCACTGTTAATTAAGAAGTGATATATCATGGTGTGATACAAATTGAAATGTAACTATAATATATATATATATATATATATATATATATATATATATATATATATATATATATATATATATATATATATATATATATATATATATATATATATATATATATATATATATATATATATATATATATATATATATATATATATATGGGAGCATATCAAGTGAAAACATTTTATAGTGAGTGATGAGAGGAAGAAATATCAATCATTGGATTCATCAAGAGAGAGAAATTAATTGTCACATTAAATTCTTAACATTATCTCTCTTGATGAATCCAATAATTGATATTTCTTCCTCTCATCTCTCATTATAAAATGCTCACTTGATATGCTCATATATATATATATATATATATATATATATATATATATATATATATATATATATATATATATATATATATATATATATATATATATATATATATATATATATATATATATATATATATATATATATTGGTATCATATTAATGGAAACAGCAAGATATGGAGTGATAAACATTAAGTTATAGAACTAATAAAACAGTCCTGTTTGATTGAAATAGTCGAATTAAGCGGTATAATTAATTGTCTTGAAGTTGACAAAAATTGACGTGGTAGCTAAGCTTAATTAGTACATTAACGTGGTGGTGTTCTTTTGTCAAAATTGTAATATTAATCGGTCGATTAAATTAATAGTTGGATTAATTTTTAATAAGCCTATTTAATTGGAATAAACTTGAACTTAGATTAACTATTCGGTTTATCGGTAAATTACGATATCTTGAGTATTTAATCGAATGAATCAAATAACCGGTAAAGAATAGAATTGTATCCGAATTAACCGATTGAGTTGTGTTTTTGGTGACTTGGAGGTATAACCCGAAAATCCGTAATGTCGTGAATATTAAGAATTTAACCGGAAATTAGATAAGCGGTAGTGACACGGGATTATATCTGATTAATTAGAGATTATTAGGTGAATAATTTTGGTCAGTTGATAGTGGATTAGTGAGTTAATTAATCGACTAATTTATAGAGAATTATAAGACTAATTTGACTTGGCTTAATGTGTCAATTTGTTGTGATGATTTTGTCGGTATATGAAGTTATATGTTTGTGGTGTTACGCCGAAACATGATGATGTTGTGATGATTTTGTAGGTATATGAAGTTATATGATTTGCGATGATGTGTCAAAACATGACGATGTTTGTGGTGATTGGTAATACGTGATGTTGTATATATTTGTGATGATAATATTGTGACTAAGTGAAGATGAAATATTATGGTGACGTGAATTACCTCGTATAATGGTAATTGATTGTGATATAGGCTTATGCCTCGTGACGATATGTGATTGTGATGAGTATGTTGTGTTGTCTTGTTTGTCGAGTCACATTGCATATGCATACTCTGTGATGACCTGGACTGGAAAATTAGTGACGAAGGCTTATGCCTTATGCCTCAGATTCGGGCAATTGGTGACGGGGTCTGAAGCTCTGATTGGTACCACATGCATATACATGAGTTGTGTCCCATGTGTCTTATGTGATTCATAGTTGTGACGTTTTGTGACTATATCGTGATTGTATTTCGTGACTTGTTAAATGATGGAAGAGTGTGAAGAAGTAAATTGATGATTTTATGATTAGTATGATGATATTAATATTTGTGAATGCGATTAACTGAATATGTCTGGTGTGACTTATATGTGATGTTTTGTGTTTAGATGTATATGTGATTTTTTTGAGTTTAGATGTTTATGTAATGTTTTATGACTAGATGTATGACTTATATGCTATGACGTTTTGGGATTAGAATTGTGATTTATACTTGTGATGTATCATGACTTGGCTTACAAAGTAAATGAATGAGATATATACTTGATGTGAATATGAAGTGTCGTGACTTGTGGTGTGATGAAAAGTACGTGAGATTTCTGAGTTGGTGAAAGTATGAAGTGTATGGCGATATTAATACTTGTGATGTGATAACTATATATGCCTGGATCCTAATATACAATTTATCATGCGCTCACTTATATGATTTGATATCTCACCCTTTTCTTATTCGCTGTTGCCTTTATATTGGTAACGTGCAGGTGTTCGAGTATGAAGATTTAGTTGTTATTAATCGAGTAGATTGTCGCTCTGATACGTAGCACTCGAGTAGGTTGTCGCTCTGATATCTCACCCTTTTCTTATTCGCCGTTGCCTTTTTATTTAGTTGTGAAAGTGTTGATTTTTTGTATGAAAAATGTTGATGTATGTGTGGAAATTTTCTTTGTAAAAAGGTGAAAAGTGTGTATTTTGTAGTGAGAATGTGAATTTTTGAATAATGGATCCTCCAAAAGTGTGGGAATTGAGGCCTATTTATAGATCGATTCTAGGGTCTGCAATTAAATCTGATCCATCAATTTTAGGTAAGATTTTTAGAGATTGAGATTTGATTCAAGTCCTGGTGAACTAGACTATAATTCTTGAAGGAAGTGTGACTAGGTGCCAGATTTAATATGGAGAGAGTGTGATTTGGCAGAATATATATTTTTTTTGGATTTTTTCTATTTAGTGCATAAAAATAAAGATTTAAAAATAAAATAAAATTTTAAAAATATCCCTAAATAAAAAAACGAAAAAAATAAAAAATAAATAATCAAAAAATGATTTTTTTAATCATTTTTTAATGAAAACACGCAAAAAAATAAATAAAATACAAAAAGTAGTGCAATGGGACTTAAACTTGTAACCTTATGGTTAAATTCCTTATACCTGCTCCTTTACCAATTGTGCTATCTCTTTTATTCGAAATAAGAAAGCACTTGAAAACATATGAAGGGTGGGCAAATTTTAGGTTAAACAGCTGCCCCTTTTTAATTACCCTTCGCCTCGAGAGTGCGACAGATGAAGTTTTAGCACGTCCGTGGTGGAGGATAATTAAATATTGGAAGACCCTTAATTAATCCTCTAAAAGAAAACAATTTGTGTGAAGGAATATCTTGCTAAGGATATGCGGGCAAGCACCCATCCATAGCTTAATGTAGTACTTTTAAGTCTTGATTTTGTCTTGATAAGTTTTGGAGTGAAGTGGGTCCCCCACTTAGATATAGTGAGGACGCGCCAAAGAGAGTGAGATGGATAAGTGTCATAGAGTTTGAAGTGTTCTGGACGGACCAGAGATGATTGAAGTGATTTTGGACGAGGTCAAAGAAAATGGAAATATTTTGGATGAACTAGATATAATGGAGAGATTCCGGACGGAATAGATATGATCGAATATTTGGAAATACCCGACTTCAACCAATGGGTTGATGTAGGTCAATGAGAATAAGAGATCTTCCTCAACCAAATGGTTGATTTGGATTTACAAAACATAAAATAATCGACCTCAATCAATAGATTAATGACGGTCAGTTGACAAACAAGTTTGTCCCCAACCGATGGGTTGATTCAGATCCACGTAAAAATATCTAACTTCGACCAATGGGTCAAAAAAATGTCTTCAACCAAATGGGTTGACTAACTTTGACTAGTGTGTCAATGAAAAACTGTCTTCAACCAATGGGTTGACTGACTTCAACCAATGAGTCAATGAAAACATATCTTCAACCAATGGGATGATTGACTATGACCAATGGGTCAATGAAAAACTGTCTTAAACCAATCGGTTGACTGACTTCAACCAATGGGTCAGTGAAAAATTGTCTTCAACCAACAAGTTGATTGACTTCGACCAATGGGTTAATGAAAAATGTTTTCAACCAATTGGTTAATTAACTTCGACCAATGGGTCAACAAATGGTTTGATTGACTTCGATCAATGGATCAACAAAAAAATGTCTTCAACCGATGGGTTGTGTAATACGATGAACTGACTTTTTATATTTAAGCAAGCAATGTTGCGGTGAGCACGAGTCGCCACCGACTTTTATTTTATCCAATTTAAAGAAAGGCTAAAAGAACAGAAAAAAACCTTTTTGAAAGAGATTGAGTTTGGGGGGTAAATTATACAAAGGGAAGGTTTAAAGCACCCTTTGTATCCATGGTTATCCATGGGCTCTTAATTGCTTAGCTCACTTTAAAATGTTTGAAAATGTTTGCAGTGAATAGGAAAAGGATTTGAATAAGGACTTTAGCTTGTAAATAAGCGTGGCCTTTTTGAAGTTTTTTTGAAAAAAGGAGGTAGTTACCCTAAAATCACAAAAAGGTTCTTTTACCTTTTCAGGGCTATCCATACCATATGAGGGTAGGAAGTCCTTTTATTGGATGTAAAAGGGTCATCGAGGTTATCGTTCGCCATAAGACTGTCCCTTACCATAAAGAGGGCAGGTAGTCTAAGGGAAGGATATAATAGTCATTAATCTTTTTAGGCATCATGCGAGGATACCTTAGCAATAGGGACAAATCATCATTTACCGAGGAAACTTCGAGGGACAAACTTGATGATGAATGAACTGAGGGCAACATTTGCTTTAGGTATCCTCGGAATCGAGGGACTTGACTATTTTAAAGGCAAAAAATAACAAGGCTACAGTATAAGGCAAGGCAACAGTATAAGGCAACAGGCAACAAGAGGGATTACCCTAAAGGTGTGTGGGTGCAACAATCACGTGATTCAATTCAGATAATTATATTTTAATTAGTGACCTAAGTTAATTCAAGGCTTGCACTCCCTAAGATTACTAACCACGCAATTTAAAAAATACAGAAATTAAAGGCAGAATTTAAAAGTCCTACGCTATTACAACAAACACCTGTTGGCAGAAACATAAAGGCGTGGTGGAGGTCTATGGTGGAGCAGCGCGTTCTGGTCCTTTAGATATGGAATTAGCGAAATCCAGTGGAGGAGATTTGAGGATGAATTTGCGAATATCCACGAGAATAGATAAACAGCTCGAATGTACCTCGCAATAAACAAGAAAATGTTAGAAAAATAATATGGAATAATGAAAAAAATGGGAACCAAAAATTGATTAAATGAGAAATTATATTAAAAAAGAAATCATATTTTTTTTGGTATTTTTAATATAGAAAAATAAAGTTTAATTATTCTAAATTTTAACACACATTTTTGTATTTTTGATGTTAAACACAAATATTTAAAGGAAACTATATAAAACCAAATAATCAAATAAAATGGGCTGAAAACAGTAAATAAAAGAAAATTTTACTTCCTACCCCTACACTTGCCTTCCTACCCCTACAATTTTTTAAAAATGGCAATTTTACCCTCAAACACTAATAACCATTTTACCATTTTACTTTTTACCATTTTTTCAAAAAGTCAAAAAAATTTGAAATCTGCACCCCTACGCGCATCAAAAACGGAACACTTGAAGTAAGAGTTCCGGTTCACAAAGTTACAAACCGGAAGACTTTTGAAATCTGTTCCGGTTCTTTTTTTTTCCTCCCGGAAGACATTTCAAAGCTGTTCCGGTACTTCTAATGCCAAACCGGAACAGTTGGGGAAAGTGTTCCGGTGCACATGGTTACAAACCGGAACAGTTTGGAAATGTGTTCCGGAATGTTTTTTTTTTTTGATTTTTTGTAATTTTTTTTCAGGTATGGAAGTTCCGCTCCAAATTTGTCGAAAAAACGATACAGCTATAGATACCACTGATGCTTTCACAACTTCAGAGAGATTTGTCACACGGGAAGAAGTTATCCGTTGGGTTAAAGAGACTGGAATTAACAATAAAGTGACCGTTATTATCACGCGTTCAGACACCAAAACAGGCAAAAGAGGAAGAAGTAACAAAGTGATATTTGGGTGCGATAAAGGTGGAAAATATAAGGATAAAAGTGAGACTCAAAGTGCTACTAAGAGATGTGGATGTCCATTCAAAATCAGATCGACTCCGGCAAAAGATGGTTCTGGATGGAAGGTTGATGTAAAGTGTGGAGTTCATAATCATGGTTTACCAGATAGATTAGAAGGTCATTCATTTGTTGGTAGGTTGACAGCCGATGAGAAGCAGCATGTTGCTGATTTGACAAAGAGACATGTTCCGCCTAGACACATATTGATTTCCTTGCAAGAGCGAGATCCTGAGAACGTCACTCGGATCACGCAAATATACAAGCATAAAAGTGTGATTGAAGCGGAGATAAGAGGTCCAAGAAGTGAGATACAACATTTGTTTAAGCTTATAGAGGAGGCGAACTATGCTTATAGAGGATCACACAAATATATGAATTAACATACAATTAATTAAAAATAACTTAAATACCTGAATCAGAGTAGGATATCCACCGAGCTGCTTGCAACTAAACATAGATGCATCACCAAGGTGGCGATAAAGAGTGACCAGGGCAGCAGATGCCCAACTGTAGTGACTGAGCCCACGTAGGTCTCTAAATAGTGGCAAATACCGGGCCTCAACCAAAGTAAATGTCTTATCTGCAAAAATGGTAGAACCTACCAACATCATCAAATATGCCCTGGTCGCGAAGGTCCAACTACCAGCAGCACGGTACTCCACAAATCTGTCGTACAACCACTGCAGTGAGTAATAAGCTCCCCTGCATGAACGCACATGCTCAGCCATGGCACGTCTACCCACTCCCAATAACTCGCAGCCAAGATCAACCGCCACCTCCTCTGTGACGTGCTCATTAGGATACCAGAACATACCCCCAATAGGCAAATGCAGCAGGCAGGCAACATCATCCAAAGTAATCGTCATCTCACCAAATGGCATGTGAAATGACGATGTCTCAACATGCCACCTCTCCACAAATGCTGAGACGAGGTTAACATCTATCTTGGTCAGGCTAGTTCTCTGAAGAGAAGCCAGACCTGACTCACTCACAATAGCCTCCATCTCTGGTGGGAGGTTCATAGGCACTCTTTCCTGGAGCTTCGTCCCATGTCCTGCGACTTTAAGCTCCTTTTTAGGACCTCTTTCCTGAAAATTAATAAAGAAATCACATTAGATTATATAATAAAAAATTATTTTTAAAATAAATGAATTAATTTTACTTAATTAATTAATTTTACTTACATGTCCGTACCATAAACGGCGAGCAACATGGTCTTGGTAACGAACAAGTAAAGATAGATCTGATGGTCCACCAGGATATCCAACTGGCTGCGGTGGTGGCTGTGCTGGCTCTTGAGGTGGGTTTGAGGGACCAGCTTCGTCGCGGCGGCGGCGGGTATGTGGCCTCCCATCAGGTCCTAATGTACGCATTTTTCTAAAAAAAAAATTTAAAAAAAAAATTTAAAAAACACCAAACCGGAACAGTTCCAAAAAGGGTTCCGGTTTGTAAAGAAGCTAAACCGGAACAGTTCTCAAAAGGCTTTCGGTGGGGATGAAAACGAACCGGAACAGCTTTCAAAAGCGTTCCGGTATGCAAGGCAACAAACCAGAAGAGTCTTAAAATGGGTTCCGTTTTGAAATCGACTGCACCGGAACAGATTCCAAAAGCGTTCCGGGAAAAATTTTGCAAACCGAATGACTTACCAGATGTGTTCCGGTTTGGTGATTTTGTGAACCGGAAGAGTCTTCAGAAGGGTTCCGGAGAGTATTTCGTGGAGAGAAGAGAGAGTGTAAACCAACAAAGTGCAAACATCAAATCCAAAACAAAACAAAAATCATCTCCTTCTCAATCAATATACAAACTCTAAAATTCAAACATATGCCAAATCTAAAATGAATGGAGCAAACGGAAAAAGAAACAGAAGCTACCGAGGAAGTGTCAATCGCCGGTGTATCGATGGCGATGGAAAAAGTTCGGCCGGAGCTGCTTGATCAAAAGGTTGATGGAATTCCGAGTGATTGCGTGGCTTGCTGTTGCGATTCGTTCTTCTTCAAGTTTGAACGTATGGAGCTGATACGTTTGGTGAAGGATACGGTCTGCGTCGGTGTTCGGATGCGTTTGAAGCTGGTGTGGTTCAGATTCGGCGACTCATGGCAACGACAGTGATGACGTCGCGGTGGCTGCGGGGAGTTCGTTTGGTGATTCGAAAATCCTCTCGGTTTCAACTTCAGATTTGTTGATGTTGTTGTAATCCTTATCTGAAAACAAAGTAGAAACATGTAATAGTATTGTATTCAGTTCAGCATATTTATGAATGTTTGAAAGAAGGAACCATTGTGGATGACTCAAATTCACAAAGCTGATCGCAGAAGATGCGGTGTTGTATTGGACTTGACGGCGGTGCGGAGTCGATGGTATGGTTATGCTGACAGAGACGGATCCGTGAGGCTGAAGAGTTGTGCCGTCGGCGTTGTCTTGCTGTGGTTGTTGGCATCGAGCTGTGGTTCTGGGACTTGCTTCTTCTTCTTTTTTTATATTCCGTTTTCTTTGACAACCTGTATTAACAAACTCTTTGGCAATGTAAAAAAAAAATTGTTAGTATGAAAACAATTAATATTGTAGTTAGAAAGTTGATAATGGTGGTGATGATTATGTGATGTTGTTACAAGGAAACTCAGAGGTGTGTTTTTAATGAAAGAATGGCTTGACTTTGATGATGTTATTGTATTGGGAATTATGGTTGGTGTTTTGGGACGAAACAACCCAAATTGATAGAAGCGATCAACGTTAGTGAATGACTACTGTAAATAAAGAGAAAAAGAAAGGATTTTGTGGAATAAGGGTCAGTCGGTGAAGAGGTCTCAAAAGAGTTGTATTATGTAAGTGTAAATAGGGGTGATCGTATCCGAACCAATCCAAAAGGAAAACTGCAAACCGAACCAATTCAAATCGAAAACCGCAAAAACCGAATTTGGTTTGGATGGTTTTGGATGATTTTAGGGCCAAACTGCACGGTTCGGTTTGGTTTGCGGTTTTCATTTCACAAAACCGAACCAAACCGAACCGAACCGCATATTTAACTAAACTTTTGAATTTCTATAATTAATTTATTATATTTTCAATCCAATTGCAATATACACTCACGTCACGTGACTCACAATTCCTTCATTCTTCCTTCCTATTCAACATTTCAACTTCATTCTCTGATTTCTCTCTCACTCATTCTAGAGAAGCATTTGGTGTATATGTAGTACTTATAATATTTAGTCCTGAAGTTGTAATGTTGTATTAATATTTAGAACGGAAGTTATCTGATACTTGTATATGTAGTATGTAGTTTATTAGTTAGTATGTAGTTTATTAGTATGAAAAACTATATATAGTATGTAGTATGAATAACTGAAGTTATATTAGTAATTTAGTATGTAGTATATGTAAAATACATACTACTGTAAAATACATGATACACTTATATGGTAGTAATTTTGGTGTAAAATACTTATATGGAAGAATGAATTATTTTGGTGTAACTAGTATGAAAAACTTCTTTTTAATGATATTGTAATATATGTAATATATGTATGAAAGAATGAATTATTTTCCTTTTTTTATTTCAGTACATTTTTATTTTATGGTGTAAACCGCAGCCCACCAAACCGATCCTAACCGCATGGGTTTGGTTTGGATGACTTCTTAAAAATTAAGGGTTAGAGAGGTTTTTAGAGAAAATAAGGGTTAGTCCTTGGAGAAAATAGGTTAGGATTTTGTTAGTTTATATAAGAAAAATAAATTGGGTTAATTGAAAAGGAAAATAAATTAATTTGATCAATCAAGATAATCAAAAAAATCCATAATTCAATTAAATTGATTGTGATTTGTGTGACTATTTTAATCAATCAAATTAAACTATTTTTAAAAACTAAAAGAGGTGAACAAAAATCTTTTCAAATCTTATTTTTGTGATTTTTTGCCTATTTTTTTGAATATAAAGTGAATAAAGTGAAAAAAAAATATATTTTTTAAATAATAAATAAATAAATACGAAAATAATATTTAAATATTAAAAAAAACAATTTTTTTGAATAAAAAGTGAAATAAAGTTAGAAATAAATTCAAGAAGGAAAGATGTTAGCAGTGGGATTCGAACACGGGACCTCGCGCTATTGTACCTTTCACGCTTAAATTCTTACCAACTGTGCCAATTTATTTATTCGAAATAAAATGGAGTTCATAAATATATGAGGACAAATTTTGGGGTATGACAGGTTGAATGCCTTCGACCAACGGGTCGATGAAAAATTATCTTCAACCAATGGGTTGAAAGGCATGCCCCTGATTAACTGGTGCCCGTAGGTGTGACCCAGGCTAACCAATTCTTGGAATGAGTTTCCCCTAGTCAATAGGAACTTTAGATGATCTGCCCATGATTCTAAGAATTTTCTCCTCTGAAGTGGTAGGATCCACTAGGTGGCTTGCCCCTAGTTAGGAGCATCGTAAAAATAATGGCTCTTGATCATACCTTTGTTGAAACTTCCTCGATGCTAAGTATTCATTTGCGAGTAAAGTTGTTCCTTTTGAAAAGTAATTCTAACATAATGCTTATGCAAGTTTTAAAATCGAAAATTGCTTTGGAAACCAAATATGGTGCATACAATGGATGAGTACAGATGGAGATGTGAAAATATGGTAAGACAAAATTTTTTAACCATAACAAACATTAGGAGTCATTTTAACACAAATTTTGCTGAAAATTATTTCATAGTGAACCTATTTCAATTAGGTCTTTTGAGGGTTGTAACATAACTTGATTTGCGGTTTAAGAAACAAAGGATATAAGGCTCAAAAATTTAATTTTACCCTAACCCATTCTCCTTGATGATCTCTGGTCCTAAATTCAATTAACTTAGCGGACACTTTCAGTCTGGAAGAGAATTTTGGTAACCATGATGATGAAGATGAATATGATGTTTCAAGCACTGATGAAGTTCTTTGAGGTAGCATTCACAAGCTTGTTTCCATTTTTCTTTTTGTTTTTAAATCCCTATTTTTGCATGGACCCGTTCTTTTGAATTTCCGGTCCATCAGGATGCCCTAACTTTTGCCTAAGTCAACTTTTTTTTCAAATTTCTTTTTGTTTGACTTAGCGGGCTCTTTTTTGGAACAATTCTTGAGATTTTTTTCTTTTGGTTCATAAAGATTGTGACTGCCATGCTAAACATTGTGAGTCTTGTCTTTTCACGGCTTCATCGATGTTGGATGATGTGTGCAAGGAAGAGAATGTATTTTGAACCTCTTAGGTGGATAATCAGATGGACTAGTTCTCTTGCATTAGAATGTATCATCGAATTAATTGAAAGATTATCATGCCCCTGGTTAAGATTAATGGTTTTTTATAAATAGAAAGAACACCTACTTCAAGCTCAAAGAGGTTGACTATAGATTATCCCCTTATTTCTCCAGTGTTTGGGAAGTGAAAAATGCCTTACATCGTCAGCCAGGTCTTACTATTAAAAGCATACATCAATAAATTTTGTTGTTTTTATTTACATCATTCTCCCTCAAAATTTGTTAAAGGCAAAAATAAAAATAAAAAGGAAAAGAGTTTGATATTTATGGTAAGTGATGGAATTAAGAGTGAATAAGAATGGAAAACAACATGCATGCTCATTTTATTAAAATTACTAATTAAAGAGTACAACTTAAGAAACAAACAAAACTTAGTAACAAGGAAATTTCAAATGGGAATAAAAGGCCTAATGACCCTAAGGATGAACTTCCTTGACTTTTAACAGATGCTACTTGGCATTTTTTCACTTTTTTAGAGTAATGGGTTACCGTTCACAAAGGGGATTTCTCCTTCAAAAATTAACTATTTGTCGTTGATCAGGTCTTGGACTTTGTGTTTGAAATCCAAACAGTTTTCCAATATATGCCCCTGTAAACTTGGGTGATATTCACATCGAACATTCTCGTCAGAATTGGGAGAACATGAACGAAGATGAGGACCATGTGGTTGTAGATCCACAAATGATATTTTAAGCAGATGCTGAAGTAGCTGGCCATAAGGCACAGGAAGTGGGTCAAACCTTCTTGGGGTGGCTTTTGTCTTTTCTTCTGTTGGGCATACCTATTATATTGATAGGGTTGCGGCTCTTGCTGATACTTTTGTTGTTAACGTGGGGGAATCATCCATGGTTGTGGTGTATGAGGTGTTGGGTATGCATGTAGTTGGCACATCGAAGGGTTGCCTTCTTTCCTCAACAGTACTTGAATGACCAAGTTCATTTGAGTCTTCAAGTGGTTGACCTCCTCCTTTAACAGTTCATGGCCTCTCTTGAGTTCCTGGTTTCTTGGGACATTCTTTGCATTCTTGTGAGTATCAGGAAACTTGCTAGTATGGATAACAGTTGGATAAGGGCAAAGGTGGAAAGAGATATGAGTCTTATGCAAGTGCATGTTTGCGGATGTATGAAAATGCATGGGAATGCAAACAATTTTTTTTTTTTTATATTTTAAGGTATGCTAAAAGTTTTTATGGATATGCAATGCAATGCGGGTTTAGGATAATGACATTCTTAAGGAATCCTAAACAGGATTAGGGATAGTAACTGATGAGAATACCCCTAAGGACCTAGGGATTGTGACAAACAAAAGAAAACTCCTAAAGGCTTAAGGATTGTGACCGATGATAAGTGTCAAAATGTCGTTATTTTGAGTATATAATTGTGGCACTTATCAATTCTATTCTTTTGGTTTTTGTAATAAAATCCCAACTTTTATGTAAATATTCGTATTCTTGAGTTTTGATTCGTTTTGTATATCGTTTGATAGTTTTCCTTTATTTTATAGGTATTTATGCATATCGGAGTCTCGACGAATAAAGTGTCGAAGGCACGACTTCGATTTCGCAGTTTTGGAGCAATAAAATGAAAATCATGTAGAAGCTCGCTTAGCCACCTTCAAGCGCGCTTCCATAGGCTCAAAATAAGAATGAGAAGAATCATCAATTTGGTTTCCATTTAGTAATTTTTAGATAGAGCATTGAATAAGCTTTCCAACGCTTCAAATTGGGCGCAATTTGGAGTTACGGTTCTCAAGTTATGGCGAAAACAAAATTTGATTTTTTCTGCTACTCGCTTAGCGAGCTAAGCTCACTAAGCGAGATTTCCTGAGACAGCAGCTCCTTAAAAGGGAAAAAATCACATTTTTTAGGTTATGTTTTGGGCTATTTGTTCCCAACTCATCAAACTATCATTTTTAGGTTAGATTAGGTTAGAAAACAACTATGGAGCTTGCATTAGGATGAGTGGAGGTGGATTGTTCATCAATTGGAGCTGACAAACCGAGAGATTTTCGATTCATTTATCTTCATATTTGTGTTTTCTCTTATAGTTGGGTTTTGTGTATGTATTTACTTTAAAATCATGTATATTTGTCGCCCATGGCGTTATATAAATCTTGCTTTATAAATCTGTGTTGATTGTTGTCTTCGATTTTTACTCTGTGCTCGGGATTTTGGTTTCTTTAGAGATAAACTTCTTGAATCCTTATCTAGGATGATTATCTGTTAGTTTTTGAACTCTAGATATTGATTTAGAGCTTACAATCACTTGTGTATCCGTTCTTAATGCTTTCGTGTTTGAGTGGCGTGCGAGAGATCGCTGACGCGAGAATATAGATGTTCTCGTGACTTTGCGTTAGAGATAACCTTGGTTGTGATTTGATATCGTAGGTCCTCTAGAGATGGACACTAATGTGAGAGATACATGATAACATAAACGAGTATCGTAGGTTAAGTATAACTGGTCGATAAATTTAAGTTTGTGAGAAGTAGATTGTATGCAAAGCTTGATAAATCTTATCTTTCCTAAGAATGAATTCTTTTGTGTTAATATTTACTTTTTCATTTTTACACTTTTGTTCATTCAAACCCGAGTTCGAAACCATATAAACCGTTGAATGGCATTCTACAACCATCTCTGGGGACACGATAATTCCCGGATAAATATTTCCAAATCTTTTGTTGCTTTCCGCTATGCCTGCTTCAACAACCGACATAAGGAAATCCCTGAGGGATTAGGGATTGTGACAAACATAAATAAATCCCTAAGGGCTTAGAGATAGTGACAGACACGAGGAATCCCTTGCGGGTTTAGGGATGACAGACAAAAGGAAACAATTACGGGCTTAGGTATTATGACACACAAAAGGAAACCCTTATGGGTTTAGGGATGACAGACAAAAGGAAACCCTTACTGGTTTAGGGATAAAAGACAAAACGAAACTCATGAAAATTTAGGGATGAAAGACAAAAGGGAAACTCTTGTGGGTTAGGGGATAAGAATACATTATTCGGGAAGGCTCCCTATGATAGGATGGTTCTAAGTTTTGTACTACCCAATTCCCCTCACATGTAGGCTATAGGATATTTGCATAAGGGGTCCTATAGTCATACACCATACCTAAAATTTCACCACGATTAAGGGTAGGGGTGTTCAAAATCAAACCGGCCCAATACAAAACCGCAAAATCAAACTGAACCAAATCAAAACCGCAAAAAACCGCATTTGGTTCGGATGTATTTGGACTATTTTTTTAACAAAACTGAGCGGTTCGTTTTGTGGTTTGTAATTTACAAACCGAGCCAAACCGCATTACGTTACAACCAAAATTCACTTAACCCACATCCAACCCAAACTCAAATCTATTATGCCCTAGTCTTACTATTATGATAATTTTTCCTTTCTCACACTAAAGTTTTTAGTTTAAGTCTTCTCAAATCTCACCTAACGGTATCATGCCTTTTTCTCATATTCTTTTCCAAGTACATATCACCTCTTCTTCTCCAGTCTCTCATCTCTTAAATTCTTTCTTTTTCATCTTATTATTTTTATTTTACTATTCTCTCTTCCAATTACGTTTTTAATGCTCCTCTTATTCTCTAATATCTCATTTCTTTTTCATCTTCTCTAATCTTTCACTCCTCTTTTTTTCTTTTTCATTACAATGTTTTTTATATTGTTTTATGATACTATTTTATGTTTTTTATTCCACTTTTATCTAATCTTATTTACGTATATTAAATGGAAAATTATTGTCAAAATATGATGAGTTTGTTGTTATTTTATAACGCATAAATGATTAAATACAAAGTTATGTTGTCATCTATAGATGTTGTATGACTTAATAATAAAAAAAATGAACCAACTGAACCAACCCAAACTACATTGGTTGCTTTGGTTCGATTTTATTAGTAAAAGCCAACCGAACCAAACTGAACTGCACACTTTTTTTCTTGCGGTTCGGATGATTTTTTACGTAAAAATCGTCCAAACCGCACCACGAACACCCCTAGTTAAGGGTCGGCCCTACCAAGGTGACCTTTTAGGATAAGCCTCATCTAGGTGGGATCTTAGTACCAACCCTTGAAACTTAGGTCTCGTAGATGTATAAGGTCACCATAGGTGAAACAAGTTAAAAATAAAGGTTCCCAGAGTCATGGATCACATCCAAATCGTCAGTAGAGTGAGAGGTTAGTCCTACCATGGAGATAATTTTATAACAAGATTTGTTCTGATCAATATTCTATGTTTTGATGATAACATTATATATGAATTTTGTATAAGACAATGTGGTACTCTAATCCTTTGCATTTTCCATTTCAGGAAATACATAAAGAGTATGCACAAATCAGCGCTCAGAAGCACTGACTCAGAAGGTTCTGGATGGCTACATCAGAACATGCTCTGGCAAGAAATCAGAAGATGGTTAAGCAGAATCAGAACATGAACTATGAAGCATCATAAAAACATGAAGTCAGAAGCAGAAGCACTGAAGTTCTGAATGGTATCACGCTCAAGCTCTTCAAAATCAAAAGACAAGAAAATGCTCTGCACCAAGCTGTTGACTCTAAAATTCAAACGTTGTTTTCTACAAATCTGAGTTCAGAAGCAAGTACAAGATGATAGGCTATTAAGTCTAATCTCTGACTGACAAAAGGAACGTTAGAAGCTACAAAAGGCAAAATCAGTAAAAGCAGCAAAAGCATGGCTCGAGGTAGTTGACAAAAGTGTGAAACATTAAATGCAACATTGTACTATTCACACAAAGCATTAAATGCAACCCAACGGTCATCTTCTCTCAACGCCTATAAATAGAAGTTCTGATCAGAAGCATCACAGAGAACACTTGTGCATAATACTGAAACGCTGTCAAAATCAAATCTCACGAAATTCATCTTCAACCTCACAAACTCTTGTAATATTTAGTGAGTGTTAAGCTTAGAACTTAAGGGAAATATCACTGTTGTGATTACAGCTTTATTAGAAGCAATCTTACTCTTGTAAACATTATTTTACATTGTTTGTAAAAGGTTCCTAGAGTGATCAAGTTGTGATCAATAGACTCTAGAAGACTTAGAAGTTTTCTAAGTGGTGAATTCCTAGAGTGATCAAGTTGTGATCTGTATACTCTAGAAGACTTAGAAGTTTTCTAAGTAGATAACCATTGTAATAAGTTGGATTAGTGGATTAAATACTCATTGAAGTAAGTCACTCTAACGGGGTGGACTGGAGTAGTTTCGTTAACAACGAACCAGGATAAAAATAATTGTGTTAATTGTTTTTATCTTACAAGTTTTTGAAGTCACTTATTCAAACCCCCCCTTTCTAAGTGTTTTTCTATCCTTCAGATAACTTTGAACAGACCTCCTCTGAGAGGAGGTAACTTTCAAGTGCTTTAGGATGGCCACCTCAAATTCAGATAAAGGAAGTTGCAGACCTATCTCAGTGAATAGACACTCATAAAAGGGAATTGAACATCCGACAAAGGAGCTGCATATCCTTCTTTCTAAGTCCACATGAAGAACTGAGCAATCTGATGGATATCAGACCAAAATGTCGGTCGCACTTATGGTTGCATCACTACTTAAAATAAATATGGTCCCCGCCATTTCTGCAACAACCTAGTTTTACTTAATTGCATCAGTCAGCATCATCAATGTCGCCCTTTTCAAGAAAGCTCGTCAACCTTAAAATACTCAACATGCTTAATCCAGAAGACCACATCAGGTCGACATATGTACTCCATATGGTCCTTGATTTTGGCATCACTGGGGTCTCTATTTTAGGTTCTACGAAAAATCTAAATGTAATCCTCAGCGCTTTCTCTCCTTAATTTAGCGTGTTAATGAGGTCATTAGTATAGAAATAGGACTATCACTTATTTTGATTAATGTACAAAAAAAAAAATTAAAGTTAAAAGCTTGGAGTGACGAGGTACCTGGTAAGACAATGCTGACGAAAAGCAAGTGAGCTAAGGAGAAATGGAAGCTTGAATAAGGAGCTGCAACTACTCTGAAAAATACTTGCAAGAAGGAAGATAGAGAAACACTAGTGAATGAAAACTGACATTCAAAGATTGCAAAAATTTTCCTCTACATTCCACATCCCATATATGCAAAAGTGAGCAGCGAACCAGATCAGCTATAAAGAGAAGTTACAAAATCAGCGGTTGAATTTTCCCTTGGAAATGTAAATAAACTAGATTGCACTCTAGTTCACTATAAGCACCGACATGCCCTAACTAGTCACTTCAATCCATATGTTAGAAAGAAGAAGCAAAATTTTTCAATGATAGACAGACATTTAAGGCACTTGTTCACCATTAATTTTCAACTAACTTTCAGTGTTTCCACTTCTAGTTCGAGGGAAACAACATTCTCAGAGGTCGGCCACGACTGCTAAAACTTCCCTAACTCAATAACACCCAACAAACCTTGGGGGAAACTGTTGGATATGTGACTTCACACACAAGATGGATGTTAAATTGCGTGGTTCAAAAAAATATGGTTTTGAAAAACTTTGCAGATAAAAACCATAGTTTAAAAACACTTTAAACATTAAGTTGCGGAAAATAAATTGAAGAATGTAAAATGCGGAAAGTAAAGAAAATTTAAGAAAAGAGAGAACACCAAGAATTATAAAGGTTCAGACAAAACAAAATGACATACTCGTCTCCCAAAAAATTGATCTTGAGAGTATCCAATAAACATTGAGAGCTTTCAGTAGGAAATACTCACGAACCATCTTATACAAGAAAATTGTCTAACTTACAACCAAACATTAAGACTAGGAATATAGAGGTTGATTCTTCTCTTCCAAATGGTAGATTAAGGCGATTATTTCTCTTTCCACCAAAGGTAGATCAAAGAAGTTAGTCTTCTTTCCACGAGAATCTTGGAGCAGTTAGTCTTCTAGCTTATAAACAAACTTTGCAAGCCTTTACCAAATGTTGAGCTCACGAATGTTAAACCTTGGTTTTACACTAGTTAACCAATAACCTAAGATATTTTAACACCAAGCTAATCTCGAACCTAATCCAAAATTTTACCGCGGGTTAAGCTTTAACCTAATATGGGTTTTACCACACACTAAATAAGAACCTAAAGAGATTTTAATGTGGGATGATCCTAAACCTAAACAAGGGATTGGTCACACATTCCTCAAACCAAAGTTTTTCACGGATTTAGCTTTTAACCCACAAATAATACCTAAATAGATATTATTCAACCAAGGTGTATAAAAAGGATTCCCTTGGTGAATTTTACAATTCTACACTTTCAAAATTACAACTTATCCTCACTCACAAAAGAACTTTATCGCTGAAGCATTTCGACTAAAATATTAGTTTGAGAAAGTAAAAGAAAATTTTTAGAGAGAGAATATGTGTGTGCATGTGTGAGAGAGAGAGAGTGTGTGTGTGTGTGTGTGTGTGTGTCAAAACACAGCTCTTGATGATTTGAAATGAAGGAAGAGACCTATATTTATATGCTAGAGGTTGGCTCAAAAAGAAAATTAAAATGAATACTTTTTAAGACCTTCCAATCGATTAACCCCTAATGCAAATCAATTAGATATTCAAAATATAATAAACTATAAATTCAAAATAGGAAAGAAAAGATATCTATTTAGAACTTAGCCAATCTAATCAATTAAGGTGTTGTCTTAATCGCTTAGGACTAAATTTTGAACTGAGCCAGTCAATTAGGTCAAAGTGTTAATTGATTGACAAAGTCAAAACTTTGCCCAAAACTATTTTGACAGCTCCCAATTCATCTGACACAACTTCAAGACATATTTTAAGATATTTTCTTGATAACAATCCGTTTGAAAAGATGTTTGTGTGTGTGTTCTTAAGCCATGTACTTTTAAGAGAGCTCCCTTATGCTTTACAAAGTATTCACTCATACTAATTAGCGTAGGGCTTTCTAGCACTTCCTTTAGTAGACACTTACTCGAGTTCCCTTTAGTTGAGGCTTGGGTTACATTCCATTTGATTGCCATCATCAAATATTCAAGTTCATGAAACCTTAATACTTATGTTTGCATCTTTGTCCGCTTAACTGCTTATACTCGACTTCTCAATGGAAATTAGTTGTCATTGTAACACCCTAAACCCTAAAACTTATATATAAAGCATTACACGCCAATTTAAGGTGTCACCAACGATAATCCTTTATCAAAACATAACCATTTAGCAACACACAGTAGAAAATTAAAACATCATACAACATTTGTCATCAGACGCTCGCCATAACTTAGGCTCATTGCGACAGAATAATCAATAAAACACAACATTCAATTACTCATGTCATCACATACTCACCTTCACTTAGGGTATCACTGTAGAAGAATAATAAACCGATAATGAAACATACCAACCATCAACATTAGTCTCATAAAACATAACTTTTGTAAAGCAGATGAAATAGAGTTGTAATACTTAACTCTCAACAATCTCCAAACCATTCAACAAATAGAACTAAAGGCTCTCTGATTGTTGGCATGCATTTTGCTAAAACACTCTAAGGAAGATCATGTTGGAAGAGATGCTATATGACTTAGCATTCAGACATCAACATGTTGAACAAGATGTCATGACATCCTAGCTGCAGAAAGTTGATCTGGAAATTGGATCATGCTGTTTTATTTGCTTTAAGAATCTTTATTTCAGCTCAGAATATTCGGAGAAATATTTTAGCTGATATTTTTGCCAAGATGGTTTCAATCAGAAGATTTTCACGCTGTCTATTAATCGGAGACATTTTAGGAAAGATTGGATTGAAGACCTAATTTCTTGAAGAACAAGTAGCAGAATTTTGGCAGCCTCACTGCTGCGATTTGAAATCCATCCCAGAAAAGAATTATCTATATAAAGAAGGGCTGTAACCTAGTTTAAGGGGTGCAGTTACCGTGCATAGATAAAAATCTATGCATCATGCATAGATTATTATGGACCCTTGGATCAAATTCTAGACATCAATTATTATTATTCAATACTCAATACTCACCACTCAATACTCAATACTCAATACTCAATACTCAATACTCAATTTCCAATGACTTATGTAGGCTTATGCATGGTGCATAAGTAAATCCTTATGCATATTAGCCAAAGCCTAGTTTAAGTATGAAACTGGTAATATTTATTTTAGGATTTAGGAATCCTTATTTTCTGTGTTTAAGACTTTAAAGTAAGTATTCCAAAACCTAACTTTATATATATATATATATATATATATATATATATATATATATATATATATATATATATATATATATATATATATATATATATATATATATATATATATTGTTTATTATGATTAAAAAATACAATTGTTTATTTAATAGTGTTAAAGAATTTGTTATAATAAAAAAAAGATAGAAAAATATTTACTTTAATGATTAATTTTATATATTTAATTAAGTAATAAAAACTAAAAATATCAAAAGTTAATTGAATTAAAAAGAGAATATTATTATTTAAATATAATATAGTATAATAAAATATATTATGTAATTAGGAACGTGTGATTAAATAAATATTTATTGTATTTTAGTTAGGGAGCCCTTAGAAAATAGTTACACTAAGTTCAGGCATGGTAATAGTCTATATAATATTATTGAAATACCATGCAACAAAAATTGAATCATATGAACGTGGCAGCTTCCCTACCACACAAGTGTGTTGGATATTATGCATTGTTCACCCTTTTTACAGATTCCAGTAAAATCTACCATTTTTTTTTACTTTAGGTTCAAAAGAAGAAAGAACACAACAATGGAGACATGCATGTATTATCCGAGTGTTGTTGTGTGGAGCCAAGATCAAAGCATTTCGGTTCAAAAGCTGTTGTTGAAGGTCTAGTGAAGAAGGTAATAATACAGTTTGCTTTTTTCTTTCAAGTGATTTGTTGAAAAGTTTAGCAAAGTGATACATTTTGTTTGTTGTAAAATTCATGACAGTCAAAACTAAAATATGTTCAGTTGCAAAATTTTATGAAAGAAAAAAATAAAAAGGATTTGAGTCTGTCATATCACCGCACGACCACCCCGCACAGCTTGCACTGTCCGAGAACGATCATCTACAGCACAAGATGAAGTATCAGCTTGATAAGCATCAGCTTGATAAGCATCTCAGCCGTTAGTCACGCTCTGATCGTGCGGTCTCATTTCTTCATCCAGACTTGAGTTCCTGTCTCCTTTGAAATCAAGGATACAGTAGTACGAGCCTTTAGAACAGATCCTGTTCAAGTAAGGTCGTGCCAATATGTGTCTCCTCAGATTTATATAAACGTTTTGTTAAACTCCAAAACAAACGATGTGGGACTCTTTTGGTGTTTACACAAACGCCTAATATAATAATAGTATATTCTACTACCTGCCTGCCTCTAGGGGTGGAATTGAAACATGAGGTTCGGTCTGCATATCCACTCTTAACTATTTAGTTAGTTACCATGGTTTATAAAGGCATCACATGGCATGTTTGAAACAAGCAAACTTATTTCTCGCTATGCAGTCGATGGAGATCAACATTCCGTCGTCTCACTAATCGGATCACCATCTTTAGTTGGTTTACTTGCTGCTAATGCTTCAACATCTTATTCGTTACTACAAATGCAACACACTGACATTTATCTTTGGGCCTATTTTACAAATGCGGCTTATTAAGCTAACCAACATTACTCTCAAGTTAACTCGATCGTTTTATAGGCAGAGAAACAATGTATTCAACAACTTGTTAAATAGCAGTCCAAATTGCAGTACTTGATATCATAGCAAAATAATAAAAACTACGTAAAACTAGCTTCGAATATATAATAAATTAATACTATGATGCCGAGCATACTTTACACCAATGGAATTCTACTTGTTGTGAAGTTCAATTTGGTTGCCGATTATTGTGTATAGGAAACTGTTTTGGAAGATCTGATAGTGCTGAAGCAGCAGCAGCTGCTGACTGTGCTGAGGTCATGGATTTTGTGTGCTAAAATGGTGCATTTACATTTGCAGGATGTTGTGGTGTGCAGTATAATTGCATAGCTGCTCCACCATATTCAGAACCATAACAAACTGGTGAATATTTAGATTTTGAGGCAAATCCACCTGCTGTTGAAATTGATTGGAAGGTGTTTGAACAAAAGCAGGATTTGATGCCACTGAAGTTTTACAAACTCTTGGAGTCACCTCAAGTATAACACTTTGTGCCATTAGTGGCTTGCTTTCGTGTCAGCTATATTGCATATGCTTTGTGATTGTGTGGATCCAAGTCCAACTGGTACTGCACAAACTGAGTCACCTCAAGTACAACATTTTTTCCCACTGTAAAATACGCACAAGATGTTTTCAGTTTTCACCCTGAACTTCATGCGACTGTATCAGCTATTGTTATCCATTACAGATCTCAGAATATATCAGCTTGAACAACAGTATCAGCTATTGTTATCCATTACAGATCTCAGAATATATCGGCTTGAACAACAGTTTATTCAAATTTCACTTTCCAATAGGGCTATATTATCCGCTATTTAACAACTGAAACCTTAAAAAATTGATATGCTAACACCAATTCTATCTTTTTATCTTTTATAATACTGAATAAAAATTATCCAAGACAAACATTTTGTATACTTTTCTATACAAAATTCCCACCTTTACATTCATATTGTGCAATTGAAATAAATATGATGTATCATAATTTATTTTCCAAAAAATAGAGATGATAATTAGTTATGGGAAGCTGTTCATACATCTATTTTGGCTGTGCCTATTACATGGTTGGAAGCCTACTATATACAGAAAATCTGAAACACATTTCATGTAGTCCCTCATTTAAAGATCTTGATCAATTGTCCGATCTGGTAGATTACACAAGTTATATTCAGATTTGGAGAAGCTGAAATGTAAGTCGTCCAATCTTAATCTTTTGACCAAAATTGTTTGACTGCGTGCTACTGTGACTGTAAGAATTTCAGCCCCCTAGTATACTGGCAAAATTAATGGTTGATGATTGATTGTTTATCCGTCCAAAGCTCATTTAGAGGTGCCTTCAAATTGATCTCTAAGAAGCTCGTACTTCTTAAGCTCGGCCGTTGAGAGGGAAGGCTGAAGCTCTTCTAAGACCTGAAAATTACAGGAAATGCCAGTCACACAACTGCATACTAGAAAGCTCTTGGGATGGATAAGTTACTCTAGTGTTAGAGTTTAGGTGGATAAACAAAACTAACAATAAAAATTACAACTTGCAAGTTACCTGGACAAAATCATCATATTCAACAACAATAGAATTTGCTTCATTATCTGGGGTTGAGGAGTCTGGATCTGCATTCAAAACCTAGAACAAAACAATGAGGTTAAGTATACTCTCAATTCACACAATGACAGCTGCATAGATACAGGCTGCTATTTCCTCTTTGTAGTGAGAGTCCACTATCAAACTATACACAATAACAGGCCTACTATCAAACAAAACGCACACAAAAATAATTGCCGAGAACCAGTGATCCTGGCTGGACTTACTTTGCGTTTTGCAGCGCGGAACCAAGCATCTGCACACAAGGCATACATGTCTGCGCCGGTGAAGTTTGGTGGACATTTTTTTGCAATGGAGTAAAGTGAAACATCTTCATGCAATTTAAACTTTCTCGTAAGAGCTTTTAGTACCCTGAGAGAGATGTGCATAGTACCATTCTATCAACAATCGATACTCCTCGACAAAGGAAGCTAGAAAAACAGAACTTACCGCTCTCTGTAAGATGCATCAGAGTTAACGCCAACATATAGCAATTTATCAAAACGACCAGGGCGAAGAAGTGCTGGGTCTATCAAATCTGGTCTATTACTTGCACCTATAATAAATAGATCCTATTAAGCCATCAACAAAGAAAACACTTGTTAGAAGCAAAATACGAAAAAATATATTTTACTAAGACAAAATTGGAGGATATAAAAAAACCTGTGTTGAATCACTTAAGCCGTCAATTTCTGCAAGCATCTAATAAAGGGAAATACAATTTACATCAGGAAGTCCAAAGAAAATGTCTAAAACACCAGTCTTACTCAGAAAAGGAAATTACCTGCGAAACCACTCTATCCATAACACCCCCAGAATCTCCAGAAGCTCCCCGAGCTGGTGCAAGAGAGTCAAGCTCATCAAAGAAGATGACACACGGTCGGGCTGATCTGGCCTGGGAATTGTATTGAAGTATTACTTTATTAAAATGATTTCCTTATACTTTTTATTTAGTTCACAGAAAATTGAAACACCCATAGAACATTCAGTTGAACTTAAGAAAATGTTTAGAACAAAATAACCAAAATATTATTATACCTTCTGAAAAATGTCTCGAACATTTTTCTCAGACTCGCCTATGTACATGTTGATCAGTTCAGGACCCTTCACACTAAGAAAATTTAAGGAACACTCTGTAGCAACTGCTTTTGCTAATAATGTCTGACAATAAATAAATAAAAAGAAAATGGCACAAGAAAACTTCTGTAAGTAAAGGGTAAGAATTTTGCTGTAGAAGGTTATCATTTAAAGGTACTTTACAACTTACTTTTCCAGTTCCAGGAGGACCATACAAAAGAACACCAGACCGTTTGCGTAACCCAGATGCAAAAAGATCTTTATGCAAGAGAGGCAACTAAAATATGTAATAGAAAGTGAATTAGTTATTCATAAATTACAGAAAATAAATAGTATCTCCAGGATAGCATATGATTGAGTAAGATAAGTATTAAAATATAGAAAAATGGGACTGGAAAATAATTTGAATAAAGAAAAAGTGATATGATAAAGTATAATAATCTATGATTTAGTCTTGATAATATGGCAGAAACTGGATATTCAATCTCTTTTTAGAAGAAATTAGTCTCGAGTCCTTGTCAGCTTCCATGTTGAACTTTAGGAGTGAAGTTCATTCATATTTCAATTTTGACTCTCTAAAAACACTTTCTTTCTTATTTTATTTGCATTCTTCAATCTGAGTATACACTAAAATGCAATTCAACTCAGTCAGCTTATAAAATGTGACATTTATGAAATGTTGACCATGTAAACACCACAAGTTCCTTTTTACACCAAATATATTTTCAAGTTGACATGAGAAGCACTGTTTTATGCTATAGTAAGCACAACTTCCAAAGTTTGAAGTTGCACTTCCAAATAGGGGGAAAAGTAACAACCAATGAAGTTATGAATACAAGAAGCCCACCTGAACAGTATCCAGGATTGATTTTTTGACATCTTCAAGCCCACCAACATCGTCCCATTTTACATTTGGAACCTGCATTAAAATCCATACTTAAAAAAATCCATGCATTGAAGAACTTGTTCTCCCATAACTATAAGACATTACATGCTAATGTGTACAATTTTTATCAATAAAAACATGGTATATTAATCTTGATTTTAAACACCATTTAATAATACAAATGAGAAAAACATCACAAAATCCTGATTGCTTAATTTACCTTTGGAGTACCCAATGCTGACGCATTTCTTTTCTTTGATCGTTCCAAAGCATTCACCAAGTCTTCTTTCCCAGGTTTTCGAGCTGAAACTTCAGACTCGTTGTTGTCCTCTGTTACCTTTGAACTAAGAGAACTATCTGCACCTTCAGGTTCAACTTTGTCTGCTTCAGCATCGCTGCTGGGAAATAAGTTGGCACCAGCATCTGCAATTAAAGCACACATATCTCTGGGCATGAAACCAGATGTCTGTCCAACTAATTCTTTTACAAAACCCTCTAAATCAGTCTGAAAGAAGCAACAATGCAATTGTTTAAAATCAACAAAAGGTGTTGAATTTGTACGGAAGGTAAAAACACAAGAGGAGGTTCTACTCCATACTCACATTAGAGTGGAGTCCATAAATATTTTGCAGTGAATGCAATAGCATTTCTGCCCTTTGCTCTTCTGTCAAAGTCCCCATGTTTGTTTCATGGCTAAAGCAGCGTCTGATGGTTGAAGGTAGACCCTCTGAACTGTCAGCTGCAGCAATCAACAGGACCTGATGCCCGCTTGTCTTTTCAGAATTCTTGTCCACCTACACCAGCAAGCTGAAATAATAAATACCTTAACAAATCTAGTTAAAAACAAAAGGAAAACATAGGTGCTGTGCTGAGATTTTTCCAACCTCAATTTTTATTTACTACTTGACTGGCCTAATGAAAAAGACATACTGACATAAATATAGATTAGTGTATATGCATTAACATTCTAAGATCATAATTTTAAGGGGACACGTTTGCTTGAATCTCCACAGAGAAATTTCCCCAACTTATTTAGAATTCCCAATAGTTAATTCCTTTTCATTAACTTTTCTTTATTATAATAGAAAGGGCTATTATAGCTTAATATTATCTTACATGTTGGCTTCTTTTGATGTTCACTGGTTTTACTTTATTTGATTTACATTACAACAAGACATACCATTTGTGATATACAGAACAAAGAGTATAGAAAAATGTTATAGCTCGAACAATAGTGATAGCAATAGAAAATTTCAACTGAGTTAGATCTTACAAATTCGCCATTTGATTTCATCAGAGAATTACTATCATCATGTTCACCAACTGGCTCAGTGAATTTCCTAATAACTGATGCAACTTCAGATGCATTGCCTCTTTGATCATTTGGTGAAATCTCAGGTGAATGTGAATCTCGAAATACCTCAAAATGACGAAGAAGAAGTATTGTTGGCGAGTATCTGTAATAATATTATCCCATAAGAGCCTAGATGTTTGGAGAGAATAACAGATCCAAAATATTGAATATTTAAGCCCAACCAGATCATCAAATAAGCGGCTCAACTAAAGCCTGAAATCAAAAAAATGTTGTACGGAGAAAAACAACTAGGGAGAAAAAGGTGGATAAATGATTGAAACTATATGTTCCTGTCCGGATAGCTATCTATGTATGGTAATCCATGCCAGAAATAAAAATTGTGTGGGAACAAAGTTCTAGATATAATGTGTTCTTATCATTCCTAATATTTTAAATATTACCTTTGAGCAGTCTTGAAAGCTTGAGCTAGAGCAACAGATGCTCTATCGGAACCCATTAGATCGTGACAGTTATATTCGACCACATGCAGGCCCAGTCGACGAGCAACATATCTAACAACGGTCCTTTTCCCACAACCTGCAAAACAGGTTGTTCAGGAACATATGCACAATCAATGCAATTCAAACACACCATTAATTTGACATTTTCTAGCCACATAAATATTTCAAAAAACAGCAGCAGCAACAACTGAGGACATCAAATGGTATCCATTATGAATAGGAAAAGTACTGATTCCTTTAGAAAACATAGTCTAACAATATAAAACACACCTGCCAAGCCATATAATAACACTGAAACTCTAAACTTGGAAGAGAGTGCTGATGGACATAAAGTTGGTGCGAGTATTGAAGCCAAGATCTTCACTGTGTCTCTTTGCAAGGGCACGGGCCCTTCTGGTCCAGCAATTAACAAATCTGGAGGAAGGGCAGATGGGGAATTCCCTCCTAACACCAACGCAGTTAAGGTTTTATTGACACGGAGAACTGGTTCATCTGATGGTTCCATAGCAATGACCTGAAGATATAAGCTACACTCTAACAAAGAACCCGACACAATTTCATGAGGCTTAAAAATATAAAAGAGGTAAACATACCTTAAAACAGATACGGTTGTCATTTTGCTTTTGTGTGTTTTGGTTACAAGGAATGCAAATAGTGGAATTACAGTTCCAACTAATGCTAATTCCGAAAACATCTCCGCTTGACAAATATCTATCGACTTCAAAGTACTTCTGCAATGCCAAGTCAATCAGGTCTTGACGTTCTTTGGCTTCAACCTCTGAAGTTGGTTTAATGGAATCAAGGATACCACATTCTGGTATCTTCACAAAAGCAACCCTCAAAAGGGAGGCAAATCTCGGAGGTTGAGCGAGTGGCACCAACTCTATATTAATGACCGAATCCTCAATGCTTTTATCGGCATCCTCATCACCCACTTGACATTGAGATTTGAAATAAGACGATAAAGCATCTTGGCCATGGTGAATAACCGATTTCAAACATGAAATGTGCAAGTTAAGATTAAAGGCCAAAAGAGGAGACAAATAAGCAACTTCGCCATTTAACAAAGGGGCATTGAGAGGAAAATCACAAGAAGGAAAAACAAGCATTATTCTAGAAGAAACGGATAATGAGTGATCAATATCAAGGGTGTCAATGTCATTGCTAGGAGGGTCAAGAGCAATAGCCACTGCAATCCTCTGCGTGTTCATTTCAGCATTTTTTATCAAAACCTGAGCAAATTCACAATCAATAATATTAAGCTTTAACATATAAGTGAAGAGTAAATAATTAATTTAACAAACTCTAAATGACGAGAGAATTACCGGTGAACCAGAAGTGATGGAAAGTCTTTTGAGAAGAGAAGTGGATAGAGCAATGAGTGCAGAGTGATCAAGAGAAGGCAATTTGTTGGATAATCGGAGAATTCCAACCGGTAAATGCAAATTGGGGAATTCATTGATTGAAGAAGTTGAAGAGTTCAATAAGGAATTGATGACATTTTTGGTGGAACACAGAACCAGAGGCTTTCTTCTCTCCACCATTTTCTTCACTAGTTCCGTTTTTTATTGAAATTTAGTTTGATTTCATAGATATATTTACAGTATCTATATCTGTAATCGATGAAATTGTGACGGTGTGAACGAGGTAAGTTACTTGAAGTGAAAATTAATTTTTTTTTGAAATGGAGATGATGAGAAACACGGTAAGAAGATGAATTTGGGAGAGGAGTCGCGTGGCTGCCGGAAATGGAGTAGGATGGTGGAGCTAGGGTTTTCTGAAGATTGTGATTTTTACAGTCGAAGATGAAGAAGATGATGATGAGAACTTCTTCTGGGGGGACATTCATCCAACGGTCAGTATGGCTATGTCTAAAAATAATTACCCAAAAAATCAAGTTTTTGGTAAAATTACCTGGATGACCAGGTTTTGGGGTACCCCTACCCGTATGAGCCACCCGAGGTGGCGTATAAGTGAAAATGGCATGTACGTATGCGCCACACAGGTGGCGCTAATGTAGACTTTGTACTACCAAGCCACCCAAGGTGGCGCCTTAGTGGTCAGTAATTTTTTTTTTTAATTTTTTTTTTGTTTTTTTTTAGTGTTTTATTTTGTTTATTTTTTTTAGTTTTGTTTTAGTGTTATTTATTTTTTTTATTTTTTTAGTTTTGTTTTAGTGTTATTTATTTTTTTATTTTTTTATTTTGTTCATGTATTTTTCTCTGTAGTTAAACCGCCGATTAAAAAAGATGTTAATTGAAAATATTCATTAATTAAAACTTACATGGAAAGTTACTAACAGAAATCAACAAAACTAAAACATCTAAGAAATTACAACGGTTAAAACAATGTCATCTGTATCACGCATAATTCTAGGAGCATAAATTTTAAGTGCGGATAAGAATCGTGGAAGTTGTTTGTACGAATCCTCCCAAATTAGAGTATTTTTGTATATTTTGTATTCCCGCAAAAAAAATTTAATCATATATTCTTGTATTTCCGTTTTTATAATTTAATATAGTATATTTATTTTTAATTATTCCCAAAAAAATATATATAAATAAAAAATATAAATAACAAAAAAGATTTACAAATTAAACCACAAAAAAAAAACATAAAAAAATATAAATAAAAAATTAAAAAAAAAATTACAAATTAAACCAAAAAAAAAAAAGGAAAATCACCACATTGGCGCCACCCAATGTGGCTTGGTAGTACAAAATCTACATTTGTGCCACCTGGGGTGGCGCATACGTACAGACCATTTTCACTTATACGCCACCTCGGGTGGCTCATATAGGTAGGGGTACCCCCAAATCTGGTCATTCAGGTAATTTTACCCAAAATCTGATTTTTTGGGTAATTTTTTTTTTAAACTTGATTATTTCAAAAAAAAATTCAGATTTTGAAGCGGATGATTCAAAGGACGGTTGCGCAAAATTAAAACTTAATCATATTTTACATAATTTGCTATAAGGGACTCCTATGGATGAAAAGAAAAGATAATACTTAACCTTTTTTTTTTTAGTCAGATCCCAAAAATATTTTATTCACCCAAATTTAAATTTAATAAGGATAAATTACACTCACTTTCAATTAAATTTGATACTCTCTATAATGTAAAATTATATACTAAATTATACATTAATTTAGAGGTAACAAAACAGATCTGATTTGTTTGATACGTTCGTTAATCGTTTTGTTCACACTTTAATGTGAGGGGAGTCAAGAGTTTAGATTTGTATTCCCTAATGTGTCTGTCATGCTCCACCACATTTTTTTAGGTCTTTTGCGGGCAAAGACATTAACATAAATTTTGTATTTTTAAATTTAAAAGTTGTAGTGCATGCGGATCCGCTCTACCCCGCCTTCACTTTTAATACGGGGAAGGACAAAGTTTTATGCCCGCACCCTTGACTATGTTGCCCTGTCCCGCTCTGTTTTTTGCAGGCTTTTGTTGGGCGGGCCTAAACGGGACAGGCATGCCCGTTTGCCACCCTTACACTAACATCCTTTAAATAGGGATGTAAATGGATATCCATGAAGACGAATAGTATGATATTTGTGTCGCCCCGTTGGATAAATATGATATTCA
The DNA here is from genome assembly GCF_029867415.1 of Vicia villosa. Lineage (NCBI taxonomy): Eukaryota > Viridiplantae > Streptophyta > Magnoliopsida > Fabales > Fabaceae > Vicia > Vicia villosa. Next base: position 807,542 of record NW_026704957.1, on the reverse strand, counting down.
TATTCGTTCCATATTCGTGCGGATATCCACTAAATGGGTAATCTACGGGTTTTAAAGTATCCGCGGATATTTACAAATATTCATGGACAGCACTATTTTTCTAAAATTATGTTTTGAAAAAAATATGTTCAGCTTCTTTTTAAGACACAAGACGTTATTATCATATAACATGATCCAAAGCTCTCTTATTTTAACAACAAAATTTCGTCACATTAATTTCCTTCATTTTCACCAAAGCATATTATCCATACATTTAAATTTTTTTTAAAAAAATAATGATATTGTGATTGTGAGTTATGGTGGAAGAGTGGACAGAGGAGTAGAAAGAATGACAATGGTTGGACGGGGAAAAAGCGGTATTGGTTAGTTGGACGGTGAAATTGTTGAAGTGACGTATGGAGTATAGAAGAAGCTTAAATATGAAATGACCAATATATGCGAGGAGACTAGTTGTTTAGCTTTTTAGAAGATGAAAAGATAGAGTATAATAAACTAATAATATTTAGATAATTTTTGTAATTTATTAATGGATACAGATATCTGCGGGCACGAATAACATTAAACTCGTATCCATATTAATAAACGGGTATTTAAATATCCATTTATTTTTTAGCGGATATCTATTAAACTATTCACCTCGTACGTGTGACAAATTTTATTCGTAGATATCCGCGGGTAAGGATATTTTTGCCATCCCCACCTCTAAACACACATGGGCTAAAGTTTCAATTCTTGAACTTGAGATAAATGCTACAATGCGAGATCTTAAAGAGGTGGTGTGTGTGTGTGTGTGTCGATTACTCGTGTTTAAATAAGGCATGCCCTAAATACTCGTATTCACTTCCAAAAATCGATAAGCTTGTTGACATCTCATTTGGATTCAAGCCATTATCCTTTATGGGTGCATACTCCGGGTATAATCAGATGCTAATAGACCCTTTCAACTGTAGCAAGACGACCTTCATAACAAATGAAGGGAATTTTAGCTACAATGTCATTTCATTTGGTTTAAAAAATGTTAGGGCAACATACAAGAGAATGATGGACAAGGTCTTTATAATGCATATAGGGGATATGATGGAGATTTAAATGGATCGCATGATCGTCAAATCTAAAGAATAAAAAGACCAAGCAGCCATGTGGAATATATATTTGGCAAATTTACAGAATAAGGGATGTATTTAAATCTTGAGAAATGATCCTTCAGATTAAGGTCTATGAAGTTCTTACTCTATTATATCACATAAATAGGGGATCCAAAAGTTGAATGGCATGTAAATCTCCTTATCTCGATTTATTTCTAGATCACCACATCACGTGCTACCATTTTACAAACTCTTAAAGAATGAAGTGATGTTTGAATGGACCGTTGAATGCGACATGGTATTCACAAAAATTAAAGAGGTATTGTCACTATCGTTTGTCCTTGTCGGCCTAAGGTAAAGCCAACCTCTTTTCGTCTACCTCTCTGTTTCCTCCGAAGTAATGGGAGCCATCTTTTTAAGCGAAAGTGACTCCTCACAAGACCTAGTTTATTCCATTCTGGAGGTTTTGTAAGGGCCTGAAGTATGTTACCAGAAGGTAGAAAAAATTTCCTTGACGCTCGTAATGATAGCTAGAAAACAAAGACGTTGTTTCCTCCCCTATACTATAGTGGTGAGAACCGACTATCCCATCACACAAATACTTTATAAGTGGATATATCAAGAAAATGATGACATGGGCGGTGGAACTATCAAAGTTTGATTTCTCTTATAAACCAAGAATAGCGCTCAATGCTCAAGTGTTCGCACACTTTGTGGCAAAGACCACCACTAAGAAATCAAATGTTTCAACCAGATGGGTTATGCTTGTAGGCGAATCATCTAATACAAAAGGGAAATGGTGCATGCCTCCTTCTCAAAAATGGACACGGTCTCTGGCTTTAGGTTTCCATAAGGTTTGAATTCTCCACCTCAAACAAATTGGTTGAATATGAAACATGCTTGGCCGACTTACGATTAATGTGTGAGATGAGGGGTTGAAGTAGTAATAATCATATTAGATTTGCAATTAGTCACATTGTAGGTTTGAGGCGAATACCATGCCAGAGACAACATCATACAACAATATTTAGGAATTGTAGAGTCCATCATGGAAAAATTCAAAGAGGCATGGATTCATCACATCCCAAGAGAAGATAATGGTCAAGCGGACCTCGTGTTAAAGTTAGTAAGCTTCAAAGCACGAGCCAACAGTAAAAGATCATACATGAAATGTTAACAAATCCAAGTATAAATGACGAAACCAACATTGTGGAAAAAGAATAGTCGACCTCAATCTAGATGATATGAATAATAAAGTACATAACAACCAGAAAACTCCTGGAGGATCAAAAAGAAGTTTAAAAGATCAAAATAAAGGTATGCTCATATTCATTGTTGATAGGATAACTTTATACGAGAGGCTTCACTAATACTTTGCTAAAATGTCTAACAAAAGATAGGGAAAAAGGCATTAGAAAAATTCACGAAGGATTGACAGTCTAACACCTATGAGGACTCGCCTTAGCAAAAGTGGCCTTCAAGGTTGGATATGTTTTTCTAACCATGAGGGAAGATTCCCGATTACACGTATATAAATACGATAAGTACCAAAGATATGGTGACATACATCTTTTCCCTCCGGCAGAGATGAGCAACTTATCTTCTTTTTTTCTGCCTTATCTATGGTGTGTAATGAGCATATTAGGCATTTTCCATTAGCACTAGGACAACTTGAGTTTTTGGTCATGGTCGTCGACTATTTTACAAAATAGATCTAAGCGGATCCATTAGAAAAAATCAAGGGCTGCAACATATCACTCTTTTTCAAAAGAAGTACACTTATTTGGTTCGGCATCCCGTAGGCAGTGGTGACCGACAACAACACACAATTCATATATAAAAACGCCCATAAACTAACGATTAGGCTAAATCGGCAAACATGTCTTGCTAAGGGGATTGCATAGGAGATCGAATAATTTCAAATGAAATTAGGCAGAGGAACTCCCACGCATTTTATGGGCTTACTGTACCACATCACATGATTCGATGAAGGAAACACCATTTTGGATCACCTACGGATCTGAAGTAATAATTCTTACAGAAATAAGAGAACTTAGTTAGAGAACTTCTCACTGACCCCCTGATAGGTCAACAAAGAAAACTCCAGAGAATACCTATACCTCTTAGAAGAGCAAAGAGATTATGTCATCCTAAATGAGGGTGTGGTGAAGCAAAAAAAAAAACGACACCCAAGTATAACAAGGAAGACTTACCCAAATTTTTTACCCCAGGAGATGTTGTCCCAAGAAAATCAGACGTCAACTGCATAAATGCTTTGGAAGGAAAACTAACATCCAATTGGGAGGGACCTTACCAAGTCATTTCTAGTACGGGGAAATATGTCTACATTCTAAAAACCTTATTCAAAGATGTGACACCCCATGCATGGAATGCGAAAAAACTCAAATGATTTTATAATTAATCAAAGATCATACATTATAATACTCACAATCAAATATACAAGGTTCATTAGTCAAAATGTATTTTTCCTTCATTTCCATTTTCCTTACTATATCAAAGAAAAAAAAGAAAAAGACAATGTTTCACAAAGAAATAATGATGAAGGTTGAAAGCCACCACAATGGCAAATTATAGAGTCTCGCACAAATGGTTAGCCGCCACTAGAAAGAAAGGCTTATTCACAAACAATTTACCCTTCCAAGATTTTTTTAACCAGGAAGGGGTATGACAGAGGAATCCTCAGTCAGGAACAAAGAAAGGCTTATTCACAAACAATTTACCCTTCCAAGATTTTTTTAACCAGGAAGGGGTATAACAGAGGAATCCTCAATCAGGAATGCCCATGCGGGTAGATAAGTGAATTTTAGACAAATAATGGATGTAGTCAATTTATTTCAGTGACCACCTACATCAATTATCCATGTTATAACAAAAGGTCAGGACTAAATTTCCACATCGACATAAAGAGAAATAAAAAAATCAATCATCGAGGGTGTCGACCCGATTTCCATTAATGATCCACTTATCTAAACATATCCATTCAAGGTTGACATTAACAACAAGGTTAAGAAAAATAATTTGTTTGATTGCTTTGTCATATCCTTGCTTGACCGAAGCATCAACTCATCAATTCAGTGAAAGCAACTTCAGTGAAAGCCTCAAACAATTTGGAAGAATGTTTGAAGTGAATTAAACCAAATGAAAGAAGAAAGTAAAATTGAAGGAAGCAACCTTACACGCTTTCCACTCTCTCTAAAGCTATTGTCACTTTACAAATTAAAAATAAGGCTTAAATGCACTTTTAGTCCCCCTATTTTGGTGTTTTTAACTTTTTAGTCCCCAAACTAAAAAAGCCAAGTTTCAGGTCCCCCATTTTAATTTTTGATGAATATTTGAAGGTCCCCCATCACTTAAGTGCAATTTTAATGACATGGCAAGTAATATTTGGTCCAGTCACTTGCCACATCACTATTTTTATTTTAATTTCATTTTTTAATTATTAACTTAATATTTAATATTTTCATAAAAGATTTAATGTTATTATTATATGGATTAAATTGAACCCTTAATATTGGGTTGTCTTCTTCGTTCTCCATCCTTCAACGCAGAACTAGGGCAAAAGCCAAATCTTCATCCTTCAACGCAGGAAGTCTTCTTCTTCAATTTGAGTCTTCGCCTTCTCTTCTTGTTTCGTTTCGTTTTTCAGAGATGTCTCAATGCACGATGGCGAGTAGTATCGGGGCTACACGTTCATGTGAGTTTCGAAGCCAGTGCAGGTGTGGGCTTGAAGCTCCATTGATGACCTCATGGACTGATTCGAACCCAGGCAGACGTTTTTTTGGGTGTGGGATGTACAAGGTAACGTTACTTTCACTGTAACTGATAGTGTACAGTTTCACCTCATGTGTAGCAGCAAAATTAATTTGTGATTCTTTATATGTTTGGTTTGCAGGTACAGGGGCGTAAAAGGTGTAGCCACTTTGTTTGGTACGACGATGAACTCTCATCAAGGGCCAAGGAAATTATCTACTCCCTGCAGAAAAAATTGGAGCATGAAAGGGCTAGATTGGATGAAGCTAATACAAAAGTAGCAGAAATGAAGACGAAGTTGAATGCAATGAACTTATTGATGAAATTCTCAGTTTCCATGACATTAGTTATGGCAGTAGGACTTGTGATGCTTAATGTAATGAAGTAGGGTTTATGTGATTTTAGGGCATTTGTGTTGTTAGTTCATTTTCTTTGTAGCCTTGTTCTTTGATGTCAATTGTAATGGATGTTGCCCCATTTGAAATCTAATGTAAACTTGTGTTTTGAATTGAATTGACAGCACCCTTAGTCTTGCCATAACATTCTGATATATAATTGAATTGGAAACTGAGAAATTCTGATATAGTTGGCTTGTATCATATAGTTGATTTGAAATTGTAAAATTCTGATATAGTTGGCTTGTATCATATAGTTGGCTTGTATCATATAGTTGGCTTGTATCATATAATTGAATTGACAGCATATGAACACAAAGTAAACAGATCTTGCCATAACATTAAACAATACATTGTTCTAACTTGTTCATGACAATAAACATTAAACATTGTTCTAACTTGTTCATAACAGATCTTGCCAAATAAATAACAGGATAGCTTAACAAAATAGACATAGCAAACACTTGTTCATGAACTTTTCAAAAAAGCTTAATCAAAATAAACATTACATAAAGGATAATCCTATAACTATTCTTGAGTAGGCTGTGTGGCAGGTGGTCCTTGTGATGATGAAGCAATGTCAGGTTCATTTGTCTTAGCCTTAGTAGCACCCTTAGTCTTTGCCTTAGCTTTAGCAGCACCCTTACCCTTAGCAGCACCCTTAGAAGCTCCCTTTGTCTTAGCAGCACCCTTAGAAGCTCCCTTTGTCTTAGAAGCACCCTTAGTCTTTGCCTTTTTGTTCCCACCAACAGGTATGGATCTATCTGCAGCTCTTTTACCCTTGCAACTTCTAATGTTATGTCCAACAGCTCCACATTTCCTACATGAGACTGTTGACAAAGTCCTTGGCAGCACATTAGGGTTTCTTGGCTCATCATTTGACTTGTTCCTCATCTTTTTTGGGCGCCCAATAGCTCTTCTCATCAAGGGTGGGTTGACTGTAACTACTCCATCAATAACAGGCCACAATTGTGGTCCATTAGTTGGATAAATTATGTTGCCATAACACTCCAAATATTTAGCAGTCCTACAAATAACAGCCATAACAATTTATTAACATCAAACATTTAAATCTTAGCAGTCATATATATACAAATTACATATATCTCTTACTTGTAATAATCATCAACATACTCTTCAGGAGATTTCTTCATTTGCCACATACATGAGATTGCATGGCTGCAAGGAATACCATTCAACATCCATTTCCTGCATGAACATGTCCTGTCTTTGAGATTGATACAGAAAGTTTCCATCCCATTAGTAACTCCAAATATTGCCATGTCATCATCACCATGCCATGTAGGAGTCCAGCCATGAGCATTCTTCTTGTTCTTTTCAACAATAACTTGGATATTAGGGCATATCACTCCATTGTACTTTTGCATCATTTCCTTGTGACTTGTAATCCTCTTGGTGATGTAATGTTTAATCCCCTCTAACAAGCTTATAATGGGCTTGTCCCTATGTTCCAAAATAGCCCTATTAAATGCCTCACACCAATTATTAACCTGAAGATCACACTTAACATGTGTCTTGTAGTGTGACCTAGACCAAAATCTTGCAGGTATTTCATTAATATCTTTCCAAGCATCTTCATTCAAGGCTTTAAGCCTAATCATTGCTCTCTCCCATTCTGGAATGGTAGTAGCCCTTGCTGCACTCCAAAAGACCTCCTTCAAAACTAAACCTGAAAATTTCTTCTTCCAATTTCCATATAAATGTTTTACACACAACCTCTGCTCAACATGTTCACTTACTCCTTGGACAGCTGGTACAAGTCCCTGAAAAACCATAAACCAAAATCCACAATTAATAGACCACAGTTAACATAACTTAAATATATGTGCATAAAACCATTTACCTTTTGTTGATCTGAGATAAAGGCATATGACACATTGTTCACTGATTGCAAGTCTTCTAAGAGAAGATTTATAAACCATTCCCATGAATCCTTGGTCTCAGCCTCTACAACAGCATATGCAATGGGAAATATTTGGTTATTCCCATCACTCCCAACAGCTGCCATCAGTTGTCCACCATAGTCACCTTTCAAAAAGCATGCATCCAGACCTATTAAAGGTCTACAGAATTTTGCAAAAGCAGTTTTACATGCATTCAAACATACATATACTCTTTCAAATACAGGCCCATTACTTGAATCACTACATGTTAAGTGCCAAAATGTAGTTATTTTGTGTTTGTAAATAGTGGCACTTATCGATACTTTTTGTTAATATCGTTCGAATAATACTCTGTTTTGTGCATAAATACGTATACTTTGTGAATAGATATATTTTCATACACTTTTATACTTTTTGATAGTTTTCTACTCTTTTTGTAGGTATTCTTGCGTATTTGGAGCATGAGCAATAAAGTGTCGAAGACACGGCTTCAAACGCGCGATTTTGAGCGGCGGAATCAATTCATTCGGCGAATAAAGCTCAAAATCAAAGAATAATAAATCACCAATTTGGTGGATATGTTGTCATTGTTAGATAGGAAATTGAATAAGCTTTCCAACGCTTCGAACCGGGCGCAAATCGGAGTTACGGTTCTCAAGTTACGCCATTTTTACTAAAAGCTGATTTTTCAACTCAGCGAGTTGGGCGCGATGCGCGCTCCTGCGCGCGACGCGCGCTGTACCAGATCCAGAATTGTATAAATAGGCGGAAATCAGATATTTTAGGGCATGGTTGGATATTTTAGAGCTCCAAACCATCCAATAGCATTTTTTGAGTGGAAAGATGCTAGAAAACACATTGGAGCTGTCAAATGGATGATCTGAGGTTGAATCCTTCATCAATCGGAGCCGACAAACCGTGAGATTTTTGGGTTTTTCTTCTTTTCTTCTCTTTGTGGTTTCATTTGTGGGTTTTGTATATATATACTTTGATCTCATGTATATTTGTCGCCCATGGTGTTGTATAAAGTTGCTTTACAATATAAACTTGTTGTTTTTCCTGATTTTTTACATCTTGATGTTTGGGTTATGTTTGGTGGGTTGTTTTGCATCTTGATGTTAGGGGTTTGTGTTGTTGTAGAAATAGACCTCACAAATCTTGATTAGGAGAGATAATCATTAGCTTCTTGATTGTAGAGATAGATGAAGAGTTAATGTTCACTTTGTGTTGGTTCGTAATGCTACCCGGGTTGTTTGATTGGTGGAGAGATCGTCGATCGAGCAATACGGTAAGTTACCGTATGTTTCGTTGGTGGAGAAATCGTCAACTAAGCATACGATAGAACTCGTGGCGGTGTTTGGACACGAATGCCGACAACGGGCAACACGTGAATGGTTTAAGGAGTATAGTAAACTGAGTGCAACTGGTCGATAAGTTTAAGTTTGTGAAGAGTAGATTATATGCAATACTTGATAGTTTCTTCTATTTGAAGAATGTATTCTTTTTGTGTTGATATTTACTTTTCCATTTCATTATTTAAATTCATTCAAAACCAAACTCATAACTAAGAATCCGTCGAACGGCAATTCGGTATCACCGATCTCTGTGGACACGATAAATTCCCGGATAAATATTTCCAAAACTTTTGTTGCTTGCCGCTTTACCGCTCCAACACTACACTTTAAAATAACATTGCTATTGGGGTTAGAATTCAAGAGTTCTTGTGCATAGCTCCTAAGATGTGTGAACTGATCCCTCCCAGCACCTTGTAACAATTCCATAGCTTTTCTCTTAGCTCTATATGCCTGGTCAGTTGACAGCTTCACACCCCATCTTTCAATTGAGATAGCTATTAACCCTGCTGGTTTCATATTAGGAGTATGCCTAAGAATGTGGACAAACTGCTTTGCCAACCACCCAGTCTTTGATTGCCTATTATAAGCAGTCCTAGCACAAACATGTTCTTCATATAAGGAGGTGATTTGCCAAAATTGATTTCCAGCCCTCTTACTAAATCTCAAGTGATAATTGCAGCCTTCTTCACAATTGACCACCATCCTTTTTGCATCATTTTTTTTGAAGTACACATTTTTATTGTTAACCATTGCATACTCCTTGACAGCATCCTTAATGATATCCTTATTGTTAAACACCAGCCCTAACTTGAACCCTTTATCTCCACAACTTTGAAAATTTGGAAAATGTTCATACTCTTCTTCATCTTCACTACCAGGTGGAGTGTATAGCTGATCTGAGTCCTCATCCACAACATTCTCAGTTGGCATTGATGATGTATTTGTAGGTAACACTGTAGTCCAATCCACTTCTATAGACTCTTCATCAGTATCAGGTGCCCAGTCATCATCATCTGTACTACCAAACATATTGTTTTCATCATCATTCATTTTATCACCCTCACCAACAGCATTGTCCTCTACACCATCACCACCCTCACCATCAGCATTTGCCTCTACACCTTCATCACCATGACCACCAACATTGTCCTCTACACCATCACCACCCTCACCATCAGCATTTGCCTCTACACCTTTATCACCCTCACCACCAGCATTGTCCTCTACACCATCACCACCCTCACCATCAACATTTGCCTCTACTCCAACATCACCCTCACCACCAGCATTAGCACCTTTAGTATTTTCCACTCCTACATTGGTACCATCCACATCCATTTCTACACCCTCATCAACTATTTCAGGAATATCAATGCCATGCTCGACATATATATTCACAACATCAAATCCTTCAACATCCTTGATAAACCTTAGTACATCCCTGTCATTTTATATAGCTGTCAGACCCCTGGCAAAACTGAACCTAGGGTTCACATACCAAATACACTTCAAACTGTTATATCCCACCTCATGAATCAATTTCTCTAGTTCTATGTAGGATATATAATCAACATCCCATGCCCAATTCAATTCTGTAACTGTCCCATCTAGGTACCATTTAACAGGACTGTGCACAAGGGAACCACGATGGTGAATCCTTACCCTAATTCTTTGGGCAACAGCTGGCCTGAATAGGACAAATTTTAGGGTTAGGTTTTTACATTAAACAACATTTCATTTTCATTCGTAGGGACCACAATCAATACATATAAAATTAGGGTTTCTAATACCTGGGACCACAGACAATATAAAACACATTGGGACCACAGACAAAGATGTTCAGATACGTACCTGAAGCAAAACTTTGCATCTTCTTTCAACTTTGATGAAAGTGGAACTGGGAACTCTTCTGACATTGCAACGAAGTTGGATGCACAATGGATATGAACAAGGTTGAGCAGAAGTTACGCGAACGGAGATGAACAAGGATGAACAAGGTTGAAGAAGAATGAGAATGAAAATGAAATGAGGAAGACGAGGATAAACCCAGAATGCTTAAGTATGTAAAGGTTCAATTTAATCCATATAATAATAACATTAAATCTTTTATGAAAATATTAAATATTAAGTTAATAATTAAAAAATGAAATTAAAATAAAAATAGTGATGTGGCAAGTGACTGGACCAAATATTACTTGCCATGTCATTAAAATTGCACTTAAGTGATGGGGGACCTTCAAATATTCATCAAAAATTAAAATGGGGGACCTGAAACTTGGCTTTTTTAGTTTGGGGACCAAAAAGTTAAAAACACCAAAATAGGGGGACTAAAAGTGCATTTAAGCCTAAAAATAAAAACTTCAAAGGCAGTTGTAGAGAGTGTCGAAAGCAGTTTCAAAGGGTGAAGAAAGCGGTAACAGAGAGCGGTGAAAATAGTTGAAGAGAACAATGAAGCAACAACAGAAGAAAGGAAAGAAGATGGATAAGACTCCAACAAAACTGCTTTTAAACCTTTAGCTACAGCAAGTGTCGCAAATTCAGACTCAGTTCCACCAAATTAGGCTTGGAGGGCAACTATTCCTACTTGGGTTAAGGTAGGAATAAAGCCGACCCATTAGCTTAACGAGTTATATGCTAAAATCATATATGGTCCTACTCAGTCTCGGGATCCAAGTTGGATCCAATGAGAAGGAGCCCATTCAACCATTAAGCCCAAAAGGTATAAATATTACGACAAGAATAATGTCATGATAATGATGACTTAAGGAAAAATATCTATTTCGATATTAGTTGCTAAGCATAAGGTTCTTAGACCTATGGAGCATGCATGGATCTATCCTAGAAAGCACTTGATCCAGACAGGGAATCAAGGCAGAACCATCAAATAGCAAAACGAATTATATATTGACATGTTGGTCTGGACAGTGTGATTGGAGCTGAGGGCAAAGGTCTTCTGAAACTCTAATAAGACCCCTATATAAGTGATCACATATGTAAGATCAAAGTACACATTCTTAAAAACATAAGCACATTACTCCTTACCTTATTCATTCAATGCCTTAAGCTGTAGAGTGATTTGCAAGTATCAACCCATTTCTCCTCCAATCTAGAAAGGAACTCTCAAAGACAAATCATTACAAGACATTGTCCTATTATTAGTTTCCAACTCAATGTTGGGAGGTTTTCCAATCCACCAAATCACCAAACCAAAAAATAAATATAACATATTCCCTTGCTGAAATGTCAAGAGACAAAATCCAATGGTCTCTTCATTTTCTATGATGAACCATTTACCCCTGGCCAAAAACTAACACGGGAAAATGACCTCATGGTAATGTAATTAGATGACATGACTGTTCAGCAGGCAATGAATCAGAAGGAAATTAGATATAATTATCCTTACATGCTTTAGCTAGTTTACCCTCTTAAAAAAATAATGAATGTTGTTGGATAACACAACCAGAACACACTTTAAGTCCTACTAGACATGGAAGCACACATAACTGGGTTGCAAGTTGGGGCCAATACCCCCTAGATTGTTGGCCCAAATTTAAAAGAATTGTTTTGCATCATAACAAAATGTATATTGTAGACATTATACATAGAAATCATAACAGTACTAAACAACTCAAATGTATATAACAGGACACTTAGCATATAAATTGCTACAACAGGACTCAAATACGCCGATGACTTTGACATCAATCATGCAGTGTTCCCAATTGACATCAATCGTGAAGTGTTCCCAATATATCGTCATCTCTATACAGATAATACCTGCACAACAAGCAATATGATCTAATTAGACAAGACTTCAAAAAACCACTCACTAGTATTTCAATTGAGACGAAAAGCACGCTACTTATTCCATCACAGAGTTTATGCACATAGCAACTATATAGCATTATGATTATAAACTTAATCAAACAGAAGGACTGCACAAGAAAATATTGGAATTTATTTTGTGGCCAAGAGAGAATGCATTATGCTGTCAAAAACTTTCAATTCAATTTCCCTGATACATTTCCAGAACTAGCAAGTTCCTCATACTAAGAAAATATTTTTTAAAAACGGAATTCACGTGAGCCTATTCTGACAAATAAATTACGGTGCAAAGAAGTTAAAACAACGAAATAAAATGTCTATCAAACCAGTCATAATGAAAAGACATTAAGAATGATTAAGTACGAGGATTGCACGAAGATAAGAAGAGAAAACATATACATACTCTTTGTGATCAAGCTTCACCTCAGTTCCTCCATATTCGGGCAAAAGAACAGTGTCACCTTCTTTTACAGCAACAGGAAGAAGTTTCCCATCCTTCCCATGAATGCCAGGGCCAACAGCAACAACTTTTCCAGAATTCAGCTAAACACATGAGAGTAATTAATTACAAATTCATCAATGTACTTCAACAAAGCACAAATGTAACGTAAAATTGAAAGGTTGCAGTAATAAACAAACTCCAATCAATCAATATGAACAACCAAGAGCATTCAAATTCAAATTCAAAATTTAAAAACTATGTTAATTTTATATTATATATCAGCTGAAAATTCCAGTAGAATACCTAGAAAAAAATGTTTTTTATTTCGGAAAAAAGAAAAGGAACGGTGAAATTAGGGTTAGTGATAAATGGGAAAGTGAAATGGAAACAAGATGCGATTTTGATATGAAAAAAGAAGACCCAGAAGAAGGAAATGAAATGGGCATGAATGTATTAGGAGGAGAGTAGAAAAAACCTTGGAGGATTTCTCAGGTAACAAGATACCAGCGCTGGTTTTTGATGGAGGAACGATTTTCTCAACCAAAACACGATTGAAGAGTGGAATCAATCGCTTCGCCATTGGGATTGTAGCAAGCAACGGAATACGGGGGTCGAAAACGAAGAAGAGTGCAATGTTCTGAATTAAGATCGCTTGCTAGGGTTTTACAAAGGGTTTATTATTTTTTATTTATTTTTTAGTAATTCTTCTAAAATTTATTAAAATGATACCTACACTCTTTCAAATAATAAAATGTATATTATTATTATTTTTAAATGAACCGAGTGGAGTGAGATGGAGTAGGCCGAAATGGAGTGAAACGAATATACCATTTTATTGTTTGGAAATTTTAAGACAGGACAAAGTAAGTTGTTTATTTTGCTTAAATCGTAGATGAATGAATATTTAACCGTTGTTGATTTTTTTAAAACACACAAAGTCTCTCTCTCAAATCAAACTTGAAGAACAAGTTTTTCTTGTTTTTATTTTGCGAGTTCTTGAGAATTTTATATGATATTGTATCTAAAATCATTCATCGTTAACCTCTAGTAAATCACCATTCTTATGTGTGGGATTATCAATTCTAATGGAGTGTGAGATCTAGTGAGAGGAAGGTCATTAGATGCTAACTTTTTATGAAATTTGAGTTTTAGATCGGAGAATCAGTTGTGACTGTATAGTATTGATAATCCAACAAAAGTAAAAATAAGGGCTTTATTTTCCAAGAAAATCTTTGATAGGACCAAGTGAAGGTTATTGCAAATGAAGTTGGAGTTTTTGGATCCTTTAGTAAGATCAAAAGCTCGGATAAGGGACTTCTGACAGGTTGAGTGAAAATTGTAGCAGATGAAGACTTTGACAAAATATTTGCATATAAGAAGGTGAGCTGATTCAAGGTTGAAGACCTTGTGGAATTCATCCTGATTCAAGGTTGAAGACCTTGTGGAATTCATCCGTGTGAGTTGTATACATTAGAAGAAGAAGATTCAAATTGAAGTTGTTTATTTGTTGATTTAAGTTTTAACATTACCTGAGATAATCAGATTGTATTGAAAGATGGGTTGTAAAATTTTCATATAGTAAAAGACTTATGAATTTTTAATGGTTCTACATTGGAGAATGGATTAGGTGCAAGTAAGGTCGAACGTGAGAAATCAATATAAATACTAGTGCACTTTTCTATATCCCGTCTTTAAATTCTAGTATAGACTTGCATGATCTTAGGATTTATCTACCTTTTAGCATTATGTGTACCTAGGTTTATCGTTTATAGTGATTTTGTGTAATAAATGTATGTATGTGATTGGTTAAGTGTATTGAACAATCTTTATGTTGAGTATAATTATAAAATTTATAATATTTAGTTTTTTCATTCAATTAATAAAGTTTGGTTTATTCATCTAGTGTAAGTTTAATTAGGTTAATTGACACTTTGGTTGTTTAGCGCCTTCAACTCTTGTATTTTTTTTATTATTGTGCAATTTGTAATATCTATCTAAATACATCTTTTATAAAATTTTGTTGCCCCACTTTTTGTAAAATTTTATTTTGAAGAAAACATTTTTGAAATTGGTTTTTGGGCAAAGGTCTGTCCAAAAATTGGCCTTACAATCTAATCTTTTGATTGGGTCTTGAGACTTCAAAAATTGAGAATATGGGTAAGGATGATCCATAGGATGCATATAATAGAGACTCCATATTCAAAGGAGAAAACTATATGTATGAAAAAGATAACATGTATGTTCATTTATGTCTCTTGATGAAATGTTTTTGGGTTGTTAATCTAACTTAGAGGATACTCAATTAATAAAATGATAAACAATATTGATAAAACTAATATATACTCTATGGACAATTGAATACCTAACTACAAAAGTACTCTTGATAGACTCACTTTTGTAAATATGAATGTGAGGGCCGATTCTTTTGGAATTCTAGGAGAGAATCCTTTTAGTTCCTTTGAAAGTTTTCATAATTAAAAGTGACTTTTCACTCGCCCCTTCGGAATTTGGAGTGATTTTGAAGCATATTGAATAGTCAAACTACCATATTGGCGGATATTTCTAGAACAAATACTAAAATGATGTAGAAATATGTTATATTTATAATTGAGTTATTTAATCATAGAATCATCATGATTGATTGTCCGTCTTTGCATTTTTTTAGACAATACTATAAAACATCTTAAATAGAGTGATTTAGTCTACGACTCATTCTAATAATTTTTTTAGTGACTGAGTTTTTTAATATAAGTTTTAAAAAAAACATTGTTCCAATACATCATCAATTTAAGGAGAGATATTAAATAAAATAATATTAATGGTAATTTAATCTTTTGATACTTGACTATTTATATTTTTATCTTTATAGTATTTTGTATTGTAATATTTTAAATTTTAATCGTTTCTAAAAAAAAAACTCTAACCATTTTATCTTCTCTCTTTCTAACCATCTTATCTCCTCTCTTTCTATTAAGACTCCAATGTTAACATACCAAGTTACTACAATCTTTGAAATGAAAATTACAAGAGAATATATTTTCACAATTGAAAGCTGATTACTCCTAAGTCATATAGTACAATATTATTATGCTAAAACGTCAATTTTAACCAGGTATAAATATTTCAACCTTGTTATTATCTATTAGAACAAATAGTGTTTTGTAAATCTTAACAATGATTACCTTATTCAAAGTGCCTAATCAAGTGATCAAAAAGAAATCCAGAGAAAAGTTGAATTGAAATGAATAACAAACAGGTTGGCTATAATCATAATTAATTTGACCACCTCAAACCTAACTACAATATGTTTTCTTAATCTAATTGATATTTTGAGGATTCTCATCATATACCATCTGCCTCAATCATAATTGTTTCATATCTTTATGGTTTTTGCTTTATGTTATATACGCTTACATGTATAATCTGGTTGGAGTTTTCCTTTCTTAATATCAGTATTAGTTGAAAACACATGTGTTAGAAAAAAATTAGAAATGACAATAGGCGGGGCGGAAACGGTTTTTACCTTCCCCAAATTCAAATCTGAATTCTTAAATAATTTCCGTTTTCCACCTCAAATCCAAACGGAGATGGAGAGTTAAAACTTAAACCCGTTCCAAATGGGTTTGGGTTGGATTGGGATATCTCCGCCACCATCCATTTAGTAAAATTAATTTTTTTAATAAAAATATTTATTATTTTAAAAATTAAATTAAATTATAAATAATAAAATAAAACAATCTCAAAAAATTTTATACATACATTTCAAATATTTTAAAGAAATAAATATCACCCCTTGCCATATAGGCGAGATTCGCTTTACCCCTTTAATTTTT
Source organism: Vicia villosa (assembly GCF_029867415.1). Taxonomy (NCBI): domain Eukaryota; kingdom Viridiplantae; phylum Streptophyta; class Magnoliopsida; order Fabales; family Fabaceae; genus Vicia; species Vicia villosa. The sequence goes on along the minus strand of NW_026704957.1, from coordinate 790,932 downwards.
TTGTTTGGATTATCCCTTTGAAATATAAAACTTTTATGCTTTTGCCCTCTATTACCCGTGTAAAATGTTTTTTTTTTTTAATTTACTCCCTAGTTCTTACATGTTTAGGAGGTACCTAAAATTACAGAGGTAATCCAAAAAAATATATTAAATGAGATATCCCGAATCTTGCTTATATGACAGTGGGTAACGTATATTATTCCTATTTTAAATAATAAATACAAATCAAATTATCAAAACATTCGCCATATATTTAATAATATAAATTATCAAATATAAATAATAATGTACATAATAAAATAAACGGGACAGATTCGGGGTGGCGGGTGGATACTAGTGTCCCCATTATCCAACCTGTCCTATATTTATAACCGGGGAAAACCCAAACTCAATTACAGCGAGTGTTTTCCGTCAATTTTGAGGCGGATTCGGATGAATATCCTCGAATATGAGTTTTATTGCCAAGCCTAAAAATCTATGGTAAAAGAAGAGATATATTTTGTTCTTAGTTACAACATAAATATTTAAATTTGAATTTCATTTTTTTTTAATTTCTTTTATACTCTAATGTTAAATTTACAATTAGATATTTATAATTAGAAGGATGCAATTAACTAAATAAATAATTAAATTTAAAGTACTGTAAATTGTAGTTTGAAATTCATTTTTTCACTGTAAAATGTAGTTAGATATTTATATTTATAGTGATTTAAAATATATTAAAATAAAATAATATATTAAAATAAGTCATGTAATGAAAATAATATATGTGGTTATATTACGTCATCTTCTGTTAGATCTTATTAACAATAATAATCAAAACTTTCTTGATGACCAAAATTTGTTAAAAAATTTTCAAAATATTAAAAAATAAAGTTTAAAATATTTCTACAAACCAAAATTTATAAAACATCAATGAGAAATATTTTGAAAAAGGGAGAGGCGAGGGGAATAGACCTAACCCCAAAAATAAATAAATAAAAGAAAAAAGAGAAAAATAAATACAGAAAAATAATTTAATCAAGTAAATTAAAACCAAAACTTTTTAAACACCAAGAAAAAAATCAAAGGTCATGCTAACTAATCAAATCATGCAAATTTGTAATTTGACAAATAAAACATCTCCGAAAAGAACTCTTTTTTGATGAAATGTGAAAAGGTCTCCGGCAAATCAAATCGCTCCTTAAATAACTCTCTTCTTTGATAAATTGTGGAAGCGTCTCCAACAAATCAAATCTCTCTTTAAAGAACTTTTCTCATATGAAATGTGGAAGGCTCTCCCACCATAAGAAATCCATTGCGATATGTCTATGATTAATTAATATTAGAGTTTGACCCAACTCATCCTTACAAAATTGGTTGGTAAGGTGAGGAGTGTCACTCTATATAAACTTTTTCAATGCTCTATCTCTAACCAATGTGAGACTTTAGGATCTTCCTAATACGCCCCCTCACGTTCAACATTCTTTTTTCTTGGGCTTGGTGCATGGATATTAACAGTGGACGATACCATATTAGAAATTAACTTAACATATCCTTAAAAAACTGGTTGGTAAGGTGAGGAGTTTCACTCTATATAAACTCTTTCAATGGTCTAGCTCCAACCAACGGTCTTTCAATGGTCTATCTTCTTAAAATAATTGAAACTAGTTCCACTTTCAAGACACTTACTTCTCAAAGGTTAACTGAGAATCCACCATGATGGTATCTCGCTATGGCTCTTCCCGTTGTCTTACCAACTCAATGAGAAACATCTGTGATGAATTTCTTTTGCATAACCATCCGTTTCTTCCATATTACTGTTATTATTTTTATGCATTTCTAAATCTTCATCAATTTGGAGATTCTCGAGAATTTGAATTTCAAGAGTGTGATTTTCCATCCAACCTCTATACAACGAGGAGATAATGAGAGTCAAAATGTTTCTTAGAGCAGTCAGTATATGTGCCCGTTTTCTCCTAATTAAATCGCATCACATTTCTAGCTAGTTAACTCTGGTGAATCATATTAGACAAAATTGAAATAATTGTATCTTTGACTTTAGTGATGGAAGAACTAATATTCCTAATTTCCTAATGATCTCTTTACAAATGCTAATTGTTGAACAAGTGACTCCAAAGACAAAAGGGAGTGAAAATTGTGAAGTGAGAAAATCGTGATTAACTTAAAAAAAAGATTTGAAAAACAATTCATGTTAGTGCATAAATAAAGCAACATAAAATATGAATAAATATTTAGAGAAGAAAGAAAATTAAACAACGAAAATTAAAGAGATATAGATAGAAAGACTACAACGAGATTTATAGAGGTTCGGCCTATCACTTGACTTACTTATTTCCTCAAAAATTTCTTCTTAAGAGTTCCAATAAAATAGTATCTTAACATTTTAAGAAAATTTCCACGGACCTTATTACAACAAATGAGAGATTTTATACAGGTTGATCCCCCAAACCAAAGGGAGCTTTTGACGGTTAATCTCATGAACCAAGCAAAGATTTTACCGACTAATCTCAAGAACTAAACAGAGATTTTACCAAGACAATTTCAAGAACCAAACAAAGATTTTACTAGTACAACCTCAAAAACCAAAGATATCAAACAAGAAAAATGCAGTCATGATGAATATCACTTAAGCACGAACACCTAGGGGTGTTCAAAATTGAACTGATCCAATAAAAAATCGCAAACCAAACTGAAACAGCAAAAAACCGCATCTGGTTCGAATTTTTTTGAGTCATTTTTTAACAAAACTGCACAGTTTGGTTCGGTTTGCAGTTTATATTTGACAAATCGAACTAAACTGCATTATGTTACAACCCAAACTTCACTTATACCACATCTAATCCAAATTCAAATCTAGTATGCCTTATCCTTAGGATTACAAATGATTTTCTCTTCCTCACACTTAAGATTTCAATTTAAGTCTTCTCAAATCTCTCATATTAGTATCACGCCTTCTACTCATCTTCTTTTTGACGTCCACCTCAAATCTTCTTCTCTAGTCTCTCATCTCTTATGTTCTTTCTTTTTCATCTTCTTATTTTTATTCTACTGTTCTCCCGTTCAATTACATTTTTAATGCGCCTCATCTTCTCTGATCTCTCCTGTCTTATACTCTTTATTTTTCACTTTCTCTAATCTTTCACCTCCTCTATTTTTTCTGTTTCATTATAATGTTTTTGATTTTTTTTATGCTACTATATTATGCTTTTTATTCCACTTTTCTCTAATCCTATTTTTGTATATTAACTGAAAAGTTACTATCCATATATGATGAATTTTGTTGTTATTTGATAACGCATAAATGACTAAAGACAAAACTATATTGTTATATACATGTACATGTATATGTATGACTTAATAAAATTTTTGTAAGAAATCGAACCAACCCTAAACGCATTTGTTTAGTTTGGTTTGGTTCTGTTTTATTTCTAAAAGCCAACCGAACCAAACCAAACCACACACTTTTTCTCTTGCGGTTCAGATGACTTTTTAAGTGAAAACCGTCCAAACTGCACCACGAACAGCCATACGAACACCAGTACAACCAAAAATTCTTAGAAGTATCTTTCACTCATAGGGTACTAAGTAAAATTTAAGAACATAAAAAGAATATAAAAGTGAGAGATAAATTTGACTGATTGGTCTTGTCTTATTTTTAAAACAGTGTCACCACCTCTCAAATTTATCTCTCACTTTTATATTTGTTAATCCTTCATATTTGATAGACAATTTTCATTATAAATATATTACTTTAAATAATATTATTTCTTATTTTTAATATAATTTAATTCATAATTTCTTTTATCGTTTAACACCAGTATCTAATATCTGGATCCGTCCTGGTGACGTCCTCTTATGGCTAATTAGTTCATTATTCAACTTGACATGTGAGCAAAAGTAAACCTCAACTTAGTGACAATCTTTCTATAGTTGTAAATTTGTGACAATCAATTATGTAATGCTTACCAAGCAGCACCAAAAGAAAAAAAAAAAAATCAAACCAAAGTTTTAGACACATAAAGTAAATAGACAAATTAGTAAAACTCAATCAATTAAGTTTCATTTTTGTTTTTTTATGAAAAGCATCTATGGCCTATTTAAGCATGATTAGTAATTAACAAAGAATGAGGTTGGGAATTTATTTAGCACATAATGAGAAGTTTCTATGTAGTAGCAGTTATGTTCCAATGATGGTAAGAGGGACAAAGTTTGACTGAATAGCAAAAATATAACACCAAAAAGTGAGAAATTTTTGTTGCTTGCAGAGCAAAGAATTCTTTTCTCTAATCATATCGTTTGTACTCATAACGACATTCTCTATATTTGTTGATGACACTCAATAACATTCTTTTAGCTCCTCTTAGCTAGCACCAAAAGCATATTTTCTTGGTGCTTCTGAATAGTGTAAAAAGTATAGAAAAAACACAAAAGATAATAATATACCTCTAGCTCAAAAAAATTTATATACTCATTCTATTGACTTTTTCTACCTCTTGTTTTAAATAATCTATTATCATTTCCACGTAAGTACACACGCATGGCATTATGGTATTTAATCATCTCATATCAACTTCTATTGGAAGTTTGTACAGAGTTATTATGAAAGATAGGAAAAAAATATTTGGTGGAAAATCTACATTCTTGGGGTTCATTTCATGCCATTATTCAAAGTTGAAAGGCTTTATGAAAAGAAAGTCAGAACAAATTATCTATATTGTTACCTTTTTGTTAAAATTTATCTAGAAAATTTTACAAAATAAAAAAAAGAAAAAAGAAAAAAAGTAGGTGCCACACATAACATGATGGGATTTCTCATCAGCTTCTAATTGAAGCTTGTACAATGTCATAATGGAATGGGGAAAAGATGTTTTCTTCCATATATATATATATATATATATATATATATATATATATATATATATATATATATATATATATATATATATATATATATATATATATATATAAAATAATAAATAAATTTTAAAAATTATTAATGAATATATTTTAGGTGCAAAAAATTTCTCTACTTACCTAACGACTTTTATATATAAGATAAGATACCTTTAAATTGTCACATTTTAGTGACGGATTTTGTTTGTCGATACAAAATATATTTTGTAGTCGGTTTGCATTGTTTTAATTGTTATATTTTGAGACGTTTGACATGTGTTTATGGGTTAAATTTCCATAAACGGTGAAGTTGCGATTTTAAAGCGGATGTAGATCGACGATAGAATATAAAAGCATATTGAAGAAAGACATCAACTCTTTAACGAGAGTGGTGTAACTGTTGAGATATTATCGGGATTGATATACTACTGATATAATAATATAATCTAATATAATAATATCAAATATAATACAAGTTGTGTAAGCCCAGGTCCAATCAGGGTTGTATATAAATAGTCCTAGTCTGTATCAATATTTGTACAATTCAATTCAATAATATAATCCTTATTTCCTTTATTCTCTATATTCTCTCCTCACTAAAAGTGCTTCACGCACTAACAAATTGGTATCCAGAGTTTCTGGTTATTGTTCTTGAGAACTTCACGTCAGAGATCGTGTTTCTAGGGAACATGAATCAATCGCTGCAAAGATGAACAGTACTAGCGGTATTTCGAATTCGCTTCTAATGCTTGACGACAAGAATTGGATTCGATGGAGAAAACGTATGCAATCTCTGTTTGGCTTTCATGAAACTCTAGAAGTGATTACCGACGGCGTTCCTGCGCTGGCTGCAAATGCATCCGACGCACAAAAAACAACCCACAACGAAGCCAAGAAGAAGGGTTACAAGGCTGCATATTACATTCAAATAGCGGTTGATACTGCAAATTTCGACAGAATCTCTCATTCTAAATCAGCGAAGGAGGCATGGGATATTCTTGTCAAATATTATGAAGTGGGTGAGAAAGTCAATGTTGTCAAGTTGCAGACCTTGCATCGACAATATGAATTGTTGTCAATGGGAGAAGACAAAAAGGTTGCAGAGTATGTGTCGAAGGTGGAGAAACTCGTCCATCTCATGAAGGGTTGTGGTGAAGCCCTAACTGATAAAATGATAGCTTAGAAGGTATTTTGTACGTTGACCTCTCACTTTTATCACGTTATCGTAGCTATTCAAGAATCCAATCAACTTGAAACCCTAAAACTAGAAGATTTGGTTGGTTCGTTGGAAGCGCATGAGATTAGGATTGTCGAAAGGAAAGGAGTTCAAGATTCGATATAGTCTTTGTAGGCTCAGTCATGGAAAAAGAATGGTGGTTCCAAAAAATTTAAAGGCAAAGTCGACAAGACTCAAGGCAAGAAGCCTTGGTTGAACCCTCACAAGCAGTAGCCTGAAGATAGAACTTCTGAATCTTCGAAAAGAGGAGGAAATTATCGAAAGGACAAAGAAGAAAGGTAAAGGTGTACAGTGCTATCACTGTGAGAAGTGGGGTCACTTTTCTAAACATTGTTGGTGCAAGAAAGCCAATGGATAAACAAAAGGAAATGACGAAGGAGTGAACCTTGCACGCCAAGATTCACATGATTCTGAAGGTATGATGGTTATGGCTATAGTTGCAGATAACCATGTCGAATCCAAGATCTGGTTCCTCGACTTAGGTTGCTCGAATCACATGACTGGTCAAAAGGTGTGGTTGGAAGATTTTGACGAATCGAAGAAGAGCAAGATAAAACTTGTTGATAATAGTTCGTTGCAATCAAAAGGTGCTGACAACATAGTTTTCACATGAGTAATGGAGGAAAAGCTATGATCAAAGATGTGCGCTATGTACCTGGTACAAACTGCAACCTGCTAAGTGTTGGACAACTAGTCGAAAAAGGTTTCTCAATTGTGATGAAATATGGAGTTTTAAAATTGTTAGACACCTAGAACAATTTGGTCTTGAAATCTCCTCTGTCGAAGAACAGGACGTTTAAGACCATGATCAGTTCGACTGAAGTACTATGTCTAAAAATTGTTGTCGACCACACGGATAGTTGGTTGTGGCATTTGAGGTTTATACATTTGAACTTTTGATCACTCAATCAGTTGATTACTCAAGATATGGTTACTGGTATTCCAAGTTTTGAGATGCTTGACAAATTTTGTGAAGGTTTTTTATTCGGAAAGCAATTTAGAAATTCTTTTGCATCGACTATGCCAATGAGATCATCCTGCATACTCGAAGTGGTACACTCAGATGTATGTGCTCCATTCGAAGAACATACCCTTGGTGGAAACAGATATTTTGTTTAGTTTATTTATGAGTTTAGTCGAAAGTTGTGGCTCTATGTGATCAAGAGAAAGGACGAAGTATTTGACATCTTTAAGAGATTCAAGATACTTGTCGAAAACCAGAGTGAGAAGAAGATCAAAGTTCTGCGAACAGATAGAGGTGGAGAATACACATCCAAGATGTTCGAAGAATTCAGTGGAGAATACACATCCTCTTGTGTTGCAAATCGACAACAAATCAGCCATAAATCCGGTAAAGAATCCAGTTCTGCATGGAAGGAGTAAACATATCGAAGTTAGATTTCACTTCTAGAGGGAAAAGGTAAATTGAGGTGAACTTGAAGTCAGGCATTGCTCAAGTGAAGCACAGTTGGGCGACATTTTCACCACATGATTGAAGATCGACAGATTTCTAAATTTGAGAAAGAAATTATGAATAGTTCAAATTGACTATTTTTAGAGTTATTCGACAACTTGGATTATAGGGGGTATATTGAGATATGATTGGGATTGATATATTATTGATATAATAATATAATCTAATATAATAATATCAAATATAATCCAAGTTGTGTAAGCCCAAGTCCAATCAGGATTGTATATAAATAGTCATAGTCTGTATCCTTATTTGTACAATTCAATTCAATAATATAATCTTTATTTCCTTTATGCTCTTTATTCTCTCCTCACTAAAAGTGTCTCACGCACTAACAGTAACAACAACACTTTAATAATTGAGTTTGTGATCGAGGGTGTCAAAATTTTAGGGTTAGAAAATAGTGTTTCTTTAGCATGCATGAGTTGTCATTTTTTATATGTCAAATTCTAGGATTTTGAGGTAAAATGTGTTAAGTCTATTGAGGGGTATCCAACGTAGTTTTTATATCAGTGTTTCATTGTCATCATGTGGCACAAACTACACCAATATACTCGGTAAGGTGTGTTACAAGTGTATTATTGTTGCGTATTGTATGGTGATCAAATATATTAGGCTCTATTTGTAAGTTAGAAGGGGATAAGAAATGAGTGTTTCTGGAAAATAATATTTGAAAAGAAAAAAACTTTAATATTTTTTGAAATAATGATTTTGTATTGAATGATGTACTAATGTTTATTACTAATATATTTTTTATTTTTAGAATATTATAATAATATAGATTATTATTGAAATTTCTCCAATATAATTTTTTAGTTCTCTAAACTTGAGGTGTTCGCGGGACGGGTGGGTCTAATTTCATTAAATCCAATATCCGACTCAATCAATAGTCTTTGGTTTGTGTTGAGTGTTCAACTCGTACTTCTAAGAGTAAACTCGAACCAAATCAACCCGCTCATCAATGGGTTGGGTTGGGTTGGTTCGTAGGTCACCCACTAAATATAATTTTTTTAAGTCTAAATAAAATATCAATTTAATTAACACATTAATTTTACAAAAACATTAAAAAAAAACATAAAATTTTGTATTTAATTTGAATAATATTTATCATCTAAAATTCTTTTACAATTCAGATCAAATCAAAAAATATACAAATGGTGTAAAGTATAATTTAAAATGTAAGATACATCTCTTCGAATAAATAAAGTTAATCTCTCAAATTTTATTTAGACTTAGACTTTTACAATTAATAAAAACTATAATTATATTTAAAACAATATATGCATGGTAAGAATTATGCTAGATAAATTATAAATAAAATAGAATAAAAATAGAGTTACATGTCAATGGGTGTTGGGTTTGCAGGTTCGTGAGTTTAAAACTTCAAACCTGTTACCCGAATCAAATATTAATGAGTTTGAATGGGTTGGTTCGGATTGGACCCGTACATGATTGGGTTGGGTAAAAATAAGGGTTGGATTGGGTAAGTGGGTTCGCGAGTTGGCTCGTATCCGAGAACACCCCTACTTTGAACTATGAGATATTTGTATTATAAAATAAATTAAACCCCTTAAAACTCTCTCCACCTAAATCTCTCGATATTCTTCACTGCATTCTTCCCTTTTTTTTCAAAGTCTTCTCACTTTTTTCACTTTTTCGTTCACTCTTTCCCTTTTATGTGTGTGTATAATTTTAACAAGTGGTATATATAGCTTTAAGCTCTTGGATTCCTAAGTGTTTAATATTTTGTGTCCATTATAATATATCATTTCCTAAATTTTCGAGAATTAAGGAGGAAGTTTATGTTGAACAACATTGAGAATTATTTGTGAAAGATAAAACATATAAGGTCTTGAAGTTTAATGAGGCTTTTTATAACCCAAAAAAATTTCAAGACCTTGAACAAGAAGATTGATGAGTTTCTAGAGTAGATTGACTATTTTAAGTGTACAACTCAACATGAAATACATGTACTTAGCACAAGAATATATCACAACTAGATTGAAAATATTAAATTCAGCATAATCACTTAATTTGGATTGGCTGCAATCATGAAAGGCCTAGTAATTCACCAAAAGAAGTATATCAGTGATATTTTGAAGAGGTTTATCTCAGTCTGCAATGCAGCTTGTCAATGAGTGTGGCTGCAATATCTACTTATTGAGATGAAGATATGCAAAGAGAAAGAAGTAAAACTAATAGTAAACAAATAATCAACAACTAACCTTGTAAAAAATCTCATAGTTCATGGAAGGAGTAAATAGATTAAAAATAAGTTTACCTTTCTTAGAGATCAAGTAAGAAGGGAAAGATAACTTTTAACAAACTGCAAAATAGGGAATTATGTATCAAATGTTCTAACCAATCCACTCAAGATTGAAAAGTTCAAAGAGACGAGAAATATGTCCAATGTAATAAACGCAAAGACTTTTAAATAAAGGAAGGTGTTGACACTACTAAAAAAACACATCTAACATCGGACGCGAAATGCGTTTGACCTCGTCTACGGAAGCGAGGTAACGAAGGGTGTCATGAAAAGCTACCCCTTATCACCTCGGTTATTAAAACCCTGAGGGGTAAAGCTAATTGCATGTGGGTTTGATTCCCAACATCAACATTTTTATTATTTTTAGAACTGGATGGAGAATAATAACACGAACAACAGTAAGGGAGAACAACAATAACAATAACAAAATTAACAAGAACAAGAATAACATCAATGACATAATTCATTAGGAACCAAAAAAACTACTATGTACACATCATTACATCAAATTATGTGTAAGAAGGAGTGGAAGGAATACGAAAGAAGGGAAAAATAAATTTGAAATAACAAAGAGATGTAATCATTAAACAACTCAAGGTAGCTAGTCTACCAGAAGATCTTTCAAAATTCCAAGATAAAAAAATGTGGAGAATTATTGGAAGGAAACTTGACATGCATGGCTTTTAGACTTTTAAAGATCAGAGAAGAGGAAAAATCAAAAGAATCAATATAAAAGCGAAAGAACTTCGTCCAAAAAAATCAGAGAAGAGGAAGAATCTAAATGAGTACTTCTGTTGAAACTTTATCCAAAGAAATCAAAGAAGAGGAAGTGCCAAATCAAAAACTAAGGACTTCATCCAATGCTGAGAGAACAGAAGCTGTTGTGGAGGTAGAGGTTCAAGTCGTTGAAAGAGACCCTTCTACCGAACTTTTGAGACCCAGAAGAGCTCTTAGGAAGAGGAGATCAAGAAGAAATGTGAAAAGCCAATCATCATCGATTCTGATGACGATGATGAAGCATATTATACTTGGTCATATTTTCTCTCAACCAGAGGATTTAGATATGATTAATAAAAAATGACCTTTTTGTAATTTTATTTAATGAAAGTTTTATTTTATGGTTTCTTATCTGTCAGCTTAATGTTACAACTAATGTAGAGGTTTCATTCTATGGTTTCATACACACTAATCTATTAGCTTTCATCCTATGGTTATATGCTACTAAATCTGAATAAAACCAAAACAAAAATTAAGGAAATGCTTTATACATAAAAATTAAAATTTACAGTAAATTATCTTGTTGTCTTTCTTATATTCTTTGATTCTTGAGGCAGTTTGTACGTTAACCATCTAAAACACCAAAACCAAAACTTAAAACAACCCAAAATAATGCTTCTCAACAACAACAATAGTAATGGAGAACAACAGGAACAACAAGAACAACAGAAATGGAGAACAACAACAACAAGAACAATAATAACATATGAGTGAGAGAGTTTTTTTGTTCTCTATGACTCCTTGGAGAAGAAATGTTCTTTCGTTAGCTGGAGAATTAGTGTTCTTTCTTTAGGGATCAAAAATTGATTTAGATAGACACTTAGAGAATTAAAAAGATAAAGAGTATTTATCTCGGTTAATATAAAAAACCGAGGTAACATAGCCGACTTAAAATTAAAAAAAATAAAGGCACCTTTTTGGTTGCAAAAAGAATAAAAATTTAGGGAGCTTTTATCTCGGTTTTACTGAAAACCAAGGTAAAATATCCGTTGTAAAATCTAAAAAAAAAATAAAGGCGCCTTTTTTATTCCATATAAAACATTAAATAAAATGAGTTGTGAACCGAACCTCAAATCCTGAGCATATATTCATGTCAGTTTTATTTAAACCTGAGATAACTGATTTATTATTATTTAAATAAAACACGGCACTCCGGTCACATGTAACCGTAGTTTTTTATCGTACGTGGTGAAAGCTTTGTCATAAAAAGCGTTATTTATTGTAGTGTAAAGTGTAATTCATGTTTAGAATATGTTAGTTAAGTTACTTATTAGGCAACTAACTACCTATGTTGATTGTGTAATTTGGCCTTGTTAGTGTTTGTAAACCCAACTTGTATCGTATATAACCATCACTGATTCATTAGTGAATGTAGAACACAATTATCAGTAAATGTGAATGGGAAGTACAATACACACAAACTACTTATGCTTTCTCTCTTTCTCTTCTATGTATGTGTATAGTTCTAACAATACTTACATAGTATTATCAGTAAATGTGAATGGGAAGTACAATACACACAAACTACTTATGCTTTCTCTCTTTCTCTTCTATGTATGTGTATAGTTCTAACAATACTTACATAGTATTATTTAAGTCAAATTCTTCTTCCAGTCCGCTATGTTTGGCCTTTGTAATTATTTGGTCATTTTCTTCCGTTGTTGTTAAATTTGGCCACCAATGCAATTTGATCTCATCTTCTCGTAATGACTAAAATTTCTCCTAAAAAATAATATAAATTTGAGGCGTGTGTGAACACCGTCTTTAAGGATTTATCCACCTCATAAGCACAAATTTCGATGATTCAACATGTTCTTTTCAAATTCTCACTATGAATTTGAGGTATTAGAACAATAATAAATAATCTTTAAATTGACCGAGAGATGTAACAAGAAACAAAAATAATAAAGATAATGAAGTATACAAAGGTTTTGTCGGACTAAGTCCAAAAATAGGAGGAAGATATATAAGAGAGAAATAATGTTTAATGATTTGGATTAAGTCAAGTCAACATTATGATAAATAAATTATTGATCAAATTAATTTTTTTTATAAATTATAAATAAAATAAATAAACAATAATAATAATAATTTTTTAAAAATATTTTTTCATATTTCTCACGAAAAATCTATTTAAAACTTTTAAAATATATTCAAAATTTATAACCTATGTTTCCAAACTGACATTCAAGTCGCAAATATATATATATATATATATATATATATATATATATATATATATATATATATTAAATATAGTCATTCTAATTAAATATTTATAATAAAAGAGTCGGTTGAAACTCTTGGAATGATGAAACCTTGGAGTTGGAACTTGGAAGAATTGATTGACATTAAATTGACAATAAATGAACACAAGTGTGAGCTAGAGTGTATATTGGTGAATTTGAAAAGATTAATTAAAGTCCCACATATGAGCTGGAGAGCACACTTTATTAGTGTTTATATAGTTCAAGTGGACAAAATGGATTGAGCCCCAAGAGGTACTCAATTTTGTGGATGAGTGAGAACACACAACCATGAAAAATAACACATGCGCGCCCCACTCTCGCTGCCGTCCGATTGACTCGACTCGGTCCGGTCCGATCTTGAGGTTGGATCTTGACCATTTATTTTTGAGATCCGAATTGGTGAAAATTAACTATTATTATTAATTAATTAAATCGGTGGAAATTAATTACTATTAGTTAATTAAAAATAGTGAAAATTAATTAATATTTAATAATAATTAGTTACAAAAATGGTGACGTGTCCTCCACAAGAACCAAATCTTGACATAATTTTTTGATTGGTTTGCTTGCCCCTCCAAGAGTCAAACGTGTGACTTGCTGACCAAGTGAAAAACGGTTTGTTTTGACTGGGCAGGTTTCACTCTCTCCCCACGTTTTTCTCCCACGATTTTTTCTCCACTCAGTTGAATCTTTTGCTTATAAATAGAGTTCCTCAATTCATTTACAAACTGCCTCCAAAATTCCATATTCGAATTCTCTCTCTCTCTCTCTCTCTCTCTCTCTCTCATCTCTCTCTCTCTCTCTCTCTCTCTCTCTCTCTCTCTCTCCTCTCTCTCTCATCTCTCTCTCTCTCTCTCTCTCTCTCTCTCTCTCTCTCTCTCTCTCTCTCTCTCTCTCTCTCTCTCTCTCTCTCTCTCTCTCTCTCTCTCTCTCTCTCTCTCTCTCTCTCTCATCTCTCTCTCTCTCTCTCTCTCCCCACTTCATCTGAAAATATTCTTTTTTGTTTTTCGAGGGGCTTATCGCGCCATCAACGAGTGGTTTAAACACCATCTAAAGGTGTATCTCTTCGAACGATTAATTACAGTACAACTGATAATCTTAACTTTGAACGAGTTATTTTATCCAAGAGACATCGTCGAAACTTGATTGTTTTGCATAAATTATTGACAGTACGACAAAATGTCTTAAAGAAAACGACCGAGACTCGTTCTAATAATTTTTTTTGGCAAATTTTTTAAAACTGAAAACAACATAGTCTTCTAAATATCAATCTTTTTTCTCAACAAAATACCTATAAAAAATTGTTACGTAACAAACAAAAAGACAAATTGAAACAAAAATAATAAAAATGATCCGATATTACAAATGTCAAAAACATAAAGTATTGTTGAAAGCATTTAATCCATTATTTATGGAGAAAATAAAAGGAAGACGTGACATTTTTATGTAACAAAAACCTAAAATTTTAATGAGAAAATTCAATTGATTTTCTCTAAAACTAGTGGGAAACCCGTGCGTCCGCACGGGTTCTGGGTGTGGGTTGGATCGAATTTATCAGATAAATTTTTTTATATTAAATTGAAATATAAAGTTTTAATATTGAAATAAAAATATTGAATTGATAAAAAATAATTCAAAAATATTTTTAACTTATAGAATATGGTATAATATTAATAAGAGTATAATGTATCAAATATTGTTTAGATTTCATTTACTAAACATGAATAAGAGTAATAGGTAATTGAATGTATGTTATAAAAATTAAATCAAAAAGTGAAAAATAACTATTATATAAATTTGCACGGTACGGGTTTGGGATGGACCGAGTAGATAATTGTATATGTTTTAAAAATAACTATTTTTCTTAAGAACTATTAACCAATTATTGTGAAAAATAAAAATAAAAAAATTTTAAGGTTGATAGAATTGTAATAATGTTTATAAAGTTTAATAGATTAGAAATAAATATCCAAAATTAGAATTATTTAAAAAACAAAATATTATCATCATCGTAAAATAATAATAAGTAGGTTATCTTAAAAATTGTAGTAGTCAAACAAACACTATATGCTTTCTTGTGCTATGAGAATTAACTCTGAAAAACCTTAACCTTAGTAAAAGAATAAATATATACACTTATTAACTATATGATATGATTGTTGGTTTACTTTCCATCATTATAAATTTAAATTTGCTTCCTTCTATTGCCTTATAACAAATTTAGTTTTGTTCTATTTAACCCTTTCTATTTAATATTTATTCATGACTAAAGAATATTCATGACATGAGTGATAAATAAATTCTATTAATGTCTTCAAATATTGACAAGCAGTGATTTTTTAAATAAGCATTATTCAAACTAATGTTTCAAAAACAACAAAGTTAAAAAATGACTTGAAATGGGGCCAAAAAATAAGGTACCTGCAACTCACCGTAAGCATATCATAATTCATTCCAGGTTCCTACTGTTTGTCATTGAGCATAGAAAATTCAGAATATTCATGCTATACATTCAGCTTAAAGCAAGAAAAATAAACTAAAATATGTCTCGGGTTCGATTTTATCAATACTAATAAGCCTCCACAAGTCAGCCGCATTAAACCTATGCCATGTCTAATCTGCAAACAGCCATGAACCTGTACAGAAAAGAGCTAATACAGGGACCAATTCTCGCATAACCTGCAGTTGACAGTTCAGTCCAAAAAACAATCCAAACAGTCACCTACATTCTTTGTAAAAAAGGGAATAATAAACCAAGCCAAGCACAAATCCTGCATTAATACATCATTCAACATACAGTAGCCATACATCATACACATCAAAAACCAAATTCAGACCCAAATAAATAATAGCCATATGATCTATTCATACAAACCCAAAAACCAAATTCAAACCATAAACAATTCCACAATACAATACCCTGCCCTAAATTACAAAAGAAAACCTACTGCACATAACATATTCAGTTCATCCACACTCTCAATACCAATCCACATCATAAATATACTGATACAAAAAATCCAACAACAAAGTTGCAGCCCTGCACATTAATCGAACCAGCAGCACAGAAGAAAAAAACTCGGAGAATTTCTAACATCAACCTTCAGTTACAAAAAGATACTATCCAAACACACTCCTAACAAACCCCATAACTACCTATCATAACAAACTTCCAACATTCTAACCAATTAGTTACAACCCTTAACTAACTATAACAAACTACTAACAAAATAACCAACCTACACCTAACTGTCATAACAGCAAAAACAGAATCATAACCATCAGTTACACTACTTAACAGAAAATCAGAATGGAGAAACAGAGGTAACAGAAATAACAAACTGAAAAAAAAGAGAGATAACTAACCTCAATCTCATTCTCAAACTTCTCCTCCATCTCTCTATATAACAGAACCATATCCACCTTTCATTGAGTTTTTCTCCTCTCTTCACTCTCATTCTCCTTTCATTGGTACAAGCAACTGTAAGAAATAAGTTGTATCTCATGACTTTCTACTTGATCTTCATGAATAAAATAAAATGGAAATAAAAGAAAAGAAATTAAATAATAGAGTAAAACCTGAATTCGTTTCAACTAAAAACCAACATATATATATATATATATATATATATATATATATTTATTTATATAAATATTCATATCATTTAGAAAACACAAGCACATGGGTAAAATAAGCTTGAAGACATGACAATGACCCTGCCGCGAGAAGAAAAATCATAATCAGTCATAGTTTTACCAAATTTCTTGTGTTTAACAGAACTACCAGCTTGAATACCAGATGAATAGTTTTTGGCATCAGTAGGTTCCATATTTGACATATAACATTTTTAAAAGGAAACAACTTTACCGAGAAATTAAAAACTCGACAACATGATAGTAATCTCCTCCCTCTTTGTATCAGGAGTCATCGGTGCTTTAAACGATATCTTGCAACGTCAAGCTTATCCGCTAACGTACCAATTTCGTTTCTCCCATGGTCATCATCACTGTATACTACAATAACCTCTCTCCATCTATAATAGGCAGTGGCTAACCATGTCTGCTATTGCAATCATTTGAAAAATGTCATTAAAAGCAATTATAATGAAGAACGGGAATTGAAGCGAGGAAAGAGTAGGATCTGTAGCTACCTTGTCAACCAAACTCATGTATAACATTTGAAAACATATGTATGTAAATGAGCCTGAAATAGAAAGTTCTATCAAACCCGCTCATCAGTAACATTATAACAACAGTCTCCTCAGCAATCTTCCACAAACCTCATCACATTAACAGCAACCATTCATACAATACCCACCTTTCAACCATTCAAAGCCGCAACAATAATACTCCTCATTCATACTATCGCCGCTGAACCAACACAAACAGCCACCTTGTTACACGAAAATCGTGAATATCTGCCTCACATAAGCACCGGATTTCCTCACTTCAGCCGCTAAATAATCGTGCCAACAACCTTTAAGGTCACAAGTTCAACTCGCTTGCACTGGTTGGTCGGAACTGTTTTCGAACAAACAATTTTAGAATCGCACCACCACCACGGTTCAAAATCCGACGCCGGCATCCCTTTCGTCTGCTATTACGTGGGGTATTTTTCTTTTACCTCTTATTATTCCTGGGTTGCCATGTAGTTTCAAATGTTTCCTTGAATTGTGTTAGAGAAGGATACACTGAAAACTTTGAGTTTTGTTAGATTTATTTTCTCAGTTTTTTCTGCTCCACTCTCTATACAGTCTGCGATATGCAATTTTGGAAGCAGCCAAAAGAGCGGAGATTGCTATCGCAGTAGGATAATAGTGAACGAAGGTGTGCTCTGCAAAATAGAAGAAAAAAAACAAATCAATATTATATATTCTCCAAGCAGAATAGAGAAATCAAAGTTCGACTTAGGAAACTTAGAGGGATGTGAAACAGGTTTTGATATGGTCTGAGAATAAAAAACATACATATAAGATTACAATGAATAGCATGAGATATATCAAACAATATCATAGTATGAATATTCATTAACATACCCTTGATTTGCTGCGCACATCGATTCCTGTTCCACCAATCCTGTTTCAGAAAAGAGTATCACAGATTTAAACACCATGTATCGTCATACATAAGCCATGAAACACTAACAAACCATGAACACTGAACACGTCAATACTTGTAAGAATCAGACACAGCAAAATACTAACAGAGACAAAGTAGAATGAAGTACCATATGTACTCAGCAATTATGTTGTCACTGAATGGAGTGATGTCCCAATTAAGCAAATCCTCCACCCTATTGATGGTGCCATTTTCAGAGTTGATTGCCATAACTCTAAATTTAGCCGAACGCGTAACTTTCTTGTTTTGTTTCTTAACTAAAGAACTCCACATCTTTGATATGATCTGAGTTGCACACTGAGAGGTTTTCGTGATTATCATCTGCCATTGCGTCGAAGGTTCCAAAATCTATGCCATTTTCTACTAAAAAAAAAGAATCAAACACAAGAATCACTCTATTAAGATGCACATTGCATAATAATATTCATTCAAACACAAAAAAAAATCAATCAAGAAGTAAATAACCATTCAAGAAAATATGCAGGAATACTTTGATAGTCAAATCAGAGAGCAAAGTTTACCAAGGATGTAACTTTTTGAAATCATATTAAGTCAATGAATCCTTACTTAATAGTCTTATAGTATTTTGAGTATCTATCTATAGCTGACTAAAACCCTATTCATATTCATGCCCCTACCCCATCTCGTTAAAGCAAAAATATATAGGTTTTGATCACACACCTAAAATCTGTTGATGGATCTGAACCTTGCCATCCCATTTCCTTCCAAAGATCTGATTTAAGTGAAGGAAGCTCCCTGTCAGGATAAGCCAATCTCAACAATAGTAAAAGAGCTTCCTGCACAACAATAAAAAAGAGATTTGAAAATGTAATCCTTTATCAAAATAAAATAAAATGTGAATTACAAATTTATTTTCAACTACTGTATTATAGAATATCAAAGGCATGTAAAAAGAACCATTGTCATCAAATCAGCTATTAAATTCAATTCTCTCAGAAACACTACAAATAAGCATAACAAAACAATCCTCTTTCTTACTCATATCCCTATAACCCATAGCCAATTCAGTCCCAGCAAACAACAACAACACTCCTAAAATCCCCACCGGAAATTGTTTGAAGAAATGCGACAACGAATTTCCCAACATAAAACCCAAAACGAAATTCACGGCACCCAGAATCGCCACACACCCTCCACTCCTCCCACCAAATTTATACTATCCCGCTAATCCACCAGCACCAAGACAGCATGGCATAACGCTAAACCAACCACCCAGAAGATTCATCAACACGACTGTCACTGAAAAATCCTTGGTGGGAAATAAATCAGAAGATAGGTTACAAACTCCTATCACAGAGTTCTTATGTAACCCAAAATCATTAGGCCTTCTTATGAAACCCAAAATCACTCCCAAGACAAACACTATAAAAGCATAAGGTAGTGAAAAAAACATATTTTTCAATGTTCTACCACTCTTTTTTCTCTCGGCACCTTCAATTGAATCGCCCAATTCTTCCTCAATCTCATGTGCATGATCCTTTTCACCAACACCATTTACAACAACAATAAATACAACACAAATAATAGCTAAATACAACATAAATTTGGTTTGTGAATTACCCTCCCAGAGACAGATACATAAGGTGTCGAACCAGCCGCCAAACGCCAATGATGATACCATTTTTTACATTTTACTGAAGCAACATACTTTCGTTGGACTTCAAAGATGATGCATAATAACTCCACTTGTTGCATGATCCAAAACCCTTCATAGCTTAACGATCTTGGCTATGCATGAACAACAAAAAATCAATTAATTAATGTGATAAACAAAACACAATTGACAACATTAAAATGCACACACTTACGGCGACAACCGCAAAACTGCATCAACGCTATCACCACATATCCGCTGCCGGTACCTGATTACTTCAAATACACCAATTGAATGTGCTAATGGTTTAGTTTATGAATCTAAGTAGACTTGACAGAATTAAAATGCACACACTTACCACGATAATAAAAGGCTAGACGCTTTTAACTAACAACTTACCTGCATTTTGGCCACAACATTGACAGTTGCTGAACCATTACGAAGAGTAGCTATCGATATCATCCCGTGCTCTACTGCTCTCAAACCTGACCGGGTCTTTCAAACCTCAGACCATGAAACGCAGCAACGACAACCACTGTGTCATTCCTGCTTTTCATCAAACATATGGAGGGCAAGCTCTGACATGCCTTAAATCGGAAAACTGAAACTGAACAGGTTGTCAATATTGCAAAAATAAATAAAATAGCAGCTCTCTTTCACCATCTCAACATGACAAAATCCAAAAACCATTCAGCACATATTGGAATATTGGTTAGGTTTGTCAATGATAACATAAAAACCCACATTATAAAAGGTCTAATCTATGCACTAACCTTTGGGTTGTCCATACCTCAGAGACCACTGTTCACCCGAAATCAGCCACAGAGAAACAAACAATGAAACCCTAAGATTTTCATTCTTCATTTTCCAGAAACCCTTCTCAAATTGTTGCAAAAACAATAACTATTCACACAAACACACAACCATAGCCACAGAGATCATAATGAAACCCTAAATGTTACCGTCATTTTCCAAATACTTAAAATCCTTTAGAAATTTTTGTAGAAGAAGAAAAAAAGACAACAGATCCGTAGATCCAAAAACACAAAGAACAAAAATCAGAAAAATCTCACCAAAGTTCTGGAACCATAACATCATCTTCATATCCTTCAACACTCAGTAAACTGAGAACATCAAAACCCTCTTCATCACCACTTAGTAACAACAAAAAACCCAGATCTGAAGAAGAAGATGCTCACCTTATGTTCAGATAACCGCACCGTCGGCGAAGCTTCCCTCTTTCGCGTGAGTCAACACCACCAAACCTGAAACAACAAACACCAAATCAAAATCAAAATCGAACATGTCTGAAACTCAATAATAACAATGAAGAAGGAGACGCTGAAGGAAGAAGAAGATGAAGGAGGAAGACGAATAGGGAGAAGACGAAGAGAGGGAAGAGTGAAGAAAGAAGAGGAAGAGAGGGAAGAGAGAGAAGACGAATAGGGAGAAGACGAAGAGAGGGAAGAGTGAAGACAGAAGAGGAAGAGTGAGAAAGTCTCCAACATTGCATCTGGGATTGTGATTAGAAAGCAACATTGGGAGTAAGGAAAACATGAAAAAGGGTACAGTCTGTGTTTAGAGGAGCAACTATCCTCCTCCTGTTCGGTTAGATCACAAACAATAGGACAAATAGTACATTAGTTGACCAATAGAGAGAGCTGCATAAGAAACTAAGAGTTAGATGATAACCAAAGTCAGAATTTAGTCCCAAAAAGTATTATTTGGACTCATTTTGACCCTCAAAATAATAGGTGGCATTTTTTAACCAAAGGGCATCTTGGTCTTTGCCAGGTACTTGTATTTTCTTATTTTATAGATTCCTTCCGACATCTTTGACCAAAAAAGGTAAATATACTAATGCTTATGCACATAAGAACAAAGACTCAAATAGTAAAATGAATCAAATTCCATCATGCTGTAACTAATTAACACAAAAAAAAAAAAAAAAAAAAAGTAATTGCAGGGGCTGTAACATCATATTTTACTCATAGTAAAATGTTTATAATCAACATGTTTTCCATAATCATATTCTGCATCTAGATGTAACAAATTGAATCATTAAATCTATATTCATGTTTCCACCATCAATGACAGCTATTGGACTAGTTACATTCAATTATTACAACAAAAAAATAATTTGCAACTATATATATTTTCCCTTTTTTTTATATTTATATATGTGGCATACACACATCAAATAAGTAGAAAATAATCAAATTCATGTAAATATAAAATAGATGATGAGCAAATAAAAAATCAATTTTGAATCCAGATTTTGCCTGCCATTGAGTAAGACCATAAATCATCTTTTTTCCTTTTTTGGCATATCTTGTTCTAGGGGACTAAACAATAGCTACTAAAAGACATTCTCAATACAGAATGCACTGTTTCTTATGACATAAGAGTGCTTATGAAAATGACAAAAATTTTATTAAAAAAAGTAAACAAACAAAATGATTCATTTTTTAAAACACTTATTCATTTCATACTACTCTAGACCTAATTAAGGATCCTTGCTTAAAAAGCTTTCACTTTATTAAGAAATTCAAAACAAAAATTGGTCACTAGTATATAAAGATAATTTTATGAAATACTAAAATGGTTAGGTTTAACTAGGGCGTGGTAGATCTCGATCTACCGCACACGTTGTTTTGTTTGCAATTTTTTTGTCAGAGTGTTTTAGATTCATTTTCTCTAATATATCCACCCATCTCATTTTTATGAACTTTGTGGATGTGAGTATTTATAATTTTTTAAATTATTTTTAGTCTTTAAAAGTGTAAGGTCTGCATATCCACCCCAACTTTTTTATGAGACGGAACGAAATTTTAGACTCTCACTTTTAATTATGTCCGCTCCATTTTGCCACTTTTTTTTCAAGTTTTTGCGAGATCGATATATATTTGTCACCCTTAGACAACACATTATTTTGAAATTTTATGATTGTGTGCGTGAATTTTTAGTGATTATTATTTCTTAAAGATAATTTTTTTGCAAATATTTGTATATTTCAAAACCAAAATCCACTTCTCATTATGTCTTCCTTCTCTTATTACACATTTTCTCACTTTACATCAAACCATCTCTCTCTCTTTCTTTCACTTTGTTTTTGTTTTTGTTTTCTTTCACTATTGCTAGTGTTTGTCTCCCAAAAGAGACTATAGTTAAGTTTATTTCTCCTCATCAAACAAAAAATCTTGACTCTGAAATTTGTAGCAAACATTTTCTACATACAAAGCATCAACTTCTATGCATTATTTTGGCCTCTCTCATCCCTCCATTGACTTTCTTCATTTCCCAATTCCCATGCTCTCCTAAACAAAAAGAAACTCAAAAAGTCTCTTCTCTTTTCTTGATTTCATAACCAAAACCAAAAGCCTTCAACTCCTTCCATCTCTCACAACCAACCACAAAGTGTAATACTTCTTTTTCCATGCCATGATTAGTGTCAAGAGCAAGAACCAAAAAACATGTCTTGTTTTTCTTCTCCTCCTTCTTTTAATCCTTCTCTTACTATTAAGCAATGCTCCATGTGAAGCAAGTGGTGGTAACAAAGCAAGATTTGACAGATTCAAAGATGAACCATTCAAATCAAAATATAAATTCCATGGTGACTTAAACTTTCAAGGGAAGAACAAGAATGAAGATCAAGTTTTTGGTGATGACAAGAGAAAAGTTTACACCGGTCCTAATCCTCTACATAACAGATAAGTTCATCATCTGAAGAGACAACAAATCCACATCTATTTCTCTAAATTTCTCTTCTTCTTTTTTTTTTTCATTTTGAAAGCACTTTTTGTGCTATATAAGTCTTTTTTGGCAAGTTTATAGATGTATATATGAAAGTTTAGGTTTGAGATTATATATTAATATTGATGATGAGAAAATGTAGTTTAACTACATATATTATATATATTTGATGATGAAATCTTATATTGTGTTATAACTCTTGATGCATTTACCTATTGAAATTCAAGGTTTTAGAAAAATGTGTCCGCCTGCGAATGCGACCACAACAAAATAATTGGTAAGTGTGTGATCGCGACGGTGGTTAATTCACAACGTGACGAACACAATCATTGTTGTAACATTTATTCTGATTGAAATTACGAAAGTTTTTACGGGATCGTAAATTTTTTTAAACCTTAGTGAAATTATTGTTTGTTTAATTTTCTACAACACAAAATTAAACATTCTGCATAAAGTGCTAAGATTTGTAGCAGAGCATACGTAAATGTTTGGTGGGGGACCATGATTGGTTCAAAATATAATATTTATTGATATTTATTTTTAAAATGTGTATATTTAAAGTGATTCTTGTGATGAAATGAATTAATGGTGAGCCATGGATGAGTGTAAAATTTTTCAAAAAACATAACACTTTTAATCATGAAGCTGAGAATCAAATGTCCTTAGCAGTCTAGTCGTATTAATTTTTTCTTTGGTGATTATGATTTAGGTCCCACTTTAATTTCATACTATATGCCAGCCACATATCCATTATAGGGTTGGAGTAAAAATTAAAATGTGTATCCATAGGCATGAGTATCACTTGATCACCAATTTTATGTGATTGTTTTTTTATTATATATGAATTAACCATGTTCATTCTAATTATAGTTTGGTTTTGCGTTGGAGCTAGATTTGCAACATTTATTTGTCTCTATTGTAAATAGAAGTAACTGATATAGTTTTCGTAAATAGACAGTAAATAGAAAATTGATAAATAAAATAAATTTGAGTTTGATTTCTTATAACAATAAATACAAACCTCTACATCAAAATCAAAATGAAAATTTTGCAGATGGCTCCAAAATTTTGTGTTTGGTATATTTATTTTTGTATTGGTTTATTTGTGAGGAGTTCATTGGAGACTACGGGAGTGATAGGTCGTCTTGTCATAAAGGTCTCCTGATTATTTATTTGTGAGATTGACCGCCGATTTATTCGATGGATCGTCTATTTCTGAAATGACCCGCCTAACATGAGAATGAAGAAGTGACGTGTTCATAATCTGCTACGATGTAAAAGAAGATGTAGGGAAATTAACCACGCTTCTTTGAATAAAACAATATTAACTATTCACTCCCACATTTTCTCTTGAGTAGTTGCTATTCCTAAAGGGTATGGGATTCATACCTGATGCGGCTATAAATATTCAATCCTGAAGTTGGGAGGGGGCAAGGAGAGAAATGGATTCGTTGACTTTGATTTTCACTACCTTTGTAACTTTACTGCCAGATGTTACTTTACTTTTTATTTTCTTTTATTTAAATATTGTTTTAATCATATATTTAGCTTTTTAATTATACTAAAGGTACCATAAATGAAAGCTAGCAAATCCTAAGTCGAACAAAGAGATATTCATATAGACATACACTGAGATTCTCACTCTGTTACGTGAGCTAACCTTAAACCCTATAAGAGACCCAAAAGCCTCTAGCAGACCTTAATCGATATGGGTTGCTACATATTATGCTTTTAATAAGTAGAATTGGTGCCCACTATGGGCCTGTTAAAACTAACCTGGGCCACCATAAAAATACACTTTCAGACTATTGTCCTCATGTTCAACCTCTCTGACCATCATGGTGAACAAAAAGACAACAACTCCAACTAGCAAAAAAATATGAAGGTGAAGAAAGCACCATAGAAGAGATGTGCGCTGCTATATGGATGATCTACGTCGTCAAAACTAAACCTTGGAGGATAACGTCCTCCATATCTAGCAGTGCCAGCATGAGATAGGCCCTACAGACAAGGTGGAGGTAATTGATTCCCAACCTCTCTATAACGAGATATAGGAGCAATTGTTTTGGAAAACTTTAAGTCACTTTCATTAGCTAAGTTCGATTAGTCCATCGACCCATATAAACATGTCGTTTCAAACAACACGCAGGTGGCCATCATTTTAGCCCATGACTCCTTCAAGGATCAAGAGTGACACAAACTACACAGGTGGTCTATCTTTCAGGAGTGACATGCCTCTAGGATTCTTGGATCTAAAAAAGGAAAAGAACCAATTGAGGGCGGCGATAGATTTGTCTGCCATACTCTTAAAACAATCGCAAGAGGGTTCGATGGGGGCAGAATGATCAGTTTCACTCGTAAAATACATGCTAACCATAGAATACCATAGAATGCTTGCCAATCAATTTTAATCTGGGGGAGTTAAAAGCTCCAAAAGCTGAGATAGCCTTTTGTGAAAAGGACGTTGCGAGAACCCACCCACATAATGACAATCCCATGGTCATAACCGTAAGATATGATGATTGGAAAATAAAGAGGGTCTTGATAGATCAAGGAAGCTCTGCAAACATCCTCAACTAGAATGTGTTTTAGAGGCTTCACATGGACTTAGATGACCTTGAGCCTTTCCAAGGATCGTTGGTAGGATTTTCGAGCGAATAAGTGCATGTGAAAGGTTATCTAACATTGAAAACTACCTTTTAAAAATAAGAGAATGTTACGCAAATAAAGGTAAGGTATCTTGATGTGAATTCCTTATATAACATGATTATAGAGTGGGCTGCCTTTAACCAGCTAGGAGCCACCCTATCTAAATTGTATATATGTATGAAGTACCCGCTCTCAAATGGGCGAGTCGGGGTTATCCAAAGAGATCAAGAGATCGCCTGAAATGCTATGTAGAGAAGCTGAAGTTGAACAAAGTCAAGACCGTGGGCATAAACGCCGTTATTATGGAGTTTGAGGACAAGTCACTAAAGGAGTCTCTCATTATGATTATTTACATGGAATTAAAGAGCAAACATATATCATCTAGATCGACCTACGTGGTGATCACATATGTTGAAGCCTTATATTGGATTCCTTGTCTCCCCTCAAGGTGATTATACATGTTGAATCCTCATACATGAATCATTCTCTCCCCTCCAAGTGATTACACATGTTGGAACCTCATATAGGAATCATTCTGCTAGTAGAGGTGATTACACACATTAGATCCCCCAGCGAAGGAATCTTTTTTCCCCTTAAGGCGATCATAAATATTGGATCCCTATGAAGGAATCCATGTCGCCCTTGGAGCGATATTAGTACCCCTAGGAAAAAGCTCTTGCTCTCCAAAATAACAGCTAATGCCATGTTATGAAGTAATCCACGAAGATAAATTGGAATCATACAAATTCATCATTGATTTAAGACTTATAAAAGGAAAAGGAGTACATATTTGTTAAGGAAAGATGATTATAGAACCTTGGGTGTTATTACAAAAGGGTCGCTAAAGGCACATATAAATAAGCTCTAAATTCATTGATCCTCAAAAGCACCCATAGAGTGAGCGATGTCTTTTTTCGCTTGGGAGTCAGTAAAGGTGGTTTCTCCAATAGGAGGGACCTCCTCGTCGGCCATTAACTGACCACCACAGACCACCTTAAACATGTCCATTTGAATCAAATCCAACCTCAGATAGAAGATTGATTGTTACCTGTTCTTTCGCTCGCTCAAAGTAAAACCATCTTTGACTTTCCTCAACTAAAGTTTGATTTCCTTCAATTGATTGGCGTTCAAAATCCCACAACTAATGTGTGGATCACATCACTGTCACTTGGAGACATGTCCCAGAGTCATCCCACGCATGAGGGACAATCCTTACACGTGAGGGACTCACCCATGCATGAGGGACAAGCCTTACACGTGAGGGACTCACCCATGCATGAGGGACTCGCTTCATGCATGAGGGATTCACTCGTGTAAGAGGAGGAGGATGACAAGACTAAATCACTTTGTCATTTCCAACTCTCGTAGTTTAGAGATTGCGTATTAGTATATTTGTAAGGGGTCCATGGGAGGCGATGACAGTGATGTGTCATCATGCCATAAAGCCCTCTTAATCGCCTATTTATGATATTGATAGCCTATTTATTCGATATCTCGCCCCTTTATTAAATATGTTGTCTATTTCGGAAATCACCCGTCTAACATGGGAATGGGGAAGTGACGTGTCCATGATCCGCTAAGATGTAGAAGGAGTCGTATAGAAGTAAACCATGCTCCCCTGAATAACAGGAGATTAAGTATCCACTTCCAGATTTTTTCAGAAGCAATTGCTATCCTCAAGGGGCATAGGATCCATACTCAATACGACTATAAATATCTCAATCCTAAAGTTGAGAGGGGACAAGAAAATATTCATAGAAAAGCTACATATACAGAGTTTTCAATCCTCTTACGTGAGCTAACTCTAAACCCTACAACATACTCAAAAACCTCAGATAGCCCTTAATCGCTAAAATTTGTCACGTATTGTATATTTAGCAAGTACAATTTTTAAAAAATATAATAGCAACCGGAGTTTTTTATCAATGGATTTCCTTCTCTAGTGAAAAAAGGATTTCCTTACTACCATAAGAGAGGATGCAATAATTATTTTTGGGTGCAGAATATAGCATTATTTGGAGAGCATATATTTCCTCCATCATCATTTAATTTGTGCAGTATGAACAATATGTTCTATTTTATTTCAAATGCTTCACAATTATGGAGGACTCTCTACAAACAGCCAAATTTGAGAGTTAATGCACTGAAATGTATTCACCGTCAATTCCAACCAAAAAAATTATTGACATTACTTTTTAGCCTACAGTTTTTTTTTTTTACATGCATGTATAACATGTGGTGTCTCAACATGACTTATTCATATTTATCAACGAGATTGACAAAATCACATAAGTTGTAGTGATTTACTCATACTCAAATTTATACTTAAAAAAGTTAAAAATTTAATTTTGAATTAAAAAAAAATTCTGAAGCCAAAACAAATTTTAATCAAAAGCAAACATGTCAAAATCAACTTTATACATTCAAAATCAATCATGACTACTCTCTTAAACATAGAAGTAGAACTAGAGATAGGCTAACATCAAATTTTTAAGAAAACAGGATGCAGCTGCAGTGTATGTTGTTTGACAGCAATTCTCTGTAGTATTACCTCAGATGTGACTGCAATTTTTTCAAAAAAATCATGACAAAATATTATAGACTTCTCTCTCTTTCAATATATGGATGTACAAATACACAAACCCGTGAAGAATGTTAATGTTAATAACATGCATTTTAGTACTTTCTTAAACACACTATTTATGATTTGGCATAGAACATCCTAAACTACAACTGTGGATATAATAACATTTGGCATAGAACCGGGATCCTAAAATGGATGCATGGGACAAGAACAAGAGTTGAAAAGTTTATGTCGAAAAGAATCGACAATTTTGTTAATTGTTACCATCAAGTATAGTGTTTGGATAAAAGAAAGCAACACTAACAAAGGCAACAATATTATAGGATCACTTCACGAGCATGTCAAGTCATTTTCTAGGCAACAGAATATGTCATAGCAAACATAAATGTACACGACAAAGCTGTCATTTAAAGCAAGGTTCCTCACACACAGAGAGACCCCTTTGAGTATCTTTAATGAAATGAAGCATCCTGCATTAATAGCTCATTTGGAAAGGACAATAATTTCTATTTTTTCTATAACTGGTACTGAGCTTCACTATTATTTTCTGATGGGGTAGTTGAGTAAAAGGATTCATGCTTCAATGACAATAATGACAAACAAGAGCAAAGATTTGCAATGCTGGTAGGACTAGAATGGAGAAAGAATAGCCAATTTACCAATGCAAAGACAGAGAGGAAATGAGAGAGGGGTCCATGTCTATGTCATAAATGTAGTAATGAAATCTTTAATTTCTTCTTATAACAGTTGCATGCTGGATTTGTGCTGTGAGCAGGAAAGTACTTGGACACAATATATAAAGAAGAAATTGTTCCTTATTAATAACTTTTTTTTAATAAAATAAGGGAAAGATGGTTTAGTTCAAGTCAATATGATTTTTTAAACTCATGAGCATTTGTTTTCAGTTCGATCTTGCCGACCTTAAAAAGACAAAAATATAAGATAGTCAATGACAAAAATTAAATTAAATTATTTAGATAAGTGTCTTTAGGCTCAAATGCAAATTTTAACATAGGAAAAGGAAATTTGAATGGAAACCTCCTCTAATCTATAACCAAAGGATTCAGAAGAAACAAAATGGAAAAAGAATCAAACAATTAGTACGAGTTTGAATTCGTGGTGACTGAAAAAATCACTGTGATTTTGTCAAGCTCGCCGTGATTCCAAACATGCATTAAGAAGAACACGTCAATTTCTTGAACTACTTTTCATAATAAAAATGTGTCAAAGATGACAATGCTGTTGAACTTGAATGCATTAACTATTTTCATAGTTTCACTCCAGATTACATGTTCAACACATAATCAAAGCAACTCAACAGACTCAGAAAACTAGCAGAACTGAATAGCTTTACATTACACTTGTATACAGGCAGGACACGCCATAAGAGGAAACACCAGCATACATTTACTGTAAAGAAGTTACGAGTCTTAACATCTTATGAACAAAAGTAACAACTCAATGGGTAAACAATCTACCTCATGCAGATGCATGATCTAACTTTAGTAACTCACAGTTTAGAGGCACTATTTTTAACTTTACTCAATGCAGTTGCAACTTTTGAACCAGATGCTCGTCTTAAATGCTTGCAGATGAAATCCCCAGCAATCATAAGTTTTCCAAGGTCCACATTAGTTTTAACTCCAAGTCCATTCAGCATATAAACAACATCTTCAGTGGCTACATTCCCAGTTGCACCCTTCGCATATGGACAGCCTCCAAGACCAGAGACAGATGAATCCACTGTGCTGATCCCCATCTTTAAAAATTAATGAACAATGTTAGGTAAATAGGAATAGTTTTTAGGGTAAAAATAATATTATTTTAGCCCAATGGAAAAATCTGATTTTTAGCCCTATATAGTTTTTGTTTTTCTTTTACTTTTTAGAGTCTATATTCAACAAAAAATAATGTTTTTGTCCCTCATGAATCTCCTATCATCAGAAACTAAAACACATACTAAAAGAAATAAATTTTTGTAGGGATACAAGTTGAATTTTGTCAATTATATGGAGACAAAACATTCAATCATTGTTTTGCTATACAAACATACACAACATTTGTAAATTTTCATTCTTTCGGCAGACTATAACAAGATATACATTCACTTCCATTTTATTTAGATTGCAAAGACCATACATGTGAATATAAAATGAAAGACAAGGACAAATCCAAGTTATCTGTTTAATAGGAGCAAAACTAAAATATTACACATCTGATTAGTTTTAGCATTTGAAGGGGGAAAGCTACATCTGACATAAATTCCAAAAATATCTTATATAAAAGGGCTGTCCTAATAAGATATCAGCATATGAACAATAAAGAGTGTTTACCTGTAGTGAAATTAGAATATTTGAAAGTGCCTGACCATAAGTATCGTGAAAATGGACAGCAAGCTTGTCAATTGGAACAACATCAAGAACAGCTTCTAGCATAGGAATGACGCTACCTGTTAAGATGAGAAAGACCAACCAAATCAGAATATTTGATAATGCAATCACCTTAGACTTTTCATTGTATTCCATGTAAAATACCGTCTCAACAATGATCGTTAGCACCAAAACGTTATAATTTTTTAATAAAGGATCTTCTACATAAGTACGTATAATATAATTAATCATTTACAGAGCTAAGACAAGATCAGGTTTTGTTATATCAAGAAGTCAGATCAACAAGATAAAGATCAATAGCCTTTTAATGTGATAGACGAATACACCAACACAGTAACCAAGACCAAAAACACCTAAACATAAGCAACACATGAAAGAAACAATACCAGGTGTGCCAACACCAATTGTATCCCCTAATGAAATCTCCGAGATCCCCATCTCATAAAGTGATTTTGCAACGTATGCTACTTTTGCGGGAGCAATTTTTCCTTCCAAAGGACATCCCACAACACATGATATGTATCTGCAGTGTGTAATTTAGTCACACAATTGACTATATAATTGCTATGATGAATTTGAAAGAAAAAAAAAAAAACAGTATACTGTTTTAAGATTGTTTAAATAATTTGAAAAAGTAAATATATTCGAGTAAGGATGATTGGGAGTCTGGCACAGATTCTACTATCTGAAAAACCATATTTTTAGCTAAATCTGGGAGAAAACTTTGTTTGCGACAGCTCTCTTGGGAAGCTAGTAAACATAACTTTGCTTTAAAATATGCTAATTCAAACACACTAAATCACCTTTCAAGCTACGCTCTCTTCCACTCAACAACTTGTATATCCAATACGGAAAGATTATGGTCGACAAAATTCCACTGATGAGTATACAATATTACCGCCAAATATAGTCATTGATGAAACAAATCAGTTTATGTTTCAACTTCTAATGAAACACAAATCAAAACCTTTCTTATACTTGATGTCAGAGCTAAATGAAACTGCCAATGTGGAAATAGGTACTTCAGCTCTGTTAAAGGGAAAGAAATTGAGAGAAAATGAAGTTCATCTTTCATGTATCTAATGAATATTTGTTACAATGAATGATTCAATTCAACTGAATCCAAGACTTTATAAGAGCTATTCTTCCTCTGAGATCTAAATCACCCACCCTTTAGACAGCTAAGCAAACCGACAAGTGATGTGTCAAGATTATTATGAAAATACTAAGTCCTTTGTGTTTTGAAATCAAGATGTGTCCAAAACAAGAATTGACCATACACATGATTAACCCATTTGTTTTAAATAGAAGGAACATATAAGTTTTTAGAAAATTCTCAAATTTATCCATCATTAAAAATGTAAGAATAAAAAAATCATACCCACGAACTGGGATCTTGAGGCTTCTAGAAGCTGAAGCAATATCACGGCAACGAGCAAGGTTATCCTCAATGCCACAATTGAGATTTGCTTTAGAGAATGATTCAGAAGCAGCAGGAAAAACAGCCACTTCCTTAGCTCCAGCAGCAACAGCTGCCTCAAAACCCTGGAAGAAAGGGGGTCAAATGATCATAGCCATCCACAAATTCTAAATCTAATACTACATTTACCATTAACTATAATTCTTACTTTGAGATTTGGAGTTAAGACGGGAAAGCTAGCACCTTCAACGTCTTGAATTGCTGTCAATACATCCTTTGCATCTGCCAACTGAAATCAGTTAATAAGATGTGAAATTGGTTGGTCAGAGGATCACAAGATTCATTAAACAGCGTACAGATGAACAACATTTCAGAAATATAACAGAAAACATGATAAACACTTCAACAAAAAGGAGGTATAGATAGTAGTAACATATGCACAAGAGACCCTGACCAAGTCTTGTAACAAGTAAAGAAAAGACACAATCACTATTCCTGATAACAGGCATGGAAATAGAACTTTTAAAAGAGAAATATAGGACTAGTAATTGAGATGAGAATCTCGGGACACATTGAACTGACAAATAAAAGCCTGTATGAGATCTAATGAAAATATCTTAGAGAAATATGGTAGAAAATGAACTGTAAATAAATAATCATGAAAAATATATATATGAGAAGAGCATTTAGTTGTCTCTATAAAATCACAAATGATTATTTATCTCAAAGAAAATTAAACGTATTCTTACCTGGGGCACCCATTTTGGTGAGACAAAACTTGTAGCCTCAACAACAGACAACCCCGAAGAAACTAGCAGTTTTATCAATTCAATTTTCACATCAGTGGGAACAATAACCTTCTCATTTTGCAATCCATCCCTTGCACCAACCTCCACTATCCTTACAAAATCTGGAATATTTTTAAGATGCTGAAACATTGTATGTAGTATTAGTCATGAATTCTCCAACAAAAGAACAGTCCGAATAAAAGATGTTAATGATGCAGGCAATTGCTAAATTGGCAATAAGTCAAATAACTATCCAAACACCGTTACATCATTATCAAATGCACAACTTAGAGACATAAAATAAAAATAGACTTTTTCATTTTAAAAAAATTATATATTTAAAATGGATGTTATGTAATCGGTAAAGCATGTATCAACTTAATTGTTGCTTAACAGCGTGTTTCTAGCTATATTAAAATACAAAACATTAGAGAGGAAAAGTATACATTAGATCAATTGCACCTTACTTGAGAACTCCTTTGTGCATTTGTCATTGTGAT
This sequence comes from Vicia villosa, assembly GCF_029867415.1. Classification (NCBI taxonomy): domain Eukaryota; kingdom Viridiplantae; phylum Streptophyta; class Magnoliopsida; order Fabales; family Fabaceae; genus Vicia; species Vicia villosa. The sequence continues at coordinate 757,216 of NW_026704957.1, read as the reverse complement.
CGGCTGTAAAATGACGATTTACCACATAGCTGGCTGCATGATGATTATTAATTGCCCCCGAGGTCCAGTTCAGGCATCGAGACAAAACGTTTCTATTGTATTTGTCAAATGTGTTCCTAAGTTCTCTTGTGTTTGTAATTTCCCTGGTGCATTCAGGATTTGGAAAGTAAAGAACGTGTGGTTTAAAATAAAGGACAATATTTCCTTCAAAAAAACTACCTAACTCAATTTAAGAAAGCAATTAGTATAACCAAACAATATGTATATATTCCTCCTTCTACAGATATACATATCTTCTGCAAAGTTAGATCTTTATTATCCTCAGAGGTCCAAACAGCAACAGGGAAAAAAGTACCCATTCATGAACCTACAAAAGCTATCCATCTTCCCCATTTATCCATAGGCAATATCAATATGTATGCTACTCAGTAATCATAAATAAGAATGTCAAAATTGAGATCCTATATAGGGTGACAAGAATGAGAAAACACATTAAAAGAATGACAACACATATTTACCTGAAGAACAATATTACAATTAAACATACACATAAGAAATTATAACCAACAAATCACAACAAACATTTGATTAAACAAACATCAATCAAAATTTACAAGGTTGCATACAAAAACAACTCATGGCTCATATAACATAAGTTTTTGACAACAAATGTCATTAAAACACCAAAGGAAATAGTCCAACTCTAGTATCTAAGGACTTGTTTGATTGTGTTTTGGTTTTTAGTTTTTTTAAAAGTAGTCCGTCCATCCCACAATAATCTACCTATTAGACATTTTCAAACAAATTAAAAAAAAAGTGTGTATATGAAAGAGAGAGATAATCGTAATTTTTTATGTGTTTTGGACCCTCGTTCCATTTTGGGGTTAACTTTGATAACATTAAAGCACCTAGATGGACAAATTTAAGATAACACATCAGCAAAATTGTCTCTAAAATATGACCGACATTAAATTTGTCCATCTAAAGTCTAAACATTGTCATCACGTCAACAAAATTGGCCCTAAAATGAGATGAGGACCGGGACCAAAACTCCAAAATATTAGAAATTAAGGGACCAAAAAACTGGTTTTTAAAATGTAGGGATCAAAACTATATTTTTTTTGAAAATAGAAGGACCAAAATTGCATTTAAGCTTTCTTTTTACTAAATCACTCTTATCATTTATTGGTATACTCATCAATATTATAAATACAAAGCGAAAGATATTAACTTCAGAGTGATACAAGTGGCATTGATTAGATGGTACAACTGGGAAAAAATATTTAATATTGCCTTGAGAATTGAGAGTATCATTTATTTTGGATCTATTTTTTGTTAGAAATAGGCCAATTATTGTGGGATGGAGAGAGTTTCATATGTTTTAAATTTTTAAGTTTTCCTTGGTTTTAAAACTAAAAAAAATCAAAATGTGAGGCTTAGATTCTTGTTTTCAATATTATCTTGATAGATTCTTGTTTTCAGTATTATCTTGATAGGGAGGGCAGATGCAGGTGAGAGTGAAAGAGGGCAGATGTGTGTGAGAGTGAAAGATTGATTTTCTCACCCGCTACCACTAATTAGGTTCAACCCAGATAATATTCAACTCCAGTTCAATAAGAAATCAATTGAACAGGGAAAAATTATCACAGCACTGATTTGAAGACTTAACACATCAATTTGATAGAGGAATTGTAAATTATTTCCACGTAAACTTATCACAGCATATCAGAAAATTTGCAGATCTCACAATCGTACAATCCTCCCCGATGATCCTACATCTATTTGGCAGAGGAATTATCCATGATTCTTCCACCAAGAAGTATCCTCAAATCACTAAATAACTTCCAAATAACCATACAATAATGTAAATCAAAATGTACTATCTACAACACCAAATTCAGAAGGACTGTTGCATTGAGTATTCAGTATCCCCAAGTTCAACTTTTGAACCGAACAATGCATTTGCTCACCACTGTTAATTGAACATATGCATTGAACAGAGAACAGTTATAAATCAACTCAATTGGTCAAAAGACTAATAGAGATTAGAATAGTGAGTCCGTTAGTTGTTACACTTCAGTTATCACAGCTATGAAGTTAGTTAGCTGCTAACGCATCAGAACTCTATGGGCATTCAACTCATTGTAATTTACTGACTGATCCATTTTCACAAATTCAAACCATTGATACAAATAGTATTTTCTCTCTTTCTCCATTTCCTCTCTTAAAAAAGACTAAAGGTGTGTTTAATTAATTTACTTGAGTTTATCTACCGGTATAAGTATTTGTGAGATTGCTTGGGATATCTTGCGGAAAAAAACTTATGATATATCGATAAGTTCTTTTCAACTTATTTCCCTAAGCTCTTCAGCTTATAAAAACAGTTTATAGCTTATATGCAAACAGGTTACACATAAGAACTTATACAATAAGTGCTTACTCTCTAAGCACTTAATTAAGTTGTTTATTCAAATAAGTCTAAACAAATAAAGCGAGGATTTAACAAATTCAAATAATGAGAACCTAAAAACTTCAACTATAATCACCGATACAGAACCAATCGCAACATTAACCAGCAATACAGCAACAATTTCAATTATAACCACAAATGATGAAACAAAAATGAAAGGGATTTTTTGGTGATTACCGAAAATCAAAAGATTCAACTGTGCGACCTCCATCGATGGCAGCATAAGATGAAAACGTTGAATTTGTATCAATGGTAGCATGGTTTGAAAAAATGGAAACAAGTTGCGATTGGTCCAAGTTTGAGTGTGCGCGATTCGAGAATCGCGCCCTTTGTATAATTTTGTGCATATTGTTTGTTAACACGGGCACTTGTAATTTGGTGAGAAGGAAAATTAAACAGTTTAGACGAAAGAACGTTAGGAAGAAATAAATTCAATGTTTTCGCGATGTGATCAGGATTTTAATTTTCAAACAAATGTGATCATCACGGATAAGGACGACAACAACTACAACAATATAATAATCCTTCCCATATGGGAATAAAATAATCCCTCCCATTTGAGTAAAATGTTCTAAAATAATTGATTTATTTCAATTTTTAATATATTTTTTTTAATTTTATCTTTTATTTAATAAAAATTTATCTCTTTTACTTTTATAAATTTTTCTTAATCAATGTGAAATGATGTGGGTCACTCATTGTGGAACGGATGGAGTAATAATAATATTAATAATAACACTTTTAACTTTTTTTTTAATTTTTTAATTTTGTTTCCCCTTTTATATAAATGAGAGCGTGATAAAATAATAAAATAATAGAATATAGAGTTAAACATGTTTTTAGTCCTTATAAATATCTTTAAATCTAGTTTTAGTCCCTAAAACATTTTCGCTCAAACAATCGTTCTCGTAAAATTTTTAGTCTCTATTTTTTGTCTCTGCCGTGTATTCCACTTGACGGAATCCTACGTTGACGTTGGTTAGGCAATTTTTTTTAATTTTTTGATAAAAGGTAACGCTGAATAATTAGATGTTACGTATTTATTACCCATTGGGCAACTTAAAAGACTGATATGTGCACTTAGAATAAAATTAGGAAAATATTTAGCATACAAAGAGGATTTTCGTTCTTGGAGATAACCCTAACTGAGTCCATCACTTTTAACTCCAAGTGCTAAGTCTGGGCAGAAGGTTCGTCCATACTCCATTCCTTTCTTCTTCAATAGAATTCTTACAGTTGGTTCAACATAGTCTTTGTAACATATTGTGTATTTTCGTTTTGGTAGCAGAAATTTGTTTCCATTATTATCATGTTTGCTTTGTGGTCCCAGAATCATCTTGAAAGGTGCATGCTTGTGGTACCTCGACATTGAATTTGAGGTAGGTCCACATGTTTAACTTTATATTCTATTCTATTGAAGTTTGGTCTAGGGTTTATATTTTACTTGCAGTGTATTAAGTGAATAGGGTTTACTGCATACAAGTGTTATATGTGGGTCCATTATTTGCTGTTATTTTCCCTCTATTGTGTAGGCATGGGTGTATTTAAGATAGTATTTTACACAAAGGATTGTTTTATAAAAGACCCAATGTTAAAGTATAAGGGCGGAGAAGTTTACACATCTAATGGTCAAGATTTTGACTATTAGTCTTTTTTGAGATGTGTGATTTAATTAAGGGAATGGATCATGGGTTTGAATAAAATAATGTTAGGATGTGGTGGAAACATGGTGATGGTAGTTTAGAAACTAGTCTAAAACCATTTAGGGATGATGGTGATGAATTTGAGTTAACTTGCTTTGTTCAAAAATACAAAGGTGAGGTTAAAATATACACTAAGCCCAAACCAACTAAAGGGGATGCAACATTTATGGAGAATGCAAGAAAAAGGAACAAGGGGATAAAAGGTGAAGATGACATTGATTCATGTACTGGTGAGGGTTCTAATGATGAGTCTGTGAAGTATATTAAATTTGAAGATAGTGAACAAGAAAGGATAAATGGATTTGATGAGGGTTTTGATGAGGCTTTTGGTGGTCAACCCATAAACTTACCTGCTGCAGATGGTGCAGGCTCTAGTGAGGCAGTGAAACATAGTTTTATTACTCCAGAGATGAGTAAGAAACACGCAATTAAAGATGAGTATATGACTTATGAGCATGATAGTGGTGTTGAAGATGATAGTGGTGATGACATGCCAAATGTTGTTAGGTTCGATGAGAAAGATGGAATTACAAAGGATTTTAAGTTCAAGGTGGAAATGAAATTTTCATCATTAAGGCAATTCAAGAGTTCTATTTTGGAACATAATATATTGAATGAAAGGGATGCGAGATTTGAGAAAAATGATGTAGTGAGATGTAGGGTGGTTTGCAAGGAAAAAACAAAATGTAATTACACTGTATTGTGTAGTAAAGTATTAACATCAACAACATTTAGAATCAAGATATTGTATGCTAAACATAAGTGTTGAAGTCAGTTTTTTAACAACAGTGCCAAAGCTGATTGAGTTACAAATGTAATTGTTGATAGGATGAAGAACAATAACAAAATGAAGTTGAATGATGTAATTGCATATAATAGGGATAGGTATGCTACTGAAATCCCAGGTTGTAGGGCATTTAAGCCAAGACAGGTTGCTAAAAGGATAGTGGGGGAGACTCTAGCAAACAATACAGTCTATTATGGTCATATGGGGCTGAATTGAGGAGGGCTTCACTAGGAAATACTTTCAAGCTGAACAATCAAACTCAATGTCTAGGTTTACTACCAAGGTTTGAAAGATGTTATATGTGTTTTGATGGAACAAAGAAAGCTCTAAAATTGACTTATAGGCCATTTATTGGACTAGATGGATGTCATCTAAAACACAAGTATGGTGGTATATTATTAATAGCTATGTGAAGAGATCATAATGACCAGTATTTACCTATTGCATTTAGAGTGGTAGAAAATGAGTCAAAGGACACTTGGAGTTGGTTTATTTAGCTACTTCTTGAAGACATTGGTGAAAGAAGATGATGTTTCATATTTGACCAACAAAAGACATGTAAACTTCTCGTTCTATTTGGTTTATTAGAAGTTATTTGAATTACATTTGAAATGAATTGTTTTACTTTTTTTTCAGGGTCTTGTACATGTGTTTGAGGAGCAATACCCAACACTTAAATATAAGTTTTACGTGAGACATTTGTATGCTAACTTTAAGAAGAGGTTTGGAGGTGGTACCGTCTTTAGGGATCTCATGATGGCTACAGCTAATGCAACATATCATGAGGCCCGTGAACAATTCATGCAGAAAATTAAGGAGGTCAACAATGATGCTTTTGAATGGTTGGAGGCAATTCCAAAAGCAAAGTGGTGTAAGCATGCATTTCGTTTATATTATAAGTGTGATGTATGGATGAATAATTTAAGTGAATCCTTTAATGCAACTATCTTGCTTCAAAGGGATAAAACTAATTATAACTATGTTTGAATGAATTAGGTCTTATATTATGGGTAGGTTTACAACCTTGAGAGAAAATGTTAATGGGTATAAGTAGAGCTGTCAATATGGGCTACCCGAACCTAAACGGGCCGGTATTGGCGGGCTCTAGACTTTTCAGGGCTGGGCCAAAAAGGTCATGTGTAATATGGGTTCGAGATTTACTACTCGAGCCCAGCCCTAGATGGGCTTCGGGCTACCCGGCCCTAAATGGGCTTTCTTATTTTAAAAAAATTAAAATAAAAACTCTATAATATTTATTATAAATAAAATTAAAAATTATGTTATTTTAAACATAATACATTTTTAAGTAATGTATTATCTCTTATAAATACTATAATGTGTTTCTAAATACAATATATGTCTAAATTGTATAAAATAATACTTGAATATTTATTAAGAGAAAAACTAATATAATACGATGAAAAAATGTTGATTATATTAATGTATAATATTTAAAAGAGAAAGATTGAATAAAATAGAGATAAAATTTAGTGAAGTGAGAAAAATCAATATGCTATTTTGGAGTAAGATAATATAAATATTAATATATTTTTTTAAAATTTTATAACTATGCGGGCCTAATGGGCTAGCCTTAATAGGTAGCGGATTTTTCAGGGCTGGGCTAAAAAGGCCCTGAAAAATATGGGCTCTAATTTTAAGGCCCAAGCCCTATGATTCTTCGGGCCTGGCGGCCCGGGCCATAGGATCATGTCAAAACCACTTAAGAGATTAGATAGAGAGATTGAAAAGAGTCCAATTTGGACAACAACTTATGCAGGACAATTGATATTCCAAGTTACCCATGTCATGTTTACTGACAGTTTTGTGGTTAACTTGGCCAATCAAACATGTTCATGTAACTTTTAGAATCTCATTGGCATTCCATGTAGACATACAATTTGTGCAATCCATAGGAAAGTAGATGATCCCATTAATTATGCCCATAAGTGCTATCACAAGTCAACTTATGTCAAGTGTTATGAAGAATGTATCACTCCTTTGAATAGCCAAAATAAGTGGCCCAAAACCAATGATCCTATCATTTTCCCTCCTATGTTCAAAAGAGTCCTAGAGATGCCAAAAAAATTAGAAGACAGAACCTGATGAATCAAATGCAACAAAGTGGCAAAGAACAAATACTACGAATAAGTCCAAGACATGTTTGGAGTATGGGCGTAATATTAGGACATGTAAGAAGAACAAACTGATTGTTCTACACAACAACCAAAATATCAAAACATATTAACTACCTATCAAGTTAGACTGGAAATGTTCAAAAGGCAATCTCAAAAAAGGTTAGTCTAGTGCTTTTGATTAATATTTGTATAACCATGTGAATAGTAATTATATTTTATTAGTATCTGTGTAATGCTTTTCAGGGGAGACCTAAGGGTTCACTGAATAAGAAAGGTAAAAAGGCTCCAAGTAAGACACCAAGTCTAGCTCCAGTGCAAGATGAGGCACCAAGTCAGGCTTCAATGCAAGATGAGGCACCACCTCTAGTCAGTGAGGCACCAAGTCAAGATATAGGAGGATACCTTAATGAAATAAATCCAGATATACTTGAAGCAATTCGCAATGATATCAACAATGAAGAGGATAATATTCTTAACATCCCACCACTTTAAGTTGACTTAAGCCCTATCAAATAATTTCCTGTTGTAAACCAAGGCCCTTCAAAGACATCTGGTGTAAGAACCTTCTATGGGACTTCAACAAAAGTCAAAACCTCCAAAGTATTCAAACCTTCAGTAAATGTCAAGGCAACTTGCAGTGATCCTGTAAGTTTGAATATGCATGCTAACATAATTTTCTTTTTTGTCATTTAATATTGATCATGGCTGTTAATTGACAATGTAGGTCAAGTCAATGGCTCCAAGAAAGAAACAAGTCCCCATTGTTGTGGTGCATACTAGAAAGAGAGAAAGAATTAGGACTATAAAAACAAAAAACATCAAGGGACCTGGAAGACACCCTGAAGATCCAGTTGTACTCATTGGTACCTCAAAACAACCAATCAAGAGAGGTATGAAAAGTTGGGATGAAATTCAAAAAGGCTTGACTCAATGAGGCTGGAATTTGAAGAATTCAAATTTTTGTTGTATTTTTTAGCAATGACTTGTAGTTTGCAAACTTTAAGTTGTATCCATAATGGAATATTGAAGAATTTGAATTACTATGTATTTTGGTTATGCTGCAATCTATGAGCAGTGACTTGTAATTTTGGTTAGGATACCATATGAGACTATGTATTGGATCATTTTGGGTATGCTAGCTAGTTTAATGAATCAATTTCATGTCATTTTGCTGTCATATTGCTTGTCAAATTGTATGGTACAATCTCTCTAATGAGGCAAACTATGAATACTGTCATATTTACCACAAATTGTTGTTTGTCAAATTAGGCAAAATATGTCAATGTTTTAGGCAAAACTATGCCAAAATTCAGGCAAACTATGCAAAAATTTAGGCCACCTATGTGAATGTTTTAGAAGTGACTATGCCAAAATTTGTCAATATTTAAGCAACAACTTGTTAATACAATTTCACACAATCTATAAAATTCAACATAATTCCATTAGAAACACAATGATTACATTAGAAACACATATTACATTGCTCATACAACCTTACTTCAACAATTACATATCATTACTAGGTACACATTAATCATAAGAGAAACTATCAAACAGAAAAACTTGATTTTTCCAGCCCATGTCTCTGATCTCAATTTTGCTTGCAGCTTCATGTTCTTCTTCTTAGAATCTTCATACAACCCCCTCAGTAGTTCAACCGTCTCTAACTCCTTCAACATGTTGACATGTAGGTGTTCAACATCATTACCATTTTCTTCAACTAAATTTTCATCCCATATGAATAAATCACAAGTTTCTTCACTTTCCAAAAAGGACATCTCCAGAAGAGTCTGCCTTTATTGCGACCATTCTTGTAGATGTATGAAACCAGACGAGCTTCACAACCGCAATTCCTTCCTCGGCGACATCTCACAGAGGACGAAGACATGCTCATGGGTGTGAAGTAGTAGTTCTGGAATACGACATCAACCTTCCTTAATTTGATGATGAAGAATTAGGTTTGCGAGTGAGGAAGCTTCAACTGCGACTGGTTACAAAGAAAGAGGAATTAGGGCACAAAGAGAACGAAGAGGAACATGGAACAACATCTGGTACCAAGATAATTGAACTTAATAATGACTTGTAATTTATTTACACACGTGGAACTTAATAATTCTCTAATTATTTTTTAAAAAAATCCCAAGTCATTGTCCACGTAGGCATCCGTTAAGTGGAATAGACGACATAGACGAAAAATAGGGACAAAAAACTTTATGAGGACGATTCTTTGGACGAAAATGTTCTTGAAACTAAAACTAGATTGTGGGATATTTATATGGACCTGTAATATATTTAACCCTAGAATATATAATAACGATTAAGATAAAAATTTAAATAAAAGCATTACTTCATTTTATAACATTATTTAATAATAATATCACTTATTATGTTGAAAAATTAAAATAATCTAAATTAAATTATAATAACTTTTCAATAATTTATTTTTTTAAAGGAATGTTTTAAAAAATATTTTTTTATAGAAGTTTTAAAAAATTAATCCTTAATATATTAAGACAAAATACAAGGTTTCCCTCCAAACTTCTCATTAAATTCTAAATTCATCAATATTCCGCTTAATTGCATTTAATTGTTCAAATCCTTATTTTTTTCATACTAGAAACTCTTCGTATTCTTAATAAATAGTTAATTTTAAGAACTCCATTCCACTGATTAATTATTAAGAACTCCATTCCACTGATTAATTATTATTTGGCTTAAATGCAGTTTTGACCCCCCAAAATTTTTAATTGTTTGATTTTGGTCTCCCATATTTCAATTGCTTAATTTTGGTCCTCCAAATTTTTTAATTGTTTGATTTTGGTCCCTTAAATTTCAATTGTTTGATTTTGACCTCAAGTTTATCCCTTTTGCATTTGATAGTCCCTTAATTACATGTAAACTAAATTTCTCTTTTTTTTTTGCTTTTTCTCTTTTCTTTTTTTGATTTTCTTCTCTACAATTCTATATATATATATATATATATATATATATATATATATATATATATATATATATATATATATATATATATATATATATATATATATATATAATCTAAGAAATTAATTCATTATAAAAATTGATCAATTCTACAAAATGAAATTTTAGTATAGGTGGGAATTGAACTTAACTTACCCTGATGGATACAGGATCATTAAGCTTGCCAACTGAGTTGCAACTGCATTTTGAAATTTTGCCCTAAGTGTTATATAAATTAATATTCTATAGAAGTTGTAGAAACTCAATTATTACAGCTTTCACGTTCACTACCAAAACAACTTGGTTACTTAACAAACCTTCTATATCTTGATCTTTAAACCAATGCACTCACAGGTGAAATTCCATTTGAGTTCGTGAATCAACAATCTCAAGCTTTTCAATCTTTTCTTGAACAGGTTATATGGTTCTATACCTTACTACATTTCTGATTTTCTTGATTTAGACACACTTGGTTTATGGAAGAACAATTTCACAGGTGAAGTTCCATATACTACTACTCCATCTTCACCTTAATTTTTCCTTTTTTGAACTATCATATCCTTTGTTTCTTCTACACAACATATATTATATGCGTACTTAATATGAGACAACACTCTCAAGGAACAAGAGATTTTATGGAAATTAAACTAATTACATATAGAAGAGATTTTATTTTTCTCAACCTTCTCTCTCATTTTCTTTTAAAATTTAAATTAAACTAATTAAACTAAAATTATTTATTCCCTCCATGATTCAAAGCATGTCTCTATAGTTCTAATTTTGTGGCTTTAAAAGTATTGTAATTGAGAGAAAATATCTCATTAAAAGTGACGAGAAATCATATTCTCTTATAGTTATAGAGATTAGCTAGTCATCACCCGACGAAATATATCTTCCACTAATAATGAGTAAATAATCAACACAACAATTTAAAAAAAAAAAATCAATGTATTAATAAAATGCTAAAATAAACACTACAAAGTCTTCTCTAAAAAAATTATGAATAAATAAGCAAATTACATATCCAAATTGTGGGCATTTATTAGAGTCCTTTAAATATTTTAACCTGCCCTTTAAAATAAGTAAGTGCATTTCTAAACTTATCCAACAATATCTAACTTTTGATTTCAGTGACAAATCCCTACAAATTGAGAAATAATAATAGTTTAAAACCTTGAAAGGATATATGGGATATTTAAGATATTGTGGGGTGAAAGATAGTGTTTTAGGGTGTCAAAGAAGAAAGGAAAACCTTTCTTCAACTGACATGGTTAAGGGCCCACTTGTAAACCCATTTGATCAATTATCCTTAACAGATTCCGCATTTCATGGATCTAAGTTTGGGCTTTTAACATTATTTCATAGTGAGACAAGAAACTTGCCAAACAAACATAAGAATAAAAATAGAGAATTCTCTGTACTCATATAAGGTGAAATAAATCTTGAAAACTCCAAAATGTTTTTCGGATATATATATATATATATATATATATATATATATATATATATATATATATATATATATATATATATATATATATATATATATATATATATATATATATATTCGAATGTACTTTTTTTCACACTTTCAAATATTTTGAATAAGCATATCCACAAATACTATGCACCAGTTTCGAATATGCATATCCGAAATGTGCTCCAAGCCCTTCATTTTTAAAAACAACAAAATATAATGGAAATAAAAAATACCTCATATTATCCTATAAAATATAATGGAAATAAAAAATACTTAGACTAGAATAAAATATCGATATCGTAATATAGAAATAGTTGTTCGGATAAAAGCAAAATATCGAAATATTACAACACCAAAAAATATCATAAATAAAACATAGACTACTACTATTGAGTATATCTAATGCGAACTCCCTACAACCTCCTCTGTCGCCTATACACCGCCGCACCGGACGCCTCACTGACCATCCTCTGCACTATGGCAATTGCCTCTATACCGCTCTCCTCAATGATCCCTCTGTCCAATGCCTCCTGTCCAATTAACTATATCCGCTGGCATATTGGCAAAAGATCAGTGGCATGATCATCCCTGGCCTGTTGGTTCTCCAAGAGCTCCTTGTGCGCTGACCTAGATGGACGCCCAGGAGCATCGGGTGTCATGATAGGATGTGACACTTGGAAAAACCATGTCATGTACCCATCTACATAGTGCCATCTCTGGGGGGCCCGCATACACCTATACTCCTCTGGGACTAAATGACGTGTCCAATCCTCAAAGATAGCAGTGAGCGCTCGGTAGGTAACGCAGTCGGGAGCAGCCTCAAATGGCAATCTCGGTATCATCTGCACACATCCAAACTGTCGCATGCACCGCTTCGGCAGATATATGACCATGGTGTTAGTCCCACATACCAACCATCCGGAATATAATGTGATGTAGTCGAATGGGATAACATCATTGTAATCATTGAAGGGCGTCCAATTGATGTCATCGTGAGCAGTGGGGTCGAGGTATACCCGATAAGGCGCCACTTTCTCATTCCCTCTTTAGAGGACGTATCGTGCAGCCCTAGGCATGGAGTCAGTGTAGAAGGGATCAAGATCGAAGCCATGAATGCGGTGGAAGTAAGAGATGATCCAGCTCTGAAACACAAATATGAAAATATTTTAGTACAACTTGACAAATAACAGATTAAATGTTATATAACTAAAAAGAATTATACCGCGAGGAGTGTGCAAGAGCCACTCAATTGTTTGGTCCTCTAGTTGCATGCTTCATTCACCTTCTGGTAGAGGTATACTAGAATGACGGCCCCCCAATTCCACTCGTGAATTGTACTCAAATCCATAAAGTACCGGAGGTATGTCACGTCAACGTATGTTGCACTTTTGTCCATAAAGAGGGATGTGTCAACCAAGAACATGAACCAACACCGCAACATACAGGCTCGGTGGTACTCAACAAAAACAGCATCCCCCTCATCCTCGGCCCCAGCTGCTGCCACCAAGTGGTGCTCATAAATCTACTTCAGGGTGGAGAATCGAACATGCGCCCCATTCGTCATCCAGCACTCATAATCGACCATGTACGGGTTCATTTCAAATATTTGTAAGTAAACCATTTAAATTTAAAAGGGCAATAAAAAACAACCTCGCCGTCCCAAATATATCGAGTGGCATGGTCATGATAGTATATCAAGACGGACATGTCTGAAGGCCCTTTCGGATAGCCGCTATCTTGTGCGTCCTGAGCATCGTCTTGGGCATCATCGTCGTGCTCAGGGTGAACCTTGGATACCTCCTCTTCCTCATGTACCTCATCCTCCTCCTTGCGACTAACCTCAGAGGAAGACGCCCGAGACAGCTGACTCCTCGGTGCATATGAGGATCCTATAGGCGCCTCATCAATTTGGACTTGGACTCGGACTCGACACCGTCCCCGAGTCACAGCTTGTTGTGCGGCTCTCTCGCGCCGAGCTGAGGCCGTCTGGGTTGGCCTCCCTTGTCTAAGTCGATTGGTCGGTGCCTGGTTGTCAACCATTTTCTCTTAAAACAAAGCCACTGGTAAGAGTATGAAACATATTTGAAAATTAAAAAAAATTCTGAGGACATTTCAGAAGTGCATATCTGAAACGGGTTTTGGAGGATTTCGGATATGCACTTCCGAAATAACATGCGAATATCCATTGTTGTTCAAATTCTATTTCTTACCCTAACTCATCCACAATCCAATTTTTTTATCTAAACACTAACATTGAACATCATCAACATTAACCTACACATTAATCTAAATTCTAACAACCCTGAACAACAATGAGGTAGATATAGAAAGTATTGGAAACACACAAATATTTGGAGCTTTGAGTAGAACTTGAAATGGGCTTTGAGAATGTAGGAGTGCTTCAATGGAACTTGTAGAGTAGGCTTGCTTGAATGGAACTTGATAAAAATGGGATTGAAGTGAAATTTTGGTGTTTGAAGAGAAAATTCCGCGTTTGTAAACAAAGGGGGTGGTTGTTTGCATTTTGTGAAATCACCCAAGCTATTTCGGATATGCATATCTGAATTCACTTTTTTGTTTTTAAAAAAGGTGACTTCGGATGTGCACATGCCAAGTCACCCTTTTTTTGAAGAAAAAAATGAATTCGGATATGCATATCCGAAATAAAGGGGTATTTTAGGGTTTTCAATGCGGATATGTGAGAAGGTTTATGGGTGCAATGATAAATTCTCTAAAAATAAAAATTGTGGGGGTGATTAGTGGTTAGGGATAAGAAACGGTCCTGGTAGACATTGTTGATGGGTCATTCACTTGTCAGTCTTTAAAATGGGTTTCATGAGTTCTTCGAAATATAAATTATTTTGGAAATTTTTTATCTGAAAAAATTATATGAAAATTCAAAATTGTCCCTCAAATTTTGAAAATGTATCTTCAAATGAACTTTTATTCACTAAACGTTAAGAATAGGTACAGAGATGCATATCGAGATTAATTCTATGTATACACCATGAATCACTCTTTAAAACACCCCTTTTTGCCATAGATTGTTTCGCAAATGCATCTCCGTATTCTCACCAGTCAGAATTTAGAGATGCATCTTTTATAAATTACTCTGCCCAATTTGCAAGTTTAAGATCTAATGGGCCAGAACCTTTGATATTTGTTGGATTTAGATCATGACACAATCCACAGCCTTTCAAGCACAAAAACCTTTAAGGAAAAAATGGTTAAGACAAGATATAACGACCTACATCTCCTATAGCATAAAGCATGTAAGAGCGGAGTGGAAAGGCGAGGGAACAATAGTCCAAATAATTTTTTTTTTAAAAATGCATCACTTAGAAGTTAATGTCCGTTTTCAATAAAAAAAATAATGATTTCTTAATTCACCCTTCATTCAACATGATACTTTATAGGCAAAATACTCTTTTTGGTCCCTTAAATATACCCTCTGGTTCACTTTGGTCCCTTAATTTTTTAAAACATAACCACGTTAGTGAACCGTTAGTCAAAGTCCAAAAACAGGTTCCAAGTGGTAATTGACTTGCTGAGGTGGATAAGTGGAGTCCAGATGACAAATGAGAAAGCATAACACATTAAGTTTTCATTTACAGTAAAAAAAATAAAATTCAAAGAAGGAACAGTAATACCAGTCCATTAATTTTGCATCTGTGAGTTAAGTTTACATCAGTAAAAATCAAAATTACATCAGTTACAATAAAATCCAAAATAAATTGCAATGCAACTCCTTAACCTTGAGCCAAAGAGACTTCAGTTGTTAGTGTGAGAGAGAACCAATATTTCCCCATCCAGGTTTCAAATCAATTTAATCAGTCTAAAACCCAAAACACTAACAAGTAAAAATTGAAATAGTTTTATTTCATCCTTTTGTAAGCTCTGGAAGTAACTTAAACTCTAAGACAGGTTCAACGTCATTTTGTTCAACTGTTTATCCTCGGTTAGCCCATGCTTCCAGCCTAAATGAATTTTGCATGAAGGAGCATGTTGAAGATTTAATAAAAAGAAAAATCATTTCTGGAACTGGACCTAACTACTTATGCTTCTGGGTTGAATAATATTATAAGGATGATACCTGGCACAATCAAAAAATTACATTGAGATTATGTTACCAAATTGAAGCAAGTCATAAAACAACGTGCAAAACGCTCTTTTACCTCGTCTTCCTGTTTCTCTTGTTTTTAATTTGTAATAGGTATTGATTCCATAAACATAATGAAAATTTGGGGATTAGGGAGTTCGATTGGGGTTAGGGTTCTGGTTCCTACGTTGTGGTTGTTGCTTAATTGATTGTGGTAGAATTAGCGTGTTAGGTTTTGTTTGTTGCAGAACCGTGTTGTTTTGGTTGAATTTGTTTGAGAAAACAATGAACAAGAGAGTGGGGGTAGGAATATGGGGGAGAGAAAGACTTTTGAGCGTGGAAGTGGTTAGGTTAAGAGAGAGTTCCTGGTTTTTCCCCTTTTAAAGAAGATGATGAAACCTTGCCACCTCACCCGCCACGTACATAAAATAAACGGACGTTTGAGGCCAATTGACAGAAAGGACTTATTTGCATCTTTTAGAAAATTAAAGGACCAAAGTGAGACGGAAAAAAATTAAAGGACCAAAGTGAACCGGAGGGTATAATTAAAGGACCAAAATGGGTATTTTGCCTACTTTATATGCACAAATACAGTGATATAACACTTACTTTAGATAAAAATAACAAAAACATTATATATTTAGAATTTAAAACAAGAAAAATAAAATTGCAAATTAAAAATCAATAAAAATGAATCTAACTGAAAGAATACATAATCTTACAATTGTTAAATAAATCTTATTATTCAGCAGAAAATAAATTTATAAAAAAAAAAAAAATTGTGGAGTTACTGGATTAGTTAGACAATTGAGTCTATAACTAGGATCACAATGTGCATATTTTACTATCTTTTCAATACACTTTTTACTATGTTACCACATAAATATTCATATGCTCTTTAATGTTTATCTATCATATGAGTATGATCTTTATCCCTCTCATCCATAGATTATTAACATGGTATTAGAGCGATGTGGATAATGAGGATGAAGATTATGCTACTGGCTCTAATATTGATATCAATGAAGATGAAGTTTTATCTCATGATCATGAAAAGGAAGCTTATGTTGTCACGAATTCAAGTTCTGTGAAGAAGAAATCTCCACGCTTCAACCACAACCATCAAGTACAAATTCACCGAGTAGCTCACAACATACATTTTGTTCATCGTTATTGATCTTCTAGGTACAAGCTTTATTCATTTTCAAGAATTCCAAGCTTGAAAACATCACTACCTTTTTCGTGAGCAAGGATGCTGCACCGTAGAAAATCGAAGAACAAAATAGTAACTGTGATATTGCTATGAATGAATTTCAACCTTCAGAATCATCCAAAAATCTTGATATATTGAATCAAAAGGGAGACGTAGAAGAGAAATTGCAGAAAATGGATGAAGAATCAGTGGAACGGGATTTCAAAATTGGAATCGGTGAGTCAAGGTTATGTCAACACTATGGAGGTAATGAAATCTTCTTTGTTGATTTTTTCACTCTCAATTGCAATTCGTTTTGGATATTTGGATCTTCACCATGTCTTTATCACCGTCTTTGATGGCAATGGTGTTTTGAGGTTCCTCACCAAGAAGCACGTCAGATTCTTCAATCATCATGCTGATTGGTTTACAATTTTTGATCCTAGTTAAGCTTCTGCGAGAGACAATAGAGCTTTTCTGGTAATTTTTTTGTTCAGATCAGCCTCAGGTGACTTGTTCGTAACAACAAGCTTGTACTAAAATTCCTTACGTATTTCCGCCATTTATTTCACCTCAACACAAATAGAGTTAGTGAAGTTGTTGTAGCACTCAGTGTCTCTGCAAATATGGTGAGGGTTAGGGTCTTGAATGATGCTCTCAAGAGCATGTACAATGCTGAGTAGTTTTGGATTGGATCGGTGATTGCGATGGCATTGTTGTAGACCGTGACGGCGGTGCTTGTGCCATGGGGATCAAGGTGCTTGTGAAAATGTGTAGCTGAAGATTGGAGTTGCCAGTGAAATACTTCACTTCTGTGGGTTTCACAAAATGCATGCACCATAGTGTGTGAGGAGGAAACCACTATATTCAATCTCTTGGATCTGATATGGAATTCAATCTTGGACTTAAAGCTTTATCATTTCCTATGTACTATTTTTTTTCTATTTTGGTGTTACAATTTTTTTTGCCCATTTTTTAAGCTACACTTTTATGTTCAAGAATAATGTACATAAAACAAACCATTGTATTTTGTAGGGGTGGACAAATTTAAATTGTGTGATTGAAATCGACCGATCCATTGTTTGTTTTGCACAAACAGGGCGGGTCGGATGTCGAGTATCAGGTTAATCTAAGTGTTTAATTTGAGTAGTATATAATTGCTCCAGGGATGGTCACATTGTTTCCATGAGTCACACTTATTAGAATATTACTAATAATGACTATAGTACTAATAATGCTTATAGACCTTTGGTTGTATTTGCAGGATTTAATCATTTTAGAGGAGCTGTAATATTTGGTGTTGCTCTCGTTATGATAAAATTACCGAATCATTTGAATGGTTGTTTACAAAATTTCTTAAGGCACATAAAAGTAAGAAGCCTCAAACTTGATCAGGACCATGCAATGGCTAAAGCTTTGTCTTTTTTTTTTTTTGACAAAGCTAAAGCTTTGTCTAAGGTAATGCCTGAAACATATCATGGTCTATGTTCTTGGTATTTGATACAAAATGGTATAAAACATCTTGGTAATTTGATGAAGAATGGTTCTAATTTGTTGAGAGACCTTAAGTTTTGTATGTATAAATATCTAAAAGAAGTTGATTTTGAAAGAGCATGGGATAAACTGGTTGATGATTATAATTTTACAAAAAGTGGGTGGATATCAAGTTTGTATAAAATAAAAGAGAGTGTGCAAAATGCTACATGAAAAATGCAATGACTATTGGCATGAGAAGTACACACAACTCAGTGAAAGCTTCTATGCAGATTTGAAAACTTGCTTAAAGCCAGACTCGGACATTATCCAATTTTTCAAACACTTTGATAGAGTGGTCAATGATAAAAGATATAATGAGTTGCAATGTAAATTTGAGTTCAAAGATATGAAGAAAAGAGGGGTTCAACTGTTCAAATATAGAGTACTTCACAAAATATGGAGAATATGGCTTCAAATAGCATGTACGGTATATCAAGTTCACAACCAGTTCAATTTGTTTCCAATATTAATGATCCTTGGGGAAAGGTGTGTTTTTTTTAATGTTATTAAACAAAATAAATTTTGATTTCTCAAGTTAAATTGCTCTCTATGGTTTTAACATAAGAAAATATTACATCAAATGATATGCGTGTCGGCCAAGTTCACAACCGCTTCATTTTGTTTCCAACGCTCATAGTTTTACTAGATTATTAATGATAAATTTTTCTCTGTCATTTTATTTCATCAAACCTGTCAATTTTCACTGATTTCCATAATCGTATTTTTTTACATTCTAAAATCACGTCCCTCCAATCTTATTTAAATGTCAACAAATTTAAATGTATCTAATGTCTTTATTCCAACATTATCCTGACATTAATTAATTATTTTTAGTGAATGGCAATTTAATTGAGGGTATATTGATAATTGGTGTTATCTCTCTTATCAAAAATAAAATAAAAAATCGAATGGATTTAAGTTAACTATCTTTCTCACTAAATGTGAAATTTGTATTTTCTTACTTATTAAATCGGAGTAGTACTATCATTGCAGTCATTTGTGAAATATGTATATAGATTTGATTATGAGTGTTAAATAAGCATACTTGTTCTGTTTAGGTTTGTCCCGTAAAAAATAACTGAAACGAAGCGGTCATAGTTGTCATAGTTGAGAGTGTAGGCTTACAATTTTGGTACGCCCCGAAAAAATGAGCGCGGGACGGTCTTAGCCCATGGATACCTCCACCTTTTAAGTCTAAAAATACAAAATTTATATAAATGTTCGAGCCCGCAAAAATCCGCATAAAAAATAGAGCGGTGTGGTGCGGTTACATTAGATAATGAAGTCCTAAAACCTTAGTGCGCCCTACATAAAAATGCAGACAAAACGGACATGCCCAATACGCCGGACTCATTTTGCCATCCCTAAACTTAATCATCGTTTAAAAAAATGGATGGTTGAGATTATCTCACATTATTTCCTCCAGTTATTTCTCCACGGTAGACAATGCTGTTCCCCCGAGCAATATAGAGTGGTTATTAGTGATGCAGTGCATCAGAGCAGGGACGATATTTATGATAGGCGGCGGTGCACTTCAACCTGTCTTTAAAGTTTGTCAATGGTGTCGTATATGAGTCAAAACGACGGCGTTTTATACACGTTATTGTTCGATTAAGCACAGAATTCGCTGCCCTGTCATTTTCAATGTCTCCCTTCCAATAGACACTTTCTTGCTACCTGACAATTCTGCTCTTCCCACGCCACACTCTTTTTTTTCTTCTCTTTTAATTTTAATTCCTTCACATATCATTCATCATATTATAAAATCCAATTATACAAGTATTATTTTATTGTTATAAACTTAACAAAAAGTTATATAAAAACGATTATTTTAAAAATAAAATAAAAACCATTCGTCACTTCAATTAGATTTTTATGGGACAAATAGTGGATTATTTTAAGAGTAATATTATTCTTACACCCAACACTTACACCAATACTTACACCAAACACTGTTCACCATATTTATACGGTGAACAGTGTTTTTTAAAATAAAATAATAATATTTTTTTATTTTTAAAATTAAGGATGACGCTGTTCATGTACGAATGTGCATTAACCAACTTTATTACTGCATTAACCAAGTTTTTACACTACATTAACCAAGTTTGATGACTGCTAAAAATTGTTTTTAATACCTGAATATTGCATTAACCAACTTCATTACTGCATTAACCAAGTTTTTACATTGCATTAACCAAATTTGATAACTACTGTAAAGTATTGTTCATGGGTGTAAGATTAGCATTACTCAAATTTGGTTAATGCAATGTAAAAGCTTGGTTAATGCAGCAGTGAAGTTGGTTAATGCAACATCCAGGTGTTAAAAATAATTTTTAGCAGTCACCAAACTTGGTTAATGCAGTGTAAAAAGTTGGTTAATGCAGTAATGAAATTGGTTAATGCAAGATCCAAGTATTAAAAATATTTTTTAGCAGTCATCAAACTTGGTTAATGCAGTGTAAAAACTTGGTTAATTCAGTAATGAAGTTGGTTAATGCACGTCCGTACATGAACAGTGTCGTCCGTAATTTTAAAAATAAAAAAATATTTTTTGTAAATATTATTATTTTATTTAAAAAAACACTGTTCACCGTATAAATATGGTGAACAGTGTTTGGTGTAAGTATTGGTGTAAGTTTTGGGTGTAAGGATAGCATTACTCTTATTTTAATAACTTACTATTTTTGAAAAAATATTCATCATTCTACTAGCATTCTAAGAATCTAGTCAAATCAAAGAGTGAGCCTTTCTTGATTTTAAATAGTATAATTGTTCGTTATATTTTTATTCAAATGTGACAATTTAAAAAAATATATTAATATGTTATACTTTGAAAGAAAATTTTTATTTTTAATATTCAAATCAAAATATTAATAGGTTCGGTTATTTAAAATAGTATTAATAGGTTCGGTTATTTTAAATAGTATTATCGCTATTTAAAATTTGAAAAATTATTTAAAATTATACACTTGTTAAGTCACGTATCCTATTAACCAACTTAATAAATCATTCGGCCAGTGAATGGCCAAACTTACACATAAAAATAATTTCTTTCATTGGTCCGTCTCAACTCTCATGGATAGTCGGGTTTATTTTAAAAGCATGACATTCTGAATTTTTTTTTCAAAGTGTGATATATTAGTATTCTTTTCTTCATATATATATATATAAAGAGAAATCAATCCAGTTCATTAAAATCAACAAAATCAAGATTCAATGGTCATGATTCATTGTTCTCATTTCACATAATAACTAAGTGTTCTCACTTGAGTCGTCCCATATATATATATATATATATATATATATATATATATATATATATATATATATATATATATATATATATATATATATATATATATATATATATATATATATATATATATATATATATATATATATATATATATATATATCCGCAAATTAACCAATCTATTTAGCATGTGGTTCGCACGAATTTTAAACTATTTATTTTTATTTATTTAAATTTTGCCTCGTGTGAGTTTGATCATTTAGATTTATACTATGACATATATGCTGGTTAAATTTACGGATTTACAGTTTCATTCATATATTGTTTAAAGTTTATTTTTAAAATTAACTACACTTTTATTCTATAATTTGTTCAAGATAAAACTTATTTATAAAATAAATATAATTATCAACCACATAAATACTACAAATAATTGATTTAAAATATAGATTAAAATTATTTTAAAATATGATTTATTATCAACCACATAAATACTATAAATTTTAATTAAAAATGATTAACAATATGATTTTTTTTTATTTTCTTAAGGCTTGCAGGTTATTTATGGGGTAAAGCGGGCCAACTCACCGGACTCAGGTCAACACATCATAACCTGTGATAGAAAATTTTCCTTATGCCACTTATCTTTATACGCCTATAATTTTAAAGAAATGGCAAATTTATCCTTGCATGTTTTTAACTAATTTACCATTTTAGTTTTTACTATTCATTTTAGACTTCTGAAAATTGTACCCCTAAGTATCTATACCGGAAGACTTAGAAAATGACTTTTGATATGTATTTTTTCTGAACCGAAACACTTTAAATAAGATATCCGATTTTGTAGTTAAATGACTTCCGAAATACTTGCAAAAAGAGTTTTAATTTTGGATGAAAATTTTTAATTGACCAAAACACTTGACAAATGTGTTATGGTTTTTAAGTTTTTGTGTATAGGAACTTTTTTTGCAAGTCATCCGATTTATGCTTTTTGTGTACCATAACACTTTTCTGTTTGCATTTTTTAATTTTTTTTTACATTTATTTTATGTCAGGGATGGAAATTCCTCTACGAATATGCGATAAAAATCAAACATGTGTAGATACATCTTATGCATTCTCAACTGTTCAAAGATTCGATAAAGGAGAAGAGGTGATAAGGTGGATTAAAGAGGTTGGAATAAAAAATAAAGTAATTGTTATTATCACTCTTTCAGACACCGAAATAGGAAAGAGAGGGAGAAGTAACAAAGTAATATTTGGTTGTGTAAAGGTGGAAAATACATGGATACAAATAGTGGAACACAAAGTGCGACTAAGAAATATGGATGTCCATTCAAAATCAGGTCGACTCTAGCGAAAGACAGGTCTAGATGGAAGGTTTATGCAAATTGTGGGTCATCTTCGTCAACACCAACATGTCGGAGATAACGATGAAGCAAGGTGGAAACATGAGCCCACCTCGGATCATATGGTCCTTCTTTATAAGCAGGAACTAGCACCTCTCTTGGCATATTACGTGTGGGAGGTACCAACCAAGGATGTACACATGATAATATCACTCTAAGTATCCAATATTTGTCTCATATGGAGTGGTGGCCAATGTTGTCTGGTGGATCACATCAACGACGCTTTAATGGTAACCAATTTACTCAACATCAATATCATCAGCCATCATATAGTCAGGAGGTGGGGTGGAACATACTGCCTGTATCTAAACTAACATATACACGTGCTAGACAAATATGGAACAACTGTGTCACCCCACTTCAGACACCCTTGTACAGACATATCTTGTCAAATTGGTGTCATACTCTATAATCCTCGAATGGGCGCCATATGATGTTAGTAGGGGTCAACTTGTCCAAAATATGTCTCAACTCATCCACCCTGAGTACTCATTGCTTGTACGACCATATCATACTCTAGGATGTCTAAAATTATCAACTAATTTCCAATTCTCTTCTTTTTTTGAAGCATTGGAAAATACTCATGGATCCAACACTATTACAAATTTATTACTTTTAATAAACAAATTTAATAAAAATAAATATACTAAATTAAAATAAATATCTGTAGTAGAGTACGATATCCATCGAACTGTTTGCAACTAAACATGATGCATCTCCAATATATCTGTAGAGGGTAACCAACGCAACTGCTCCCCAACTGTTAGCCTTACATTTATTCAAGTCCGTAAATAATAATAGATATCGTGTCTCGACAAGCGTATAAGTTTTGTCGGCAAAAATGGTGGAACCCACCAACATCAGCATATACACTTTAGTCGCACAATCCCATCTAGAAGCAGCTCGATGAACTTTGAACAAGTTATATAACCACTTCTAAGAAGTTAACAACAAGGTCAGCAACAACTTCTTCACTAACAAGTTCTGGGCTCCAAAACACGCCCATAATATATATGGGACATATCAAATGAGAAGTTTGGCTATAATGACAATTGAGAACTTTTAATAATAACTATTGGATTTGAATTCTCAAATTTACCTCATATTTTAAATACATATTACATAAATATCTTGTTCACTTAAACATTAATTAAATATTTTAAAATATGAGGTAAATCTGAGCCATTAATTCAAATCCAATGGTTATTATTAAAAGTTCTCAATTTATATATATAATATATATATATATATATATATATATATATATATATATATATATATATATATATATATATATATATATATATATATATATATATATATATATAGAGAGAGAGAGAGAGAGAGAGAGAGAGAGAGAGAGAGAGAGAGAGAGAGAGAGAGAGAGAGAGAGAGAGAGAGAGAGAGAGAGAGAGAGAGAGAGAGAGAAGGGTTATATTTACTCCAAGAGTAAGTTATTATAACCTACTCCACATCTTGACCATCAATTCTTTTCAATCTAATGGTTAAAAATAATAAGGAATAGTTTTCTCTCTCCATATTTAATTACTTATTATTTTTAACCATTAGATTGAAAATAATAAATGGTCAAGATGTGGAGTAAATTATAATAACTTACTCTTGGAGTAAATATAACCCTCATTATATATATATATATATATATATATATATATATATATATATATATATATATATATATATATATATATATATATATAGAGAGAGAGAGAGAGAGACTTAATTGACACCAAGTGTAGGTCTCAAAGTTTTACACCAAATCTCAATCATTAACAAGATTGAATCAAACGGTTATATTGAATTAAATTAAAAAATTAAAAAATATTATATGATTCTTTTTCCTCCTAAAACATAGGCTACTTATATGATCGTTTGATTTTGTCCTATTAACGATTGAGATTTGATGTAAAATTTGTAGACTTACAACTGGTGTCAGGTGTCAAACATAGTAACATGACACCTTCGATAACTCTTCACCCCATGTTCGTATACTAAAATTCATCGTTGGATTGAAAACCATTATCATATAGATCATGTCTATAAAATTTAACATCAATAGGAAATCATCTTACATGTCAACAAGATGCACAAAAACTATAAAGTCTTACAAAACTTCATGAAAATCATTAATTTTGATCATTCTCTTTAACCTATCAAATAATTTTTTATTGATGTGAAATTTTAAAGATGTGATCTATATGATAATAGCTTTCAACTCAACGATGAATTTTATTATACGGACATGGGGTGAAAAGTTATCAGAGGTGCCATGTTACTAAGTTTGACACTTTGGTGTCATTTGATTTTGTCTTGTATAAGATCAAATGCCACCAATATGTCAAAGTTTAATTTGAAACAAAATTTCAACCGTTAATAATACTTGATCAAACGATCATATAAATAATCTATTTTTTAGAGAGAAAATTTTTATTTAATTTAATATCATCGTTAAAAGAATAGATGAAATCGTGAAATTGCTGAAGAACCCCATAATTTTGTTAATTTTTCAAAAAAAATTAAATGTCCACTTGTTTGATGGTGTTCAAATATGGTTCTTTTTTGGTATTAAGGGATGAAATATCTACATCAAGATTATTTTTGTTTATAAAACAATATTTACGTAATTCTATTATATCTAACAAAATAGTACAAATAGTGATATATGAGTGCAGTAACCAAAACTATTTGTGATTTGCTACTACCGAAACGAGAATAAATTTTGATTCCATTCCATGCAAGAACCCAGGTAGAAAGCAAAAGGAAACAAGAATAAGGTTAAATGGCATTGAATGTGACTATCTCTGGGTGAGAGAATGTGAATAATTCTACTACTCTACATTATGAGTGTGACGTATTAGTGTTACGGGCAGAAGCAATGAAGCATTGATTAAATCAATATACGCTTACTTATGAATGAGATTAAAGCCAAAAATTGTGGCACTGAGTTGTTTCTGATTTCTTCCATTGCCGAATCAAAAAGCAATATGCGCTCGACGCGATGCGACGCCAGCATTCAGAGGAACTGTTTTTCTTTCCAACTTCAAAAAATGCAATGGTCACCGTCCAATCACATAATCCAGACATTCCTATGACTCAATGCCACTTCTATCAAGGAGTATCATCCATTTTTGCATGATAGAAATTTAAAGAGATGTGCTATTCTTACACCAAATTTAATTATACCGTATATACATTTTAGCTTTATCCTACTTCCTCCGTTATATATTAAGTGATTCATTTAGAATAAAATAATGTTTCAAAATGATTGATTCATTTCAATTTCCAATATATTTTTTTTCAATTTCACCCTCTAATTATTAAAAAGTTCACCATAGTAAAAACAATGTTATCATTTTTACTTTTTTACATTTTTCTTAATCTGTGTGAAATGATACGTTGGGTCAATTATTGTAAGACAGAGGGAGTAATAATTTTGTTGTGACACATAAACTTATGCATGAAAATAATTATAAAAAAATCAAAGACAAGTCTAACCATATACATAAGGTGTAGTGTAGCTTTTTTATGTAAACCTAACATTTCTCAAATTTAAAATCAAAAGACCAACACCATTATATATATATATATATATATATATATATATATATATATATATATATATATATATATATATATATATATATATATATATATATATATATATATATAGATATATATATATATATATATATATATATATATATAAGTACAGTTAGTGTTGGAAATAGATCAGCATAGGTCAGGTCTTAGAAAGTATGAATTTGATTTGCGATAAATTTTTAAGACCTAAGTTTGAAAGTCTATTTAAAAATTCGCTCCGCATTAAAGCTTTCAAATAGTCCATTTGACCTATGAAACTTTATAAGTTGGGCTATCTATGCATAAAGGAATGTTTGTGATGCAATTTGGGCGGTTTTGACACTAAAACTCATTCAAACTGCAAGATAAAAAAAAATGCGTGGTTCGGTTTGACTTTTAGAAATAAAACTAAACCAAACCAAACCAATGAGGTATGGATTGATTCGGTTAGTTCTATTTTTTATATGAATTTTATTGACTCATACATACACATTTAGAGAATAACATAACTTTGTATTTGGTCATTCATACATTAACAAATAACAACAATAATTCATCATATTTTGACAACAACTTCTCATATTATATGCGAAAATTAGATTAGACAAAAGTGAAATAAAAAATAAAACAGTAGCATAAAACAATATTAAAAATATTATAATGAAACAGAAAAGACAAAGGAGATGAGACATTATGGAAGATGAAAAAGAAAAAACAAAAGAGACGAGAGACTAGGGAAGAAGAGATGCGATAAGAACAAAATTGAAAGAGAAAACGGTAACATGAAAATGAGAAGATGAAAAAAGATCATAAGAGATGAGAGATTAGAGAAGAAGATGTGAGATGTACGCGAAGAAGATGAAAAGAATGAGCGATATTGTTAGGAGAGATTTAAGAAGGCTAAAAACAAAACCCTAAGTGTGAGAAAGAGAAAATCATTTGTCATAAAAAAATTAAAGGATGGTTAAATTAAGATGCCAAACAAGCACTTAAAGCATTTCCCCACCCTTTGCACCATTGTCATAATAGAAGGTGTGGTTCATCTAATGTTAATATAGGACAAAAAAATCAAATGGAAGAACAGGTGACAACCATGATGGACAAAAGGATGGAAGCACTTAATACCCAAATGGATCAAGTTCAACAATCGTTTGTGAAGTATGTTGAGCACCTCACATAGCCATGCATGGTGAAGCTCATTTAAGTGTTGCAAAATAGATGGAGTCGGTGAATTTTCTCAATAGCCAAATTGGTCATCATCAAAACAACCCTTGATCTAGTACTTATAATGCATCATGGATGAATCATATGAACTTTTCTTGAAATTACAAAGAGGTTAACCAAATCAACCCGGACCTCCACAAAAGAAAGCATATTTTTAGAAGGATCAAGAAATAATAAAGTGAGTGTTGCGACCACAATAAAAAATCTAGATATCCAAGTCGTTCATATAGCCCAACCCATATCACAATAAACTATAGAAAGTATTTCAAGCAACATCGTCACAAGTTCTAGAGAGTATAACAGCGTGTAGTTATCACCAAAAATTAGAAGGTTCTTGAAGCATGACCATTCAAATGTACAACAAGTGATAATACAACACCTCCCGACTTCCTAAGTTTGTGATCCTGTTGAAACAAATAAGAATGTGGCCGAGTAGCCAATTGTACAAGAGAAAGAAAAATTGCTAAAGCTTGAGATAAGAGTCCTTTGTCCGCGGAGATTAAAGAAACCAAAAGATGAAGTTGTAAATTGTTTGAAATTTTCAAAAAGCTACAAATCAAAATTCAGTTTGTTGAAGCAATAAGACACATGCCTACTTATGCAAAGTTCATGAAATGTATCATATCTAAAAAGAGAACCACGAGTTACAAAATTGTGAGTTTGATAGAGCAATGAAATGTCATGCTACAATGAATATTTATGATAAAGCATAAGGATTTTGGTAGTGTCTCCATCCTTTGTACCATATGGGATAAATCTTCAAGAAAACTCTTATTAACGGTAAAAAAAAAATAATGATAAATAAAGCGATTAATAAAAACCTAAATAACAAAAGAAAAAAGCTTTAATAAAATGAATTGGGTGCTCCAATGGAGACTTGTATAAAGCGGTGAAAAATAAAGTACATGAAAGAAAATCTGACAAAATCTGAATAAAAACTCAAAACTACCTATGAGTTTCTATAGCCAATCTTAATAGTGAAATAAATCTCAAGGTTTAATGTCAATTACATCACTGGAGAATCAAATTAAAAAGTGCCAAAACCCCAAAATAACATAGAATTGCACCGAAAAAGAAAATAAAAAGATGGAAGCTCGCTTGCCTGAAAGAGGTGACTGTAGGAGGCCTCTGGAAATAGTATGGCGTATAATCAAAGACTTGGGACCTAGGGCATTGGCTGCTATGGGTGTAGCAGGTGCTACGGCGGCCCTTAGCAACCCTCTGGTTTTTGTACTGGAATTTTTTGACTTTAGACTTTTTCTCCTGTTTCGCTCCTCATTCACTCGAATACTAATTGAAACCTAAAAAATAGCAAAAGCATACAACCAAAGCATAAAATACAATAAAAAGAAGCAAAAAGGATGGAAAAAAAATGGTAAAATACGAAAGCAAATCAACTAGAAAAGACAATGGAAAACCACTTATCAAACATCCACCCCCAAAACTCTCCATAATGGTCAAATGTTATAGTTTGTTGGTTCATGGGCTAGATTAGAGACCATAAGTCATTTCTCAAATCACACAAATACTTCGCGTTTTTCCTGCTCACTCTCCTCTCGGCTTTTTGAACTTTTGAAACTCGTTCATCCTTTTTTTTCGTTAAACTTTACGAGTATCTTTTTAAAACTCCCTTTGAAGAATTAATTAACCTTCGGGAAATTACTACTAATTGTCTAATGACTATTATTTAATGATGCTTTTTAACACAATGTCTATAGTGCAAAAAGAATACACTACAATTTGAAATATTTTATCTTAGAGATTTCATGATTCATAATATGTTTGCACAATTTTGTATAGTGCACAAAGCGTTTTAAAAAGAACGACCAAATAGTATGCAACTCAATCAATAATTTCTTTAGTAGTATAATAATTTTTCTAAAATGATGTTTAACGAAATAACAATTTTTCAATATACTTTATATTAATTAAATTGACTAGTTACAAGTGACAAATAAATATAGGGCAATGCTAAAGAGTGTCTCGGGGACATTGGTTAAGAGTTTAAAATGATATATTTTGTTTATTAAATCTTTGTATTAAATATAATAAAAATTAAAATAATTGACTGTTCTAAGAAATAAAAAGCATATTTTTCTTAAAAATACTTATATTCAATGCATTGGAAGTTTAAATTATTGATTCATTTACAGCATCTTCAATGGTGGTATTTTCTTTTGAGTTCTCCACCTAGACATGCCACATCATAGTACCATTGCATTGCAATGCAACTATGAAAAAATTGTGATACCCAATCAAATTAGTTTATGATGTAAAGTTGTGGGCCCAATAATAACTTTTTAGAATTATACAATTAAAATAAAAATTATAAAAATTATTTTAAGATGATGTGGCTCGTGGGACCCATAAAGAACCCAAAAATGGGTTACACCATTGGAGATGCTCTTAAAGAATATTTTTTATATTTAAAATCCTTAACCAATACTCCTGGGCCACTCGTTAGCATGATCCATAAATATATACAATCATAATGAGAATTATCAACTAGCCATTACATATTACAATTTACAACCATAACTAACAATTAATTAACTCCAACTAATTTTGATAGTCTTTACATAAATTTTGAATGTGACTTAAACCATTTAATTATTTCATAGTAGGAGTAATACATACTACTATAGACTATAGTATCGTTTTTCATTGACGTATCCATATTCGTAGCTATGTATGGATAATACTAGTAGTAGTTCATCTGTTACATTTCACACACCTTATTCATGCTTTTATAAGACCAATAGTGCTCAATGAATCATCACTGTTATCATAACCAACATCTTCTACTAGTGCCACCAGCTATCCACCACTTGTCCAAATATTTTTAACTTGCAAAAAAAAGGTTCATTCTCATTCATTCCCAGAAAAAACACTTCACTTTATTGTATACTCCCTCTCTCTCGACACAAAAACGAAACAATAAAAACGAAAAAAGCACTGAAAAATGTTCCTTTTGGATTTCTCTTTATCAAATCCAACCTGTGTTTGGTTTTGCATATCATGTGCAAGAAACAAGAGGACAGCATATAAAACTGCAAAAAGGTGAAAAAGAATCTTTACAACTTTTTCATCTTCTTTATCTGCACTTTCCCTCTCATCAAAATCATTCTCTCTCCCACGCAGTAGCAGCAAAAAGATATCAAAAAAATTAAAAACCAATCAAAAGAGAATAGAAAGTGTGAGGAAGAAAACATGTTCTTTCTGTCTCAGTAATGAGTATCGGTTCCTAAACCTTTTTGTAAATAAGTCCTTAACACCCCTAATATTTCAAGAGATTATGAATATTTTAGTAATAGTATTTTTTCATAAACTTATATATATTTTTATTTGCATATAGATTTTTTAATAAACTAATTTTAAAATATTTTATTATTTTGATTGAAAAAATTTAATATTAATTATATACATTTGTTTAGATGATTTCATAGTTATATGTTAATTCAATGGTTAATTTTACTAAACACTACAATTTAATCAAGTAGTTTATTTGCCATCAGTTGATAAAAACTATTAAGTGTAGAACTTTTTTGATAGAAATTTTTTTGAACTTGGAGATTATGATTTAAATTATTAGCTCATTTATCTAAAAAAAAACACTCATTTATAGCCGGTAATTTTTTACAACTTTATAACTCATTTTTATTAAGTTGTAATTTTTTTATAAACTATAATTCAAGTAGCTTATAATTAAACTTAAAGGTTATCATTTTTTCCTCCATTGTATTATAATTGTTTTAATAAAAAATAAATATTTTTATATCAGATTTATAAATTAATTTAGCGTTAATTTTTTCAATTATAAATTCAAGAAATTAACTCATTTGATATTAGTCATTTATTTTTTCTGGTCCTTAATATAAGAAAAATATTAATTTTTAAATTTATTGATGAATCAATAAATTTTAATTTCATATAATTTGATTATATTAATTAAAATTTAAAAAGTAAACTTTTATAAATTTCATGCTAACATCAACATTAATAAATCAACATGCCATTAATTATTAATGTTGATGGTAGTTAGGGGCGGAAATAGGCCAAACCGACTAATAGGGCCTACGGCCTAGCCTACAGAGGCGACCTAGGTCAAACTTTTTTTTTTTTTAAATTGAAAAGGCCTAGGCTTTTTTAAAACCCTGTTTAGCTAAAAAATACTAGGCCACAAGCTATACAAAAACCCTCTTAAGTCTAGTAGGCTGACTTATTTAAATATATATGAATAATTTAATTATAATTATAATATTATATCCATACTTTGAATTAAAATACAAAAATCAAGTTTTGTCATTTTAATGAATGGATGAAAATTAACTGCAAAAACTTTATAAATAATGTCATAAGTTGTTTTCTTAAGTTCTCTCAAGCAAATAGTATTAAAAAATTTATGTTAATAGATAAACTTGAATAAGTCAACGCAAATAAGTATTTTGTCTTGTTGATCTTTTAATTTGTTAGTCTATTTAAAAATTAGTTAAGTTTCTTATTTAAAAATGCTCAAATAAAATAGACTTTTATGTAGGCTCTTAGGCCAAATAGGCTTTTGAAAAGGCCAGGCTTAGGCCTAAAAATAAGCCTTTGATAGACCATAAGCCAGACTTAGACTTTTAAATTTTTGACAGGCCAGACTCAGGTTTGACAAAGTCTAACTCGGCTCAGCCTATTCCCATCCCTAATGGTAACAGGAAATTCATTAACCAGTAAAAAATCAACATGCCACCAATTTTTAAAGAGTGTCTATAATCTAAAATTAAAATGGTAGACATTTATCCTAATCTTTTTATCAATCAAGAAAACTAGCAAAAATTTATTATAATAAGATAGAATCATATACCCAACTTCTATAAATAAGAATTGCCATTAAAAACAATCTAATAAATTCATTCTTTCTGCATGAAATTAAAAAATCTTTCACAAAAGAAAATATTACTCTTATAAAATACATACCAACACATTACTGGTATAAAATACAGACCAACACGTATTAACATGTAGCAGGAAATTCATTAAACCAATAGAAAGCAATTCTTCACTTCTCTATGAAATGTCCAATGTTATAGCATCTCCAAGAAGAGTTTTCTATAATTCAAAGGATATAAGTTAATAATTTAAATATAGATATGAAAAAAGTCACCTCGATAGAAATTAAAATTTATAAAATTGTTAAAATTTACCATCAATAATCTAGTAAAACTAATGGTACCAAATTGACTCGTGTTATTATTTTCTTGCACAAAACATAAAATCACTCAATAACTAAGGCTATGTTTGGTTACAATAAAAAGAACGGACCAGAATGGAATGGAGCGGAACTGGAATAAATATGTCATTCCATTGTCTAGGTACTTCATATTGGTGTTAGCTGAAGATTTCAACAAGGGAAGGAAGATATGGTTGTAAAGGACATACCTCGAAGGGAAGCATGAAACGTGGCTTTAAGGGCCATTCGAGATTCTCTTTTTGTGTGAAAAAAATGGGGTTTTACTTCATCGAAGCAAACTTTAGTCAAATATCTTCGAAAGCGAAGGATAAAAGACTTAGAATATTTTGGAGCATTTGGAAAGTAAGCTTTGACAACCACGTTGATTGCATTTTGGCGCCTCGAGTGGAGGAAGATTTTGAATTCAAATGATCTATCTTATCCAAAAGGACACGTGGAAGTCTTGGAAGATCGAGGAACATGTAGGCGAAAACGTGGCACTCCATTAGGAAAAGGTCGTTAGGGTCGAAATAGTATAAATTAAGCTCTTAACGTTAGTTTTTAAGGGTGTTCAAATCTGCACAAAACTCAATCATACTCAAAGTACCAAGTTAATCGAGAAACGAAAGCTGATAATGTATGTGTGAATCACCAACTTATGTTAATCGAATTACTTTACAGTTTATCAATGCAGATTTACATTCATTAAAATCTTTACTTTTCTTTATCACGTTCGAGTCAATATCCTTGTTTCATTTCTGTACTTTATCTTTTTATCGTTCCTGCACTTTACCTTTTACTTTTAAACTCATCTATTTTATTCTTGAACCAAACACGAAACTAAACCAAAATTGAACACAACTCAATCATTAAAATCTCGAAATATAGACTATGTCCTAGGATCCTAGGATCAATCTAGTCGATCTTGCGAGTAACCAAGATATTTATCATTTTGGAGGACCAGCGCTTGTTTACGAAATTCCACCGTAAACAATTAGAATAGAGCAATTTTGGCATCCCGCATAAATTGGAGGGTACAAAAAATGATGGAAAGTGATAGAATAGGATGAAATGCATTCCATCCGATACCGCTCCATTCCAAACATTTTTAATCAATCCAAACGAAGGAACATAACCTTATTCTATTCCATCCCGCTCCATTTCATCCTATTTCATCAATCCAAACATACCTTAAATACTTTTTGGTACATTTATATACTCAAATTGAGATCTACTTACCGTGGATGGTATGTTGTAAGAATTATTGAGCCAAATAGATGCACTTGTATTGGACACCACATATTGAAGTTGTGTTTATGAATCACCTATGTCATCGTCTTTTTTCTTTTCTATCAAGTTGTTAATCACGCCCCTTATTATGCTGCATGACATAAAAGAATATAAATTATGAATTTATTTAATTGACAAAAGACTACAATTGAATTAAATAATTAAATAATACCTGAATTTGTGAAACTTTAGAGCCAATATTTTATTTCTTTTGGGTGGTTGACACTCTACCCAACCTTTTGGAAGTTTTGAACTATTTTTGCCTTCTCTCTTTTTGAATCCCTTTGGTTGTTTCAAATCATCATGGTTGCTAGTAGACTCTTTAACTCCACCAATAAACTCATCCACTTGAGAACTATTTATTGGATTGTCTTAAAACTCGAGTACGTGTCTATCCAATTCATTAGTGATTTTGCAAAGAAAACTGAATGCTTCTGGATTTCTACATGCTTTAGTGGCTTTCCTAATAAGGCGAGGACAAATCTTCTTGTAGCGTTGAGCTAGGGATAAATCAACATATTCCACCACATAGCTAACATTAACATTGCATGAAGTTTTACTTCTAGCTAACTTTATCCACCTTTTTAAGATATAATATTCTAGCACTGATTTGACATCCATGTGAATAAATAGTCTTAAATAGTGACAATAAAGTATGTCAAAAGTAGCAAACTTACAACAAGAGCAACAAATTGAATTCTTATTCAAATCAAATGAAACTTGTCACTCGCCAAAATTACTCTCCATGGTAATAACTCAATCAATTAAGGATGGCTGAATATCAATATTTTTCACAGAGCATATTTCAAACAACTCATACCCGTGTTGGAATTGATCAAAAATACTAGGATTATAAATCTCATACACTTGTTGCAAGATTTTTGAATATGAGTTCCTTAGTCTTGGAATCTTTTGTCCCTCTTCACATTCACGCTTAAATTCACTATATCGTTTTTCTTCCACAACATCCTCGAAGCGCTTAAAAAATTTGATTATACCCAAGTTCACATTCATAAAGCCTTTCATACCCACATTCACGATTTCACTAAGTTGAGTTATTCTCATCCCTAATGCAAGAATTTTCTTCATGTAACATGAAACCCACTTCTCTTTTATAGTGTGCACTATTTGCAACTTAGTGTTTTCTTTGACATCATATTTTACTAGGAGATTTCTCCAACCTTCTTCAAATTGATCTTCATTTTCATATTCATACATGCACTTCTTAAAGTCACTACGAAAATGAGATTTATCTTTCATAAAATTTCCTAAGTGCTTGATTCAATTTTGCATCAAGTGCCAAGTACATAAGCCATGATAAGTTCCATGTATTACCTCCATTAGTGCTCTTGCCATTGCATGATCTTGATCAGTAAAAACTGTTTGTGGAATTTTCTATTTATGAGCCTCTAAAAAGGTCTCAAGGAGCCACTTGTATGACTCAATTGTTTCATCATATAATAATACAGCTCCAAAAATCACTACTTTCCGATGGTGGTTAAACTCTGAGAATACTGTAAGTGGCCTATATAAACTATTTGTAGGGGTGTTCATTGGTCCGGGCAAATCCGAACCAAACCGGAATCCAAACCAAACCAATATGTTCGGGTTGGGCATTTTTTCAGTTCGGGCAAAAACCGAACCGAACCGAACCAATGAAACCTGATGTTAATTGGTTTGGGCAACAGATTTCTAATTTACTACCCGTAAGCCCAACCCAAACAAATTAAAATTAAATTAGTTAATTAATATATCAATATATTTATTAATTTTTATAGAATGAATAATGATATTAGCACTTACCAAGGAAAATTGAAAAAAACATATCAATTTAGTATCATGGTTCATGAGTGAGTCTTAATAGTTACTACCATGTACTAGTACCAAATTAGTACCAAGTACCAACAATATATAATGAAAAAAATCCAAGATTTTGCGTCTTAACATTTTTTAATAAAAGAAGAAACGGATGTCGGCGGAGATTATCAATACCAACGTTATCATTCTTATTAATCAAAACCACAATCAATGATGAAACATAAAGAAAACATGATGGTAAAACTGCTGTGTTATTGAATATTTAAGTGGAATATAACAACTATATGACTATGTTAGTCATAAGTTGTTTAAAGATATGTATGTCATGTTCTCAATACTTACTTTACTTGTGTGTAGATAAATTATGTTTTAAAAATATTTTTGTATATTTATTTTTATATACCCGATCAATTCAATTCAAACCAATCTGTTGTTTTTCGGATCGGTTTGGTTTGGGTTTTATGTGAAAAATATTAAAATCTAAACCAAACTAATCCATTTTTTTCAATTAGTTTAGGTATCAGATTCTCTCAAAACCGAACCAAACCGGTCCGCGAACACCCCTAACTATTTGTGCAATATGTTTGATAAAGAGAAATCACATCACCAAAATATTCATAATCCATTCGCATAATTGCATCTGCCCAAAACGCATTGGTGATTTGTTCTTCAACGTCCATTTGATATGCTTGATAAAGTTTTAGATTTATTCCAAGATTGTATTGACAATCAATCAACGAAGGATATATAAGAAGGGCTGTCTAAGAAAAGAAAAGGCCTAAATACCTCGCAAGGTGAGTGTGACCGTCGTATTTAAGAAAAAAACGATCTCAAAACATTAGTCTCTTGAAACACGCAGGGTCGTCCTAAACAATTTGGTGGTCATGTTTTAATTTTTTAAAATTAGGCTCTGATAAATAGAAACACAACAAAATTCGAAAAAGTCTTCTTTCATTTTATTTTTAAAATTATTTTATTTGTAAAAAAATCATATGATTTGATAAATGAAAGTAATTATTTAAACATTTTTTGCAATATTAATACAAATTATTTTAATTAATAAACATCTAAAAATGTTAAATTATTTAACGATTTAAAATAAGATTGAAATATAATTTAAAAGAATAATGTTACTATACATAATTAAAAAAAACATTAAATATTGGGATTAGAAACCCGCCACCTTTAGCTTGCAAAACATACGTCTTTCCACTCAACCAATATAAAATTGTTGTTAAAAGTTGCAGCTAGCATTATATATTAATGAGTTATATATTTCTATTGAGACCAAGCGGATATTTTGAGGTCAATAATTTTTGGAGAGTTCATTATCTACGATGTTGTTTGTCAATGAATGTTCAAGGATTCATTTTCCAAGAAACCAAAACCTGTATATCAAAGGCTTGTTAGAATTTTCTATAAAAATCTTAAATTGGAATATTGGTCTTTTGCATTAGAAGTGCGCAAGACCAATCTTTTTATCTCTATGAAGGACCTTACAAAATTGTTTAATCAACGTACATATGGAAGAACCTAAATCATCGATGCTCCTTCATCCTCTCAAAATTTTGATTTCTTTATTAATATTCTAAGTCTCCTTATCAACCCATTGAGAGATCACAAGCTTCCGATAAAAGTGTGTTTATTGAAAGCAATTTTTTACGTTGTGCACCACCTAATGAATCATGTGTTATTTTTTGGAAAAAACATCATGAAGAACTCGTAAAGGAAGACATTGTGACCATGTGAATGTTAACTCATAAATATCAAACCAATTGAGAATATGAAGTGATGTGACATATGTTTAACTACAAAATGTGAAGCTCATCATGGCTGTAACATCCTATTTTTATTGGATATTTATTTAATTAGAGTTATTTGATGTTTGTGTGTTTTATTTAATTATTGTTTGAGTGATAATTATTTAATTATGTGCTAATGTGTTAATTTAGCTAATTAGAAATTGATAGAAATATAGTAAATTAGTTAATGGGCCTAAATGAATTACAAAGGATAACTGGATGGGTTAAGCCCAATAACAATTAAGAGTTAATAAAGAAATTTGTGAGATAACCTAGATTTAGAAAAGAGAAAATATAGCAAGAAGAGAAACAAAGAGGGAATTTGTAGATTTTCATCAAGAGGGTGGATTTCAACTAGAGGTAAGGGTTAGAATCCAAGTTCTTATAGTCTATATGATTGGGTAATGTGTTGGTTGTGTGAATTCTCTTCATCTTTGCAATTTCATGAAAACCTATAAATATAGGATTTATGCTAATTTCTATGGATTTGTATGATTAAACATGATTTTGATGATGAATGTTGTTTAATAATGATGAATACTAGTTGTATTTGTTGGTTATTGATGACTGCAAGTGATTTTGAGTAGTGGGATGTGATTTTTGCATTTTTGAGTTTGCTGATTTTTTCTGCAAAATCACATGTCCATTAAGCGGCCCCTGGCCCGCTAAGCGGATGCTGTTTGTTTTTGAAAAAAAAGTGAAGGCTCGCTAAGCGGACCTGCGAAAATGTTAGCTCATATTTTTAGCCGCTTTAAGCGAGGTTATTGGATTTTGATTTCCATAAGCGCGCTTGACGCCCGCTAAGCAGACTTTACTATATGAAATTTTTTCCAAACTTTAAAATGTTGTATCTTTTGATTCGTAACTCCTTTTTATCGCTGTTTAAAGCGTTAGGAAGCTATTGTGATGTTTTATATGATAGGATAATATTGATTCGCACTTGCTTGATTAATTATGATTTTGTTATGTGAAATAACATGTAATTGTCTTTGTGTGCGTTATGTTTTGGTATGTGGCGAATAACAATTGTTGACATGATATGTGGATATATATTCATGATGTTGTAGACACATGATAGTTGTTGTGCTTTGTTGTAATTGTTATTTGGTATGTGAATCTTGACCAATTGGCGGATAATTCAATGTGTGAATTATTGTGGTATGCAGTATGTTAAGAATTGTTTGGATAATCATAATTGCATATGTGTTGGGATAATTGTACATGCATTCATATTTGGATTTGAAATATAGGCGGTGAAACTTGAATTCACATGGTTGACTTTGATCCTTGATTGAAAATAGAAGTTATGAAACTTTGGGTTCATAATTGTGGCTTTGATCTTGTCCGGATCGGAAGCGTGACTTGGATTCGAGATAGTGAATCGAAAAGCGGTGAAACGTGGGGTGCACATGGTACCACATGCATCGAGTCACATTGTTACATTTGAGTTGCATTATGTGATATGTGAGTGTTTTGTATTCGTGTGATTGTTTTGTGTGATGATTGATATATGATATATGAATCGCTTATTTTATGAAGAGTGGTGAATTGATGAATGCATTACTTGTTTATGTGTTGCATTTCCGATTATTATGTTTTCTATAATAATTTGAATTCTCACCCTTCTGTTTGAATGTTTCCCTTTGTTGGTAACGTGCAGGTTCAGACGCTTAGTAACTTGTTCGTGGTTAGCCGCAAAGCTTTCGAGTGTGTATTGATTAGGTAGCGAGTCATATGCTCTAATCATGTAACACTTGGGGGGATTTTTGTATTGATTTATGCTTATGTTTTGAACCTTGCTATCTTTATGTTTGTTGAATATTTTGGATGTATGTGTTAACATTTGGATATGTTGTTTAAAGACCTTGTAGCCTAGATTTGTAAATTCAAGTAGCATAGATATTAATGTTATTTTGAATTGGTAGATGAATATGGTATGGGACATATTCATTGAAATTATGTGATAGCAATTCTTTTGTTTTCCGCAAGCGTTTATGCATAATATATAGAAGCATGAGATTTACATCATCGTGTTACAATATGATCTTTGCATATTATGAATGTTTATTTGTTGTTTGAGATTTTCATTTGTGGAAATCAACATGTAGCGTCATTTTCCTTTATGCATGCTTATTTTGTGAATTGTATGTTATAATATGGGGTTAGAAAAAGGGTGTTACAATGGCTACCCAATATGAGTTCGATCACCAATATATTACTTAAATTTGGAATTAATGTAAAAGACGAACCCTCGTATTCATCTTCTATTATGTTTGGACCAAAGTATCTAAAAAAGATTAAGATCTAAATCATCGATGAAGATTTGGAGCATATTCCAACGGTTATGGAAACAAATGACGTCGAGCTCCTCAAGAGTTACCTACTTAATGAATGATCTAATCTTTTCTCTCAAGCTCCTAAGAGAACCCTATATCCTTTCAAAGTATATCCATAGCAGTTTCCTTTCTTAAGAAAATAAGCAATTGAGAAAGAAATATCAAATGACGATGTTAATAACAACGAATGGTTGTCTTGCTCCATGTTTGTTTCCTATTTTATGAGAATGTTAAATTTCATGCAAATTATTTATTATTTGTATTTGAATCTTTCCCATTCAAGTTAATATTAAGTTTGTGTCATTTTTAAAGGGTTAAATATAGGATACCTCCTGCAATGTAGGAGAGATTCTGTTTATCCCCCTGTAAAAAAAATTGTTGGATCCCCCTTGAAATATTAAGATTTTGAGTCTTTTGCCCCTTTAGTGTACAAGTTACCCCCTGTAATGTGAGTGAGTTTTGGTTTATCCCCCTAGATTTAGTGTTCAAATTGTACGCTTAGGGGGCAAAACAAAAGAATCTTTACATTATATGGGGAACAACAAGGAATTGGTTATAACTGCTATTCTTTACTTTCTCTTTGAATCAAGATTACAAGTGTTACAAAAATAACATATAACTCTCTCGCCCTAAATTAGGATTTGCAGTATGCAATGACGAGAGACTAGTATGCTATTTATAATAAACCTAACATACTAAACTAACGAGCTTTTTCATAAATACCCATTACAAGCTAACTTAGGGTACAAGCTAATTTAAACAATTGGACATAACAAACAAGCCTAATTCGAAATACTAACACCCATAGCATTTTTACCCCCACATATTATAACACACTTTGACTACAGTATGTAGGTATTTGACACTACCATGTGAGCGACCTTCGACTGCATGTTAACCTCTATCGAACCTGAAGCTACTCTTTGACCCACTAGAGTTTGATCCAATATCTCACAAATCTCCACCTTTGAACAAACTCTAATATCAAAGAACGAACTAGCTTTTGTCATGCAGCTTTATCAACTGCATATAGTGGAAAAACTTGCAACTCGACAATGTCTTGGTGATCATATCAACAACATTGTGATCTGTCGAAACCTCCATCACTTGGACTTCTCCATGCTTGATTACTCCTCTGACGAAATGCAACCTCACATCGAAATGCTTGGTTCACTCATGATATGGCCGGTGAGTTCTTCGATAGGTGTATATCACTTTGACTATCACATTTAACAGTGAATAAACAGTCTTAAACAATGATAACAAAGTATGTAAAAAGTATCAAACTTACACCAAGAGCAACAAATTGAATTCTTATTCAAATCAAATGACACTTTTCACTCGCCTAAATTACTCTCCATGGTAATAACCCAATCAATTAAGGATGGTTGAATATCAATATTTTTTACAGAGCATGTTTCAAACAACTCATACTTGTGTTGGAATTGATCAAAAATACAACGAGTATAAATCTCATACACTTGTTGCAAGATTTTTGAATATGAATTCCTTAATCTTGGAATCATTTTTCGCGCTTCACATTCACACTTTAATTCACTATATCTTTTTTCTTCCACAACAACCTCAAAGCGCTTAAAAAATTTGATTATATCCAAGTTCACATTCATAAAGCCTTTCATACCCACATTCACGCTTTCACTAAGTTGAGTGTTTCTCATCCCTATAAATGTAAGAACTTTCTTCATGCAACATGATGCCCACTTCTCTTTCAAAGTGTGCCATATTTGCAACTAAGTGTTTTCTTTGACATCATATTTTGCAAGGAGATTTCTGCAACCTTCTTTAAATTGATCTTTATATTCATACATGCGCTTCTTAAAGTCATTGAGAAAATGAGATCTATCTTTCATAAAATTTCCTAAGTGCTTTATGCAATTTTTCATCAAGTTCAAAGTACATAAGCCATGATAAGCTCCATGCATTACCTTCATTAGTGCTCTTTCCATTGCATGATCTTGATCAATAAAAACTGTTTGTGGCATTTTCTATTTATGAGCCTCTAAAAAGGCATCAAGGACCACTTGTATGACTCAATTGTTTCATCATATAATAATACAACTCCAATAATCAATACTTTTCGATGGTGGTTAAACCCTGAGAAAACTGCAAGTCGTTTATGTAAACTATTTTGTGCAATATGTTGAATAAAGAGAAATCACATTACCAAAATATTCATAATCCATTAGCATAATTGCATCTGCCTAAAACACATTGGTGATTTATTCTTCAACATCCATTTGATATGCTTGATAAAAAGTTGGACTTTTCATAGACTTTCTTTCAAAATATTGCAATAGATA
This sequence comes from Vicia villosa, assembly GCF_029867415.1. Classification (NCBI taxonomy): domain Eukaryota; kingdom Viridiplantae; phylum Streptophyta; class Magnoliopsida; order Fabales; family Fabaceae; genus Vicia; species Vicia villosa. The sequence continues at coordinate 714,567 of NW_026704957.1, read as the reverse complement.
ACGTGCTTATCCATGTACCATACTTCTTTGCATTTTTTCCGAAGATAATTATTTTGATCAAGATGGATAAATCCCAAATTAGTCCTACCTCCCACTTCTTTACTTATCAAGTTAAATGACTTCCTTTGTTGTAATCCTACGTCATCGGCTAGATCAATCTGTTAACATATAACTTGAGAGACTTTCCTTTGAGATGACAACATATGAGTTGTTTCTTGTCAATGTAAATTATGATTATGTTCTGCTGTTAGAATCCAATTTGTACCTATTTTGTTCATTGTTTTGTAGTATTCTTGAACTCTTTTCCCAAGTTTTAATTTAATTATGCATAATACTTTTGTAAATAAATAAAATTTTGTTTTGATTGTAAATATTAGGTTTCTTGACTTTTATTTGTTTTTTTTATAGGTCTTTAAGCTTTAGGCATGATTGGAATGGAAAGTGTGGAAAGAATTCACTTAGAGGAGGCTTGGAAGCAAAATGAAGAAGTTGGAAATCAGCAAGTCCGCTAAGCGACTTCCAAGTTGGCTAGCTGAAAATGTCAGAAGTGAAATAAACTTTGAAGTCCGCTTAGCGGAGGTGACTTTCATTAACCTAGCTTCAAGCGCGCTTTTCTAAACGTGAAACAGAGGCAAGACCAATTTTGGTGTCCGCTTAGTGGACCAATCTCGCTAAGCGGAGTCTGTTTGCTTTTCAGATATTTTGGGAAGTCCGCTTAGCGGACCAAGGCCGCTAAGCGAACTTATTTTATGGAACTTGTAATTTTAGCTACTTGGAAGATATTTTTTTGGTTCTTATCCTTTCATCCACCATACTTTCTCATAACAACAACCTAGGGCAAGAGAAGAAAGTAGAGAAAACCAAAGTTCAAGAAGAAACTCAAGATTTCCCAAGCATCCTTCTTCATCTTCTTTGAGTTTGATGCTAGTGAATCTTGTTATGTTCCTTGTTGTTGAAGCTTCCATAGCTATGGAGAGCTAAACCCCTTTATGTGTCAAGATTAGAGGTAGTTAACTTGTAAATATGTATTTCTTTTAATCTTTTGTGTATGAACTTGGTTGATGATTAATATATGGTGAATATCTTGTTATTCATGTTCTTTTTGTTGTTTTGAATCACTATTGAGAGATATGTTTCAAACTTTGACCTAACATATATTCATCTATCAATAAACAAACTCTAGAGATAGATTTGTGAGTTGATAATCAATTGTATCAAGCTTTTAAGATTATCATGTTGATTGTTGGTATGAGAGATCATCTAATAGTTAATATGATAATATTCACGATATTGCTTTGGAGATAAACAGAATCGAGAGGATACGTGGTTGTATTAATCATTAATAAGTTCATACTCATGATTATTCGAGTACGTATGAAGCAAGCTAATGAAAACTAATCTTGGCACAATTTTCTCAAATCGTTTTTAAACCCTAGTTTACTATATTTGTTTACTTTTTATGCAATCTACATTTTATGTCACCAAACTCTTACAAAACCTTAACTCAAAACTAGTGGTGGCAAAACGGACCCGGCCTGCTGAATATGCCCGTTTTGCCCGTACTTTTGTGCGGGACAGACCAAGGTTTTAGGCCCTCACCCTATAGTGTGATCGTCCCGCCCCACCCTGTTTTTTGTGCGGGCACCAAACTTAACATAAAATTTTCATTTTTAGGCTTAAAAAGTGCGGTGCCCGCGGGCTTAACCCACCCGCCCTCATTTTTTTGCGGGGCGGGCCAAAGTTTTAGGCTCGCACCCTCTACTATGACCGTCCCACCCACCCCGTTTTCTTGCGGGCTTTTGCGGGGCGGACCTAAACGGGGCGGGCATGCCCGTTTGCCACCCCTACTAAAAACACCTTTAACTGTTGAACGATAGTAGTATTGCACTAATCCCTGTAAAAACGATAAAGGAAATACTTACCCTTTTAACACTTGCCATAAATTTACCATCCATATTCTTAATTCCTAACCATGCTTGACAATTTGTTCCAGTCTCCGGCCTTGGACTAATTGTTTTGTAATCTCGTTTATCTAGTTTTCGCATACCTTCTTTACAACAAACAAACTTGTAAAAATAATTATACCATTATTGTTTTTGTAAAAAATTGTTTCCTCACCTCAATTCCAACTTTTCTGCCATAATAACCCAAAATTTCAAAGCATCTTCAATGCTATCAAAAATAGTTTTTAACCTTGGTTTGCAATTTTTTTCCATTTTCTACCCACACAAAAATTATGCAAATTGTTTATGATTTCTAAAAATTTAAAAAATATAACTTGAATGACTAATTAAATTATTGGTCTATAAACATATACTTTTAGTGTAAAAAATATCTTATAACTATGAAATATTTATTGAAATATTTATAATTTGTTCATGACAATGAAAGTTTTACAAGTTAGTATATTATATTCATAATATTAACTCACAAATAAAAAGCAAAATTTATTAAAACTAACCTTGTATGCACAATAAGTTTATGGAAATTTTGTTGATGAAATGGGTCAAGCTATTTGATAAGTTTCTGGAAATTTTCTTTGTGAAGCTTTTTTTGGCAATAATGAATGTGTAGTTGGAAATTTAAAAATGAAAATGAAATTGAAAAGCTACAAAAGATGTAACGTTAGTATTTCCGTTAAAAGCTTCCTTCACATTATTTTTCTCTCTTCTTAAATGGTTGTATTTTAATTAATTTATTTTATGAATTTTTAACCATTGAATTGTAAATTGGAGAGATGGCATAATAGTTATAGCCGGGGATGATCCAATTTCACTATGGCATATTTATCATTTGTGAAACACAATCAATTTTGAGCCGGAATGACCACGGGTCGGGTCGGGTATGAGTTTCACACGACCTAAATCGGCACCCGAATCTAAATCCAAACTCAAATATTATTCGGGTGGCAAAACAACACCCACGCTTACATCCATTGAATTTCGGGTTTTTTCACCCAAACCCGACCCGTAACAAAATACACAAAATACATTTTTCCTACAACTTTCCACAATATATATATATATATATATATATATATATATATATATATATATATATATATATATATATATATATATATATATATATATATATATATATATAAGCGGGTATGATTCCGGGTTTCGGGTGCGGGTTTCACACTACCCAAACCCGAACCCGAAATTTCGGGTGACACCCGAACCCAAATCCAGTCAACTCGAGTTTTCACCCGTTGACTCGGGTTCGGGTGCGGGTGGGCCCCGCGGGTTTGGGTCTAGTTGCCATCCCTAATTTTGAGGTCATGCTTTAATTTTTTAAAATTAGACCCTAATAAATAGAACACAATAAATTCGAAAAAGTCTTCTTTCATTTTATTTTTAAAATTATTTTATTTGTGAAAAATTCATATGGTTTGATAAATGAAAACAATTATTTAAACATTTTTTTGCAAATTAATACAAAGTATTTTAATTAATAAACATCTAAAAAATGTTAAAATATTTAACGATTTAAAATAAGATTGAAATATAATTTAAAAGAGTAATGTTAATGTAAAGAATTAAAAATAAAATAAAATATTGGGATTTGAAATCCGCCCCTTTAGCTTGCAAAACATACGTCTTTCCACTCGGCCAATATAATATTGTTGTTAAAAATCGCAACTAACATTATATATTAATGAGTTATATATTTCTATTGAAACCAAACAGATATTTTGAGGTTCCTAATTTTTGGAGAGTTCATCATCTATGATGTTGTTTGTCAATGAATGTTCAAGGATTTATTTTCCAAGAAACCATAACCTGTTATCAAAGGATTGTTAGAATTTTCTATGAAAATCTTAAATTTGAAGATTAGTGTTTTGCATCAGAAGTGCGCAAGACCAATCTTTTTATCTCTATGGAGGACCTGACGAAATTGTGTAATCAACCTACATATGGAAGAACATAAATCATCGATGCTCCTTTAGACTCTCAAAATTTTGATCTCTTTATTGCTATTCCAAGTCTCCTTATCAACCCATTGAGAGATCATAAGCTTCCGATTAAAGTGTGATTATTGAAAGCAATTTTTTACGGTGTGCACCACCTAATGAATCATGTGTTATTTCTAGGGAAAAAACATCACGAATAACTCATAAAGGAAGACATTGTGACCATGAGAATGTTAACTCATAACTATCAAACCAGTTGGGAATATGAAGTGATGTGACATATGTTTAACTGCAAAAGGTGAAGCTCTTCATGGCTACCCTATAGGAGTTCGATCACCAATATATTACTCAAATTTAGAATTAATGTGAAAGATGAACCCTCATATTCATCTTCTATTCTGTTTGACAAAAGTCTCTAAAAAAGATTAAGATCCAAATCATCGATGAAGATTTGGAGCATATTCCAACGAATATGGAAACAAGTGACGTCGAGACTCCTTAAGAGTTGCCTACTAAATGGATGATCTAAGCTCTTCTTTTAATCTCCTAATAGAACCCCATATCCCTTAAAGGTATATCCAAAGAAGTTTCCTTTCTTAAGAAAACAAGCAATTGAGAAAGAAATATCAAATGATGATGTTAATAACAACGAATTATTGTCTTGCTCCATGTTTGTTTCCTGTTTTATGAGAATGTTAAATTTCATGTAAATTATTTATTCTTTGTATTTGAATATTTCCCATTCAAGTTAATATTAAGTTTGTATCATTTTTAAAGGGTTAAATATATGATACCCCTGTAATGTAGGCGAGATTCGGTTTATCCCCCTGTAAAAAAAATTGTTGGACCCCCACTTTGAAATATTAAGATTCAGTGTCTTTTTCCCCTTTAAAATTGGGGAGAATGTGGATCCATGTGTTTGTAGGTACAATTATCTACCACTATTAGATGATCATGATGATTTTTATGATGGCAACACGTATCATATGTCAAACAACATTATTTTAAGTATTCATTTGTTAAGAAGCAACAATGATCGTGATGTTATTATATGATCAAGATGTTCTTTCTGAGATCAAGATGCTCTTCGTGAGATCAAGATGTAAAATACCAATTCAATAATGACAACACCTAATTTCAAGCAACATTTTATGAAGTCTTTGATGATCTCATGTCCAACAATCTGTAATGATGGTGTATGCCAAAGAAGCTATATCAAGCCTCATTAACTATAAGAGTTAAGTTCCAAATGAAGTACTGAAAAATGATGAATCGCGCTAGGGAACTTAAAGTTTTAAGGTTGTGGAAAACATAAAGTGTAAAAGCTCGTCTGATCCTGTGTTTGAGTGATTAGTTTAGTGTAAAGGTATGAGAGTATTTCTCGAATTACCAAGGTAGATCGCACACACACTCTCAAGCCTTTCTCAATTTACTAAAATACCTTAAAATATATCGAAAAACCATCAAGGCTTATGTGGAGTTGGTCAAGGTGTGTCCCTAATAAATTGAGAAGTATTTTACATAGCATATTCAATTAAGGACTTAGTCCAATCGATTAGGGCAGGGAAAAAGACTCCTTAATCATTTCGAAATACTCTTAATTGATTAAATCACATAATCATCATTAGGGTTTACTTTTTGGATTTAGGGTTGGCGTCTTTTGAGAGCTCATAATCGATTAACAGCTAGAGTTAATCAATTAAGTCAATAAAAATGCCCATGGATCCTTTTCTTTTTGATAATTTATCTTCCTATAAATAAAAGGCTTATCATCATTCCACTTTACACCAGGAAATCAAATTTAGAACTATTATTTCTCACTTTCTACTCTCTTCTGCTTCATTATTTTCTATTCCTCACCGAAGTTTCCTTAGTGTTTTGAGAGTGAAAAATATATGTGAGATCTTGCTCTTCTGGTGCAGCGTTATTATTGTAATTTATTTAAGAGGGTGTTGTCTTTTGTGTAATATCTTTAAAAGAAGTTATTGTTTGGTTCTTGAGATTAACCAGTTAAAATCTCTATTTTGTTATTGAGCTAAGCCGATTAAAGCTCTATTTAGTTTGGAGATTAGTCTGCTAAGATCTCTTATTTAGTTTGGAGATTATACTATTAAAATCTCTTGTTTGATTCGTGAGATTAATCAATTAGAATATCTGTTTGGTTGTAAGAAGGTCTATGATCATAACTTGTGAAAAACTTACATCTCTAGTGAAACTCTCAAGATGAAACTCTTGAGGACAAGAGCATGCCAAGTGGTTAAGCCGGATCTATATAAATTTCAGGTGCATGATATTTTTTTTCCTAATCTCTTTATTTTCCATCGCTTTACTTTCTTTACGCCTTATTTCTTTCTCTTCATATCTTCTTCATTCTTTCTTTCAATTAAGTCTCTATTGAATCTCTATTTAAATGATAAAATTAAGTTAAACATTTTTATAAATCAATTTCTTTTTATAATTGGACATCGTTTTTCAACTAACACAATTAACAAAAGTCATTTCATCCACAAATATAACAAGCATATGATGTAAAACTCGCGTTCTGAATAGACAAAAAAACAGTGTTTTAAAAATTGGACCAGACCGGACGGTCGGACCAATTGAACCGGGAACCGACCAAATAATCGGTCTGGTTCAATTGCTGGATCGGTTATGTCATTGAACCGGTGTAAACCGATAAAACCGGAGGTTTTCCAGAACCAGTGGTTTAAATACATTTTTAATTTTTTAATTTTAAAAACTTAAAACAAAATCATTTTAATTATTTTAATGAAAAATAAAAATAAAAAATAAAAATAAAAAAATAAAAAATAAAATAAAGATGTTACGGATGCGGTTAATTTTGTTGCAGATGATTTAATTTTTTCTTTGAAATTAAATTTAGTAGACAATAAAGTTACTTTATTATATTTTATTCAATTAGATTATTTTGCGATTAAATTTTGTTTGCAAATATATACTTTGTAGTTTTGTACTATTTTATTATGTGTGATACCTATGTTTAAAATTTTAATTTAAATTATGAATTTGTAAATTTATTTAGGATATGATATTTTTAAAAAATTTAAGTGCCAGTTATATATTGTCGAGACAAAATTATCATGTTCGACATATTTTATACCTATATAGTTTTGTTATATCGAACAGTCTATTCAACCTAGTTATCCGGTTTAGTCATGCAGTTCGACCAGTGACCCAGTGGTTCGACCAATAAACCAATTACCCAGTACCTTCACCCGTTTGATGTCCGATCCGATTTATAAAACATGCAAAAAAGCATATTGGGCGATATGGGAGATTGAAATTGTTGAAGGTCCACCAATATTAGCAAAAGAATTGGTCCAAGTAACCTCAATCTCAATATAACCGACCTCAACCTCAAGAGGATATATGTTCTTCTTGTAAGCTTTGTGCTTACTATATTTGGCTATACTATCTACATAGATAAAAATAAAAGCAATTAGCTAAAATAAAGAGGCATGAGTAAAAATTAAGTTACCAGTCTGCAAAACAAACCAAAGATTTCAGTAATCTCGCTATATGGAGGTGATCACTTGATATCTTTTATATATCCTTTATATTGACCTCCATTTTTTCTGTTAACATTAATGGCCTTGTCAAAATTAGAAACAGATGCTCTAATACGAACTAAACACTTCTTTTAAAGCTCATTTAAGTCTGCCTCACTAGACAAAAACTCTGTTTGAGATTTTTGAAAGTGTGTTTGGATCCGACTACGAGGGAAGCACACTTCACATAGAGGCATATCAAAGTTAGGTGTCATCTTTTGACTAGCCTTACATTAGCCAAATGATCATTATTAGTTCTGGGCCGCACAATCAGAAGCTAGAATTTGAAGTTCTTAATAAATTCAATAAAATTTTCAAACGTCTTGGGAGTTTATTTGAATGAAATCAACCTTTGTGTGATCGAGGCTGACTCCCAAATAATATAAAATAGGGAGAAAAAGGTCATGAACTTACTCTTGAACATCGAGATATCGACACATTATATGACATGCACAAATAAATGTCAACACAGTTATGGTGCATTTGCGACGATGCCACTTTAAGGTACCACAAGATATGTTTCTCAAACCTCGAAAAAGGAATATAAATTTTCATTTACCTAAAGACTATATCGTACATAGGGAAACAAGGGTGAGGGTAGTTAGAACAAATTCAACTCGAAGAAGACGAATATTCGATAATCCAATCGCCAGAAGGTCTGCCTAGATTTGTGACAATTTCATTAAATCACGACTCCTATGGGTCGAAGCACATGGGCTGAATTCCTAAGTAAACAGTATTGACCCATGAAAATCTTTCGAGTACAATCCTATTTATGTGCGTATTTAGAATAGTGTGTTTTACCATTTTACCCATTACACCTATTCACACAAAGAGTCGAATAGTATCAATTTTCTTACATTAATGATCTCTTAAAGACAATCGATAAAGTTTGTTATATCTTCCCTCCGATAAACTAATAATGATAGAGAGAAAATTGGGCAAAGTAACTTAAAAAGAGATAATTTGTCTTGTAAAGCATCACCAATGTCGTAAAAATAATACCACTACAATTAGGGTGTGTTTGGATTGGCGGTGGACAGAATTGATTCTAGTAGAATTGAGTTTGGTAGAATTGATTCTAGCAGAATTGAGTTTAACATAATTGATTTATGTTTGGATATATTTTTGTAAAAGTGAGTTGAATAATAAATTACACTATAAAAATCATCCAGAATCAATTCTGGAGGCAGAAGCTACAAATTCTAGCTTCAAGTAGAATCAATTCTGGAGACAGAATCAATTCTACTTTTGTCAAACCAAACATCTTAAAATCACACAGAATTAATTCTACATTTCTAGAATTGCTTTTGGCCTTTTCAAAAGCCAAACCAAACATGCACTAAGAATGAAGAATAAGTAAACAAACATAATTAAATGATAAAACAAAATAGAAAGAACATACCAACTATGAAAGATTTCATATATTTGGTGAGAATTGAGGAGCTTTGGAAAAAAACAGTATCCCTAAAACGTAAACAGAAACAACAAAATTTTGTTATGTATACATATGTATATTCAATAGACGACAATAGACACCTAGTTCATTCTATTACATTCCATCATACATACTCCATGAATTTAATGATACCCTTAAATGCATTCAGAATAAAAAATATAAAAATTGAAGAAAGGTAGAGGTTGTTTCAGTCTTTACCACAACTGAAAAGACTTATAAAAAGTCCCAACCTTTTTACCATATCCTTGTCCTCTTCCATCACAATCCCTCAAAACCAAAACCCCTTCATCCTCTTCTGCTTCTTCTTCACACAACTACAAACAATGTTTCTTATTAACTCATAGAACTTCAACTCAAAGAAACATTTGTACTTTCTCACCTTCTCTCTTTTTCAACTCATAGAACTTCATCTAAATCTTCTTCAAAATGATAAGTGCTTTAGACTTATACCATGTCCTCACAGCTGTAGTACCACTCTATGTAGCCATGATCCTCGCCTACGGTTCAGTAAAATGGTGGAAAATCTTCACACCAGACCAATGTTCAGGAATAAACCGTTTTGTAGCACTTTTCGCAGTTCCACTTCTCTCATTCCATTTCATCTCCACTAACAATCCTTACGCCATGAACTACAAATTCATAGCAGCTGATTCACTTCAGAAACTCATCATCTTAACCATCCTATTCATCTGGTCAAGAGTTAGCTCGAGAGGGTCGTTAGAATGGTCCATAACACTCTTTTCACTGTCAACTCTTCCTAACACTCTTGTCATGGGGATTCCTTTGTTGAAAGGAATGTATGGTGATGATTCTGGCACCCTCATGGTTCAAATCGTTGTTCTTCAATGTATCATTTGGTATACATTGATGTTGTTTCTGTTTGAGTATAGGGGTGCTAGGATTCTCATTGGTGAACAGTTTCCTGATACAGCTGGGTCTATTATCTCCTTCAAAGTTGATTCTGATGTTCTTTCTTTGGATGGGAAAGAGCCTCTTCAGACTGAAGCTGAAGTTGGTGAAGATGGTAAACTTCATGTTAAAGTAAGAAAATCAACAAGTTCAAGGAGTGAGATTTTCTCTAGGCGTTCTCATGGTGTTAACTCTGGTGTTTCTTTGACACCAAGACCTTCTAATCTAACAAATGCTGAGATTTACTCTCTTCAATCTTCTAGAAATCCTACACCAAGAGGGTCTAGTTTTAACCATACTGATTTTTACTCAATGGTGAATGGGAGAAACGTGAGTCCCAGGCAATCTAACTTTGGAAGTTTGGGTTTTGATGAGGAAAGTGGTGGTGGTAGAGTCAATGGTGGTGCTAATAATGTGAATGGTGGAAATGGGTACCCTACTCCTCATAGTGCTGGAATTTTTTCACCTGTGGCTAATAAGAAAAAGGGTCATGGTGGTGGTGGTGATGGTGGAAAAGATCTTCATATGTTTGTTTGGAGTTCAAGTGCTTCACCTGTTTCTGAAGGTGGGATTCATGTCTTTAGAGGTGCTGGAGAGTATGGGAATGAACATCTTAATGGGGTAGCTCACCAAAAAGGTTTGGTTTTTAGACTCAAATTTCCCTCTTTTGACTTTTTTAATGTTTAGGTGGTTTGTTTTTTTGACATGTTTTTCTTAGTTGTTATTGCTTGTTCCTAATGAATTATTGTCTCTTCTAAATATGGGTTGTTGTTGGATTTACCTTAGCTTAAGTGGGGTTATATGTTTTTTTGTTTGTATCTACATTCAATAATGTGTCATTTTTACTCATGTTTTTTGAATGGTTGTTGTTAGATTATGAAGAATTTGGTCATGATGAGTTTAGCTTCGGAAACAGAACTGTTGCTAATGGTGTGGACAAAGATGGACCAGTGTTATCCAAGCTTGGTTCAAGCTCAACTACTGAGCTTCATCCTAAAGATGGATCTCAAGTTGATTCTAAGCCTACTAACATGCCTCCTACAAGTGTTATGACAAGACTCATCTTGATTATGGTGTGGAGAAAATTGATTCGGAATCCTAATACTTATTCAAGCTTAATTGGTCTCATTTGGTCTTTGGTCTGTTTCAAGTATGTGGTAACATTCACTTTTATGTTTTTGGATTTGTTTTATTCATTTGTTGTGCAAGTTTTGATCTTTCATGTTTGTTTGTTGCAGGTGGAATGTTGTTATGCCTGCTATTGTTGCTAAATCAATAGCAATTTTATCTGATGCTGGTCTTGGAATGGCTATGTTTAGTCTTGGTATATTTCTTATTTAATCTACATAAGTTTTTGATTGTTTTCGAGGACTAATCGTGTGTATAGCGATATATGATTTGAAATTCTTGGTTGGTTTGTAGGTTTGTTCATGGCGTTGCAGCCACGGATTATTGCGTGTGGAAACACGGTTGCTTCTTTCGCAATGGCGGTTCGTTTCCTTACCGGCCCGGCTGTCATGGCAGTTTCTTCCATTATTGTAGGTCTCAGGGGAGTACTGTTACACATTGCAATTGTACAGGTACTAAAAACAAAACCTAAATTTTTCTTGTTCTTAATTTTTTTGATTCAATGAATTTATGTTTATGTTGTGTTTTTCTAGGCTGCTCTTCCCCAAGGAATTGTCCCTTTTGTGTTTGCCAAGGAATACAATGTTCATCCTGACATTCTTAGCACTGGGTTTGAATTCTTATTCTTCTCTTCACTTTATGCACTTGGCTTCATAAATGTTGTCAAAGTTTTGTTTCTTATGTTGTATATTTTATTATGTTTTTGCAGGGTTATATTTGGAATGCTAATTGCTCTTCCAATTACACTAGTTTACTACATTTTGTTGGGACTTTGAAGTATGAAGACTTAGAAGTTTGAAGAAAAGAAGACTAATATTGAAGTGGGTTAGGATGTTACATAAATATAACTTTATTTTAGTGTTTTTTTGGGGTAATTTATGATCTAACAATGTAGAAATTTGGAAGTTGGGAAGAGGAAGTATCTTTAGTGCTAAAGCTAGTTTGGTAGTACTAGAAAGAGGGAAAAAAAGTTGTAATGGTTTTTTAAAGCCTTTTTTTTACTGTGAACCCAACTTTTGCATGTTTTGCTTGGATTAATGAGAAAAGAGGAAAGTGAAAGTTGTTGTTTTATAGTTGTCGACACTTTTTATATTTTATAGGCCAAAAGGAGCACAAAGGTGAGTGTGAATCTGAAATATTAACTCAATGGAAAGTAAGAAAGTGGGGAAACCAAACAGGAACTTATGTTGGGTTGTCCCCTTTGATGTTTTTTGTTTTTAACATGAGTACTAGTACTACTAGCTAGTAGAGGGCACTAGCTGTCCTCCACATTGTTTTTTTCTTTTCTGTCTATGTTAGTAATTATATACGCATGTTATGATGAATGATAAAAAAGTAAACTCCTTTGTTCCCATAAAAAAAAAAAAAACTCCTTTGTTATAATTTCAAAACAAATATGTACAAACAATAAATAGATTGTAGATGTCTTTTTAATAAAATTTTTCTTTCATTTATTCTTATGTGATAAAAAATTATAAAATTCTAATGACTAGTAGATTAAACCACGACTACAAACTTAAGCAAATATATTCACAATTACATTAACTCACTCAACTTAGCAAACCCTTACACACTTGCTTTAGCAAATCCATTCACAAATACGTTAACTTTCAATTTAGCAAACCTTTGCACTACTATTAATGTAGATAAGAGTTGCAATGGCATTCCAATGTGAATTGGATTTGGTGGAGTCATTTGAATTGCTTCAAGGGTTTGGTGCTATAAAATCTACTTCTCTTCGAGCTTATAAATCAGTTTTAAGGTGAACTTTCATAAAAGTTTATTGTCGGATGTAAATGTATTAGACTATTTGGCTGAATGAGATGACTAATGTTCATCATTGTAGGGTTGACCAGGCCATTTGAAATATCTTGATCTCTATATTGATAGAAATCTTAGTAGATTTTCCATTTAGACTGAATCAAATGATAATTTGAATGAAAAATGTTATTTTGTTAGAAATGTCATAAGTTGTCTTTAAAAGATAGTCATATTTTGTTCAAGTTATCCTTGTCTTTTATATTGGTGTAATTTGTGAATGGATTGTAAGATTCATTATGTGCATAAATTATATATAAAAATTGGATTCATTATAGGTCGTGGTTAGCTTCAATCATTATTAAGGACTAAAGATGCGTAGGATGAGAAATTATATTAGAGAAATGCAATTGAATATTGAAAGTTGGTCAATGTATTTTATGGTTTAAGATTTTGTATTGTAAGTATGTAATTACGTAAATATTTTTAAACGGACTTAATTACATAATTAGAGGAGAAGCAAAATAAAGAGTACTCTACCTTAGAAGTATATAATTGACCTTAGGGACATTGTTAAGGTTTCTCTAATTTATTTATAGCATGATTGGGAATTGAAGCAATAGCACAAAGCTAGTGTAATGTGTAAGGAAGTCATTATTAAGGAATTGGTGGCAGCAGCAAGCAACTACAGTAATGCGCAGCCGCTCTTTGATTTAGGGTACAATCACACGTTACTTGTTCTTAAATTTGGGTTTTCATTCATTGGTTACGATACAAATAGGTGCTGTGTTCACCTTTTTGCCCAACCACTTTGGCTTTGATAGAGTAGAGACTACTAGGAAGGAGCACTTATTGCACTGCATCAATAAATACTGAAATTTGGGCTGTGTTTCCCTTTTTTCAAACAAGCTTTCATATTTGTCTAATCTAAACCTATGTTGCTAATGCTTCTGTGATGCTGTTACTTCTTCTGCTACACGCCTACGGACTTCTGCTCTATATTAAATGACTCATACAATTTTGATTTACTAAATATTGGATGAAAAGTATATTTTTCATGTGTGTTGACATCTTTATCGTGACTATATATTCTATGGGGTAAGACTTGTATTGCTCTATTATGTGGTTAAATAGTACTCTCTCCGTCCTATAATATACTATGTCATAGTTGATCATTTCACACATATTAAGAAAGAAAAATGCTAAATGTCACGAATAAAAATTTGTGATTTCATCGCGAATAACTGCAATGTATGTTTATGTGATTGTTCATTGTATTTCTTGTATAGGATGATACCACCATAAATCTTATGCATATGTCATATTTTAGCTAATAAATAATGATAGTATATTTCAAAGTATATTATTTTCTATGTTTCAGCCTCAAGATGAAACAAGTGAGTCTAAAAGTAGTACATATTCTATGTAGATAGTAATAGTTGTGTAGTGTGGATAAATTGTAAACATAGTGCATTATCATGTAGCATGACAAATTAATCGTATTCGTGAAATTCGCGGCATATAACTCTCGCGACATATAGCACTGCTCTTTAAGAAAATGTGATAAATAAAAGAGAATAATGTTTTTACAAAATTATCCCTGTTTATTATTGGTGTATTTGAATGATCATAAATGTAAAGTGAGAGAATAATAAATTAAGAGTATTAATTAGAGAGCATAATTGAAAGATAAAAATTAAAATTGCATTGAAAACTTAAAACGACACTTATTTTGGAACAAATAATTTTATCAAATGCGACACTTATTTTGGGACAGAGGGAGTTTTTTTTTTAATAAGCAAAATACTATTAAAAACGAGTTATAAAGAGTTATAAAGAGTTATAAAGAATACTCAATTATGACAATATAAGATTTTATAATCAATTTTCCTTTCAACAAAAAAGAATGTTCTTAAATCTAACTTTAAACCAATCTTAAGAAAACAATTTAATCACTAAGACATTTCCTGAAACCCCTTTCATCCATCATCAAAGAGGATATCATTACAAGTAAATCAAACATTTTGAACAACAACCAAATTATTATTCTAAACTAGGCCTCAACCTATCTTGCAAAACATGATTAAAACGAAACAAATGTTCAAAAATATCGGCCCAGAGATAAAGTCTACATTAATCCACCCAATTCGAGATGCAATATCACATACCTTAAACAACACTTAACTAAGTTTATAATGAGTACTCTCTTCGAAAATATCAAGCGGAAAAATGAATATATCACCACCTTGCATGATCATCACTCAAAACCCTTAAAAAACTTTCATTCTCAATTAAAGGGAGCTGAAGAGAAATTGCAATTTAAGGTAAAATTTACTCATTTATTCCTGATTGATTGTATTAATCTTATTTTTGAGCTGAAAAAAATATTCATTGAGTCCAGAGATGCATCTCATAATTCACCTGCTACGTGTCTGTTCCGATCGATGTTAAATTGAATGAGGTGATGGACGATGTTAGACCAGTTGACGTCAAGATAGATGTTGGTCAACACTTTACAAATGAACAACTGTATACTGCTCGTGAACATATGCTTTAATGGATCCGTATGGTGGCCGGGAAATTGGGGTTTGGCATTGTAATCGGAAGGTCCGACATGGTTCTAGCCGAAGGCAAGCATTTGTTACCTTGAGATGCGAGAGAAGTGGTATGTATGTTTGAAACGAGATGACACATGATCAAGGAAATGTGAGTGCCCATTTAAATTGTGTGGATACCGTAAGGCAAATGATACATGGAAATTTAATGTGATTTCTGGTTTACATAATCATGCATTACAATCCAAGCTAGTCGCTCATCCCATCATATATTGCCTTAAACCGGTGGAGAAGGAAAATGTTTAGGATATGTCTTTAATTAGCGTGGCACCTAAAAACATACTAGCTGATCTGACAGACACGACCTGAAGTGCTTCAAATATCAAGCAAGTGTGCTATACTCATTATCAAAATAATATGGCGATAAGAGGTCTGAGATCCAAAATGCAACAACTTTTGAAGCTATTGGATGGCAACCACTATGTTTCTACGTACAAGGTTTGTGATGATAAAGTCACTATTCGTGAAATATTTTGGCCTCATCCTAAAAGTATCAAGTTTATCAACACATTTCACACTGTTCTCATAATTGACTCAACATATAAAACCAACAAGTAAAGGATCATGGTTTTGGAAATTGTTGGTGTTACATCAACAAGTAAGACTTTTCGTTGGGATTTGCAATTTTGGAATCCGAAAAAGAGGACAACGCTACATGGGCATTTTAAATGTACAAGACCTTATTGAAGGACCAAGAAAATACAGCGAAGTTAATTGTCACTAATCAAGACACCACATTGATGAAATCAGTGACAAAGGTGTTTCGACATCTTATGCATTACTTTTCTGATATCACATAAAAAAATGCGAGAAGTCAGCTCAAACCCGCGGTTGGCACCAAACAAATAAAGGGTGAAGACGGAAAAATGGTCAAACCAAATATGGTGGTGGAAAATATAATGGATGCATGGAATAATATATTAAATTCATCCACGAAACACTTGTATGTTGCCTCTGTAATGCATTTTCGGAGTGTATTCCAAATATCCAAATTTCCTAAAATACATTGAGAGTACTCTTCTTGTACCGAACATGTCAGACACCTCGTTAACACAACGACCAACAGAGTGGAGTCTGCATATTCGCCATTGAAGAAATGGTTGGGTGATAGTAAGTGTGATTTTTGAAGAGAGCAGGACAACGTGAACCAAATGCTCCAAAACCAACATAATGAAATAAAAACAACTTTTTGTCGGAGCATTACCGTGTTAGAACACAGATTCAAATATAACACCCTCTATTCGCAGCTGGTTGACAACGTATCTTGGGCGAAATTGAATTTCATTTTTCACGAAGCGAAGTGAGTTGAGAAGATAGGTTCAAATAGTTTTAAGTGTGGATGTACACTCAGGAAGACTTACGGTCTTCCATGTGCTTGTCACATTTCAAATTTTTTTGAAGCTTCATTCCCGATAAGTATGGATGAAATCTACAATCACTGGAAAAGACATCGATTTGATGACGATAGTGTGACGAAAAGTGGTAAAGCAGGTATAACTATTACGAATGAATAAGAAATAATCCAAGACAGATTTGATAAAGCTGATGACACCATGAAACTGCACATCAAAGAGCCGCTGAGGAAGATTTCTTATTCAGAAACTACAAATTTGAAACCTCCTTCGAAACCGGTTAAAACCAAAGGTGCCCCTTAAAAAGTCAAATCGACACAAGATGGCCATTCAACAAAACGGTCTCCTTCATACTTTGAACATGTTGATTCACATTTCCCGGATTCTCCAACTCCAAAATCTCAAAAAAAATGTGTACAAGGGTGCTTGCATTAGCAAACCACCTCCTTCGTCGTCGATGCCGAAAATAATCTTCATTGAAGAAATGCAGCTTTTTAAGTAGAAACACATTGAGCAGATTGTAAATGTAAAGGATGATGGTAATTGCGTTTTTTAGGTCGTACCCAGCTTGCTTGGTAAAGGAGAGGAGAATCACTTTCTTGTCCGCCAAACTCTTTTGAAAGACTTGACGTCGAATAGGGAATTCTACACAATGTTATACGAAAAAAAAACATTTTGATGCACTTCAAGATGATCTTACTCCTTGTGTTAGCGGTCCCGCACCGTTTCAAAATGGACGCGCTTCCGTGAAATGAGCCACCTAATAGCAAGTGCATATGACATAATGTGTAATGATCTGATAAGATATGGTTTCTCAGAGACATTTTTTCCACTTCGTAGTGGTCCATCCAAAGATCCTTCCGGACGCATCATGTGTATAGGGTGGCTTTCGAAATTGCTACATTTTGTTAAGGTTTATTTGAAACTGGGGTGTCCTATACCAAGTACATTGTTGAGTGGAAGACACATTCCACAAAAGAGGCAGAAACTTGGCCGAATCAATTTTTGGAAAGGATGGAAGAATTCACCAATTTGAGCAAACTTGAAAGAGAATCCAATAAGGAAAAGTCGAATGAGGAATCAGTCGTAGATATATGCGCTGATGCATCTTTTGATGCATTTTAGATTGTAATCGATACAATTTTTTTGAATGTATTATCGTCAACGATGTTATCTTGATACGATCTAATACATAAGTAATATATTTTCCGTAATTATGGCGCAAATGGTGACAGTTTTTTACTCTTTTTAAGATTTGCAACTTCGATTTATATTTTGAAGTTTCTTGTTTGTTTATGGTGTGTGGTTTATTTCTGATATGCATATTCAGATAAACCCTAATTTAATTAAAACAACCCAACGATATTTTCGGATGTGTATATCCGAATTAACCTGTTTTTTTGTAAAATAAAAGGGTTTACCCGAAAATGCTTCTTCGAAAATTTCTCTGATGATAGGATAAGGTTTCTAATGTCCAAAGTGATATAAGCCTTGTATAAATAGGGTGTTTCTCATCTCATTTTTTCTACAAAAACACCCGATATCAGAAAATGAATACATCACCTTGCATTTGTGTATTTCAATGGTGAGAAGCCGCCACTTCAGTTTAGAGTTTGCGAGGACATAACTCGCGCCGATCTGATATCCAAATTGAACACGCTCATGCGATATCTAGAAAATCGACGCGTTGTCAAGCTAGAGTATCGTTCACCCTCGTTTGACAACGATAAGAAGTTACAATTCACCAACTTCAAAATGAAGACAGATGCAAAATTAGAGGTTATGTGAAGTACTTTTTGTTGATATAAAATAAAGGGTCTGATTGAAGTGGGTGGAAAGTTTCAAGATCCTCCAAAGATATTATCAACATGTTGCAACGTCCGAAACTACCTGTTTATAACAATGTGTAATGTTAATTTTTCGATTATCAATTATCTATGTAATTTTGTGTGTTTAAATGTAATATCAAGTTGTTATGATTATCAATGCATCTATTTAATGCCTTTTACTACTACAAATACAAATACACGATTTTCCTGCAGATTTACCCGCAGATTTGAGTTAAAGTAATATAATTATATATTTAAATTTAATATAATATAATACTATCTTTTACAATTATACAATTTAATATAAAAAAAACCTACAAAAAATGTCAAATAAATTATTTATCTTATATAATATAATATCTTATACAATTTAATATGTAAATACAATAAATCTACAAAAATTATCAAATAAATAATAAACTAAATATCAAATTTTAATAAATATTAGAAATTTTAATTTTCAAACACCCGTGCATCGCACGGGTTTACGATCTAGTTCATAAGAAATATAGAAAAGCATTGTAATTTCTTAACCTAATTTTTTTAACATAGTGGAAAATCTATTGAAGAATTTATAGGAAAATCTATAAATATATGTTATTTCTTATTACAAAGTTATAAAGTATTGTATTAAGGAAAAAGTATTTATAGTT
This sequence comes from Vicia villosa, assembly GCF_029867415.1. NCBI lineage: Eukaryota > Viridiplantae > Streptophyta > Magnoliopsida > Fabales > Fabaceae > Vicia > Vicia villosa. Next base: position 695,379 of record NW_026704957.1, on the reverse strand, counting down.
TTCGAAAATATAATTGTTGAAAATTTTGGTGAAATATTTATACGAAATTTAAAAATTTTATATGAATTATATATACTTGATTCAGAAAGAGATTAGGTAATACAAATTAGAAAATGTTGAGGGACATGTTATAACTATTTTTAATATATATTTTTTAATAAATATTTACAAAAAATAATTAAATATATCTCGTAGATAAATATGCAATAAATGCCGGAGTAAAATCTTCAGGTAAAATTGTAGCAAAATCCCCAGGTACTAGTATTTCTGAGTCTTAAGCACATAATTGAAAATTGGTTTTAAGCGAAATTTTTCGCGGTTTTACTCACACGTAATTTCCGCAGCTAAAACTACAAAAATTCTTACGGATTTTGTTGCCAATAGTTTATCCGCAAGAAATAAATTTTCGTTGAATATTTTAACAGAAAAATCCACGGGTATTTCTGGATATTATTTTCTACAAGAAAAACGTGAATTTTTAGTAGTGTCTATTTATGTTTTTATTTGAAGTAATATATATATATATATATATATATATATATATATATATATATATATATATATATATATATATATATATATATATATATATATATATATATATATATATATATATATATATATAAAGCATACTAAACTTAATTTTAAAGATCTATCTCTAAATTAAAATTAAATAAAATAGAGAAAGTATACGTTCAAAAATATATGACATTTTAAATTTTCATCTAGAGTTAATATATTAGAGTGGAAAAAGGAAATTTCCTAAATAATTTTGGTTAACCAGTCGAAGTGGGTTAGAGTGACCCGACCCAATTTACAATTATAATAATATAAATAAGAAAAATGTTAAATAGTGTCCTTAGGCCAATTGTTAAGCATTTCAAAATAGTAAATTTATTTTGATAATCTGCATATTTAATGTCTCGAAAATTGAAATATTAAATTTTTTAAAAATATTTTCTTTTTTTAAAATGCTTAACCATTACCCTAAGGGGCAAGGGCACTGGTTAGCAAGACACTGTAAATAAAGATCGGTAAGATGATTATTAATAGGTAAGAAAATTCTCAATTCGCCCTCTTGAGTAAGGTCACGGTGGCCACACTTAAATGATGAGGCATCATTTTAATCATTTTAAAATGCCGCATTTTCTGTGTTAAAGCAAGGCTGAATTCAAGAAACAACAATAGTATACAGCAATATTCAATCATGTAATTCCACCTCAAACCCGCAAATTCAGTCAATGATAGCTGAAAGTGATCAACTAAAAAGTGCTTTTTATATGGGCATATGACACCAATCGAAATCAAAGCAACTAGTATATATTGTCTGTCGTGCTGCTCTACATATATACTACTACTATATATATTTGACAAGGACATATATTTAAATTTAAAGTGCCTTTAAACTTTTTTTTTGCCTTCTTTTGTGATTAGCTCAAGTGAGAAAGGCTGAATAAACTATCATAGGTTTGTGAAAATAATGATGAAACCATTTTCATTTTCCAAATATTTTATCTGTGTTTTCAATGATGTGTATCACATCATGTGCCAAATTTGAATTTGCGGTGTGATGGTCAGAGTTAAGGTGAGTTACTTAGGTTAAAGTTATATTTTGAAACGTTATAATATACAATATTTTTTTTATTAAATAGAGCGTCTAAGGTCAAAGTCAAAAAGATTACAAAGAAACAAAGCATGGGGTAGAAATCTCCGATAAATCACTAATAAAGTAATTATAAATCTGTTCAGGACAATTATCATAAATATGAAGACCATGATCGTGAGCAAAGCTCTTCATAGCCATGGAGTCTGCGCACCTGTTGACTTCTCTAAAAACGTGAGTGAAAGTAACCACAATGTCATCCACGAACAGTCTTCTAATTTGGCAAAACAATCTTGTCGTGGTCCCTAGGAGGGACTTCTTCCCCTTCATTCTGTCTATGACAACTTTACTATCTGATTGGATTTCTAGCCTTCTGAATCCTTTGCTAACAGCGACTTTGATACCTTTCATAACCCCCCCACATTTCAGCAACTTCTATGCTACACTTTCCAAGGAATTTAGAAAAACCTCCACGCCACGTGCCATTGTGATCCCTAAGGATACCTCCACAAGAGGCTTGAAGCAAACGATTGACTGTCCCATCGACGTTAACACAAATGCAACCAACAGGGGGAGGATTCCACTTTATATGCTTCGCCTCTTGATTCTTCGCACTAATTTCCCGGCCAAGATCAATCGCAGCAAGTGGTAGCCAACAATTCCCTCGCAAAATTGCGCTCTTTCGAGAGGAATTTGTTGTCCAAGTTACTGGTAATCCAATCCCGAAAGTTGCAGCCAAAAAATTCAGCCAGATGACGATTACTAACCAGCTGAACCCATACTTCTTTAGCCGCATTGCAGTCCCGCAAGGCATGAGAAATATCTTATGAAGCACCAACACAAACATCGCAACTAGGATCGGCTAGAGAGAGACAGTTGAGATAGGCGTTGGTCAAGAGCTTTTCGTGTTTGGCCATCCAAATTAAGGATTTAATTCTTTCTGGAACCTTAAGACTCCAAATGTTCTTCCATTCTTTATCAACTATATCCACCTGCAAATCACCACTGAGAATGTTGTAAGCGCTGGAAATCGAAAAACTCCCATTATGAGTTCCATTCCATAAGTAGACATCACCAGAATGGTAGCTTTTAGGTGGATGAATATCAATAATTTCCTCCACAGTATCCTTGCTAAAGATGTTTCGCATGAGGTCAATATTCCACTCTTGGTAATTGTCCAGCAAATCTGCAACACAACTCAACTGAGGAATTTGCAAATATGTAATCATGGTCTGATTGATACGTCCCGACTTCACACCCCAGTCCTGCCAAATATTGACACTATTCCCATTGCTAATGTTCCAAAAGGTCCACTGCTTCAGTTCTGGCTACAGCTTGACAATCTCTTTCCACATCCTTGAGTCACCATGGTTATTTTTTATATATTTCTCCCTTCGCATAAGGTTACAATATTTTTGCTCGATACTAATGCACATACTTTTTTAAGGAGTGTTCGACTGTGAATTAAAATTAAGTTGCGAATAATAATACATATAATCTTTTAGCGGTGTAGTGTTTGTTAAGTCATATAGTTGATAACAAGACAATAGACATAAACATTCGATCATAGGAACGGAACTTTGAATCTGCTACATTCCATTTATTTATTTTTAAAAGATGAAATTTGAGCTTATTAAACTACATAAAATAAATAAATTATAAAGAGAGAAAGAAATGAAAAAGAGATTGCGAAGAGAGAAAGAAATGAAAAATAGAATGCAAAGAGAGAAATATATAAAAAAGTAAAATATATTTATATATGATTTAATATAAAAAGAAGAACAAAAATAAAAAAATGTTGATAATTTTAAAAATAAAATATATCACTAGATTAAAAAGACTCATAAAATTTAATATAATTTACACTCAATTTTATTGCAATTACATAATTTTTTTATTCATTCAACTAAATATGTTAATTACTTTTAATTTTTAAATTAATTTTAATTTATAGTTTTGAAATAAATCAAATCTTTGACCGCCACTTATACGGTAGAATAGAAATAATTTGAGATAAAACCATGTTTTAAGTAACTATAAACAAATTTAAAATCAAATTTTTTTATCTTAATATTCATTTTTTTTAATTTATATTTTAAAATAATAACTTTTGTCATATATTAAACTATCAACAGTAAAAAAAAAAAGGACTAGTTAAAATGTTAAATCATTTGGCGCCTGCATTTATATTTGAATAGGAGACGCTAATTGAATTCATATTAAGTATTTATTTATTTTTAATTTTATTTATATTATAGGTATGTAAAATTTGATATTATCTTTAAAATTTTCAACGAGTTTACCTGCGAATTTTCTTGCAAGAATGACATTACCAACAAATTTACTTACGCATAGTGTTACCTGCTAAAAGAACACATATTTTTATTTAGGAAAATTCGCAATTAACATCAAATTTGTAGAGAAATCTGCAACTAACAATATAAAAAATAAAATAAAATACAAGGCTCAAATTTAATTAGCGCCTCCTATTTAAATTTAGGAGTAAGCGCCAATTGACCAAGTCCATTTTTTTGTTTGAAAGTTGGGTAGTTATGACAATTCTAGTAAGTGTATTAGTCTTGTCGAAATAATAAAATTAATTCGTCTTCACAAAAAATGAAAATTTCACAACGTAACAACAATGCGATGCAAAAGTAATAGCAAAGAGGGGTTTTTAATAATGATTCAGTTACAAAAACAAGATGAGAATTTTACCGGAGTAAAGTTAGATAATGAAAGGCAATTAGATCTTTTATGTCGAATCCTTTAATTATATTGGTTGATGAACTGTGTATTATTTGAATTACCATTACATTATCATCTTACGACGAATTAACAAGACCACTACACCCAATTCTTTGGTATACAACTAACTAATTTTCACAATAATTCTCTAATTTCTTAGAGCAATTCAGAGTTAAATAAGGTGTTTTACGTTCCTTAATTCAATAGCCACAACTTATAATTATCTATTCCTAGTTAATTACTAAGTTGAATATCTGCGTAACATCAGATCGGTAGCGTTAGCGTTAATAATCACTACTCATATGATATCAATTTGGGTGTTCATCAACATACAAAAAACATTAAGATCAAGAACAATTAAATAATGATAATAACATAAATATGTTAAATTAATCTGAAACACTCATATGATCCAACAAAGTACAAAAAGGTTCATCTCAAAAGACCTAATATAGAATAACTTAGCTATGCATAGATTATTTAACAATTACCATGAGTTGATAAGAATTCTTCTTCAAAATCAATGAAAATAAGCTCTACAATGACTTCAATATTCTCCAAAATCGTGCTCCAAAAGCTATTGTCCATCACTTTCTAGCTCAAAATCAGAACCCCTAAAAAAGTAGGCAAATTCTTCTTTCAATGTTGCAAAACCCATGTCTAAAATTTGCTGCATTGCGCTTGTGTTGATTTATATTGTGTTAGTGATGTAACATCATCGCACCCACGTTGTTAGCATCACGACCGCGATAATTTCAGAAGCAAAATAATTTTCACTAAATTTATATTTCTCACTCTTTTCAACTTTGTTCAATTTTTTCACATATTTACTTGATTTTTGCTAATTATTCCGTCGATTCCGTCGAAAAATACTCGCCAATTTTATATAATAATAATAGAGGATCATCAAATAGTTTGGGATATATGAGAAAAAGTTGGTTATTTTAAAATATAAACAAGAAAAAATGGATATTAGGATAAATGAATCTTAAAATAATGTATTTTATAAATATAAAATAGTAAAAACAATATAAATGAATCTTTTCTTTTTTATGACCAAACAAAAGAAGTATCACACTTCTCTTGAACTTTTCTCTCTATCCTTAATCTCCTCTATTAGTCAACAAAAATAGAGAAAGCTTACAAATATGTTTTAAAAATTTTACCAAAAAAGCATATTGTAACTATCATTCGAGAAAGAAAAGGTTAATGGAACATTGGGCTACAAACAAAACTAAAATGTCTAAATTGACTGCTCGAGCTATTTTACCAAACATATATACAAAAAGCTCACAAAAGAAAAATAAATGTCATGGTTTTAGATGTGTAGGTAAGATCATAATTTTGCATATAAACGATAAAAAAACTTATCATGTTTTGAGTTCATTAAATTAACAATTTAACTCATTATAGGATGTTTGGAGATAGAACATATGAGGTGTTCAATATTAATCCGTCTGGAAACAAGTACACAACCAACTAGCAAGTAATGAAATGTTCATGCTGAAGATGTATTGGATAATAGCATGTTAGTTAGAATAACTATTATATTAGTTTAGATAGTTTATTATTACTTTATCTTTTCTGTGATTGGACCAACCATATATATGGTTCATATTCACTCCCTTGTAACTTCACTTAACACATAATGCAATTTACTCAATTGAGCTTTACTCTTTCTTCTCCTTTATGCGTAACCGTTTTCTGTTACTGCAATTTCTTCCTTGGCTTCCATGGAAACTGAGCTTGCATTCTCCAACCTTAATATGGTATCAGAGCAATCTCAGCTCTGGTAGCCATTGTTGTTCGTTCCTTCTCTTCGTTCCTCTATCTCAGTTCTGCAAATTTTTTTTTTGGAACGATTCTTTATCTCCTTCTATTCATTCTCTTCGATCTTTTCCGAACCTGCAACAATGGCATATCCCCAGTTTCTTGATTTCTCGACGAATTCGTCTAATCCTTTCTACTTACATCCTAATGAAAACCCTGCTCTCGTGCTGGTTTCACCAGTTCTTGATGACAAGAACTACCATAGCTGGGCTCGCTCAATGCACATCGCTTTGATTTCGAAGAACAAAGACAAATTCATTGATGGATCTCTGACGAAGCCTCCTGTTTCCGATCCCTTATTTGCACCATGGATTCGTTGCAACACGATGGTTCTAGCTTGGCTCCATCGATCCATCTCTGAATCTATTGCAAAATCTGTGCTATGGATTGATTGCGCAGCAGGTGTTTGGCAAAATCTCCAACTGAGATTCTCTCATAGTGATATCTTCCGCATCTCTGATATTCAAGAAGACATCTACAAGCTCCGCCAAGGTAATCTTGATGTATCAAATTACTTTACTCAATTGAAAGTGTTGTGGGATGAATTGGATAACTACAGACCTATTCTTGCTTGCTCTTGTGCAATACCTTGTTCTTGTGGCGCCATTGCCTCTGCTAAGCAATACCGTGAACAAGATCAGGTGATTCGTTTTCTTAAGGGCTTGAATGACAAGTTCACTCACTCTAAATCTCAAATCATGATGCTGAGTCCTTTGCCTAACATTAACAAAGCCTTTTCTCTCATCATTCAACAAGAACGTGAAATGAATAGTTCAGCTCTTGTTTTGGCTCAAGATTCTTCCACTACTGCAGATTCCAATGTAACTGCTTGTCAGGTACAAACGGCCAACGGAAAACCTGGGAACAATGCTTATAGAGGTCGACCTCAGAATTCTGCTAGAGGCCACAGTCGCGTATGCACACATTGTGGTAGAACAAACCACACCATTGAAACGTGTTTCCTGAAACATGGTTATCCCCCAGGTTTCAAATACAAAGGCAAATCTCAGCAATCTCAGTCTGATAATCAGCCTACAGCAACAATCAACAGTGTGTCAGACTCCTCTCAACAAAGTTCAACTACTTCTCCTTGTACATTCACTCAAGATCAGTACAACAACATCCTCGCACTACTTCAGCAATCAAAACTTACTCCCCAAGCCAATTCCATTTCCACTTCCCCATTTGTCATGAACTCTCATTCCTCCACTCCTAATGGTAAGCCTGTTTCTTCATTATGGATTCTCGATACTGGTGCAACTGATCATATTTCCCATAATATTCATGCATTCACCAATTGCACACACATTGTTCCTGTCCATGTTAACCTTCCTGATGGTTCTCATATAGTGGCTACTATGTCTGGCAGTGTTAATGTTTCTTCTTCCTTAACACTGCATCATGTCCTATATATTCCAAATTTCCATGTTAATCTAATTTCCATTGCTAAACTTACTAGTAGTAATGATTGTCATGTACGTTTTTGTGCTGATAAATGCCAAATATTGCAGAATCATTCCAAGACAATGATTGGTTCAGCTAAGCTTGAGAGAGGATTATATGTTCTTGATGATGCTAGACAGTCCTCTGTTTTTCATTCTTATACTAAGCATACTTGTAATTTTTGGCATGAAAGACTTGGCCATGTATCTGACAGAGGCATGAAAGTCATTTCCACTTTATTTCCTTTTATACAATGTAAATCCAATACCACACCCTGTGACTCTTGTCATTTGGGCAAACAAAGAAAATTGCCTTTTCCTAATAGTACATCTGTTTCTCATGCTCCTTTCTCTATTTTACATGCTGATGTATGGGGCCCTTATAGTACTATATCCATGCTTGGACATAAATTTTTTCTTACCTTAGTAGATGATTATAGCAGGTTTACTTGGGTTATTTTTTTAAAAACCAAAAATCAAGTCTATACTAGCCTCATTCAGTTCATAGCCTTCATTGAAAATCAATTCAAAACATCTCTTAAGTGTCTTAGAACTGACAATGGAACTGAATTCCTTACTTTAGCTACCTTTCTTAAGAACAAAGGCATCATTCATCAAACTTCATGTGTTGAGACCCCTCAACAGAATGGGATTGTTGAGAGGAAACATCAACATATCCTCAATGTAGCCAGGTCTATTTGCTTTCATTCTAATCTCCCCCTGACCTTATGGAATTTTTCAGTTCAACATGCTATACATATCATAAATAGACTACCCTCTCCCCTTCTCAAATCTAAATGCCCTTATGAACTGCTTTATTCACAGCCTCCATCTTTAATTCATTTAAAGGTTTTTGGTTGTCTTTCCTTTGCTACCACTCTTCAAGCTCATAGAACAAAGTTTGATCCTAGGGCTAGGAAGTGTGTTTTCCTTGGTTTTAAAGATGGTACTAAGGGCTACATCCTTTATGACTTACATCACCATAGTATTTTTGTTTCCAGAAATGTTATCTTTTATGAAGATAACTTCCCTTTCAAAACTTCACCCAATACAAGTACCTCTGTTGTCAATAATAGCCCTAACACTAGTTCTGTTTCTCCTCTCCTTGAGGATATGCCTATCTCTCCTACTGATACTAGTACCACTGACCTGTCTCTATCACCAGGCAGTACTTCTGGTACTTCTCCCATTTCTCCTCTCACACATCATAATCAAACCACTCCTTTATCCATCAGTCCCTCTTCTACTGATGTGTCTGCCCCTACAAATTCATCTTCTATAGGTAATGAGTCAGAACCTGTAGAATCACCCTCTAATTCATCTTCAGGTCAATCTTTACCTTCTAATTCTTCAGATCAGTTTTTACCCTCTAGTTCTTCTATTGAGTCCTTTCCTAATAATCAGTCTGACTCTAATCATAATCAGTCCATAAGACAATCCACTAGAAGCCATAACCCTCCTAGTTATTTAGCAGATTACCACTGTTATCTTGCTTCTCATGCTGAATCTGATTTACCTTTTATAAATTCTCCCATTGCTCATCCTTTATCATCTGTCATATCATACAATAAATGTTCATCTGCATATAAGCATTTCTGTTGCTCTATTTCCTCTAATATTGAACCTAAAACCTATTCCCAAGCCATTAAGTTTGATTGTTGGAAGAGTGCTATGGATGTTGAACTACATGCTCTTGCAGAGAATCATACTTGGGATATAGTTGAACTTCCTCCTGGTAAACACCCAATTGGCTGCAGATGGGTTTACAAGGTTAAGTATAGGGCAGATGGTTCTATTGAGAGACATAAAGCCAGGTTAGTTGCAAAGGGATATACTCAATTAGAGGGCATTGATTACTTTGATACTTTTTCACCTGTGGCCAAGCTTACTACAGTCAGAGTACTCTTGTCTATAGCTGCTATCAAAGGGTGGCATTTGGAACAGCTTGATGTGAACAATGCATTCCTTCATGGTGACCTCCATGAAGAAGTTTATATGACTCTACCTCCTGGCCTTCCTTCTTCTAGTCCCTCTCTAGTTTGTAAGCTTCATAAGTCTCTTTATGGCTTGAAACAAGCTAGTAGGCAGTGGTATTCAAAGTTGTCCTCCTTTCTCATCTCTATTGGCTATAGTCAGTCCAAGGCTGACCATTCTCTTTACACTAAAACCTCTCACACTGATTTTACTGCTTTACTGGTGTATGTTGATGATATTGTGTTAGCAGGCACTTCTACCACAGAAATCCACCATGTTAAAGCTCTTCTTCACAAAACCTTCAAGATCAAGGATCTTGGCAAACTTCGTTTTTTCCTTGGTTTTGAAATTGCAAGATCAACTTCTGGCATCTTCCTCAATCAAAGGAAGTATACCTTGGAATTATTAGAGGACAGTGGTATGTTAGCTTCCAAACCTTCATCTGTCCCCTTTGATCCAACCTCTAAATTGTCAGCTCATACGGGTCAGCCCTTGAATGATCCTTCCATCTATCGAAGGTTGATTGGTAGATTAATCTACCTTACCAATTCTAGACCAGACATCTCATTTGCTGTTCAAAACCTCAGCCAATATGTCTCCAATCCTCTTCTTCCTCATTACCAAGCTGCTCTTCGTGTCCTTCGATACCTTAAATCTTTTCGAGCCAAAGGTATATTTTTCTCCTCTTCTAGTCAGCTTCATTTGTCTGCCTTTGCTGATTCTGATTGGGCTAGATGCCCGGATACACGAAGGTCAGTCACAGGATATTGTGTCCTTCTTGGTTCTTCTCTCCTCTGTTGGAAATCAAAGAAACAAAACACTGTTTCTCGATCATCAACCGAAGCTGAGTACCGTGCCTTAGCATCTCTCACATGTGAATTGCAGTGGTTACAATATCTCTTTCACGATTTGCAAGTTCCTTTACTCAAACCGGCTGCAGTCTTTTGTGATAGTAAATCCGCCATCTATCTTGCTCATAATCCTACCTTCCATGAGCGTAGTAAACATATCGAGCTCGACTGTCATGTGATTCGTGAAAAGATTCAGTCTAAACTCTTGCATCTGCTTCCTATTTCCACTTCTGCTCAGCTTGCCGACATGTTTACGAAGCCTTTGCATTTACCTGCTCTTGCTGCTATTCTGGACAAGTTGGGACTGTGTGCTATCCAGTCTCCAACTTGAGGGGGCATATTGGATAATAGCATGTTAGTTAGAATAACTATTATATTAGTTTAGATAGTTTATTATTACTTTATCTTTTCTGTGATTGGACCAACCATATATATGGTTCATATTCACTCCCTTGTAACTTCACTTAACACATAATGCAATTTACTCAATTGAGCTTTACTCTTTCTTCTCCTTTATGCGTAACCGTTTTCTGTTACTGCAATTTCTTCCTTGGCTTCCATGGAAACTGAGCTTGCATTCTCCAACCTTAATAAGATGGGTGTTATCAAGGACTCTATCTTGTCACGTTGTATTATACTAATTATCTTTATTATACGAAGTTTTATTCTTTTAATAAATTATGAGATAAATGAAAAAATCTTATTCCTCATACTAATACAACTGTCACGATGTGGCCGTTAGAAAAACATTTTCTGTTACCTAAATAAATGATGACTCACAAACACAATATTATTCTTCATCTGAACACATGTGTTCAATTTGAGTTGAATCTAGATGATCATGCATGTCTGAATATATGTGATCATATTTGACTTGGAATCTAAGTGGTTATCTTTTTTTAACTTTAGCACAAACGGTCATGTTTGTTTGTGTGCGGATGATCATAGCTGTTTTTTCTGTAGATGGTCACAAATTATACTTAATTATAGTGTCATTACCAAGACTCTACCATTAGAGCTTACAAATACATTTTCTTATGATGACAATTATAATTAATCTTATAAATAATTTTACGAAAAAAATTTAGATGGTGAGGTTTGTAACCTCCCTCCGTATCTAAGCTAGTTGAAAATAACAAATTAATTTAACTTGTAGGACATGGCAATATCTGTCGAGTAATTTCATAACATATTTGCAAAATATTAAAGTTTGGTTAAATATATATTTTCATGGTTTTGATTTTTAAAAGAAAATAATTGTATCAAGTTTTCTTTTTTGAAAATTGTTTTCAAGTAGAAACTTGCTCAAACAGTTATACCAAGACCGGAGGCTTAATTTAAACAATATAAAGCCCTTTTCAATTTAAAGAAATTATTAGAAAAAGGAAAATTTTATAATTAGGTGTTTGATCTTCATATACTTTCTCTTGGATGTAGCTGTTTAGGAAACACACTTTAATATCCATTTAGAGGAGTGTAAAATTCATGATGTAAGAGAAAAGAAGAAGAACATAATTGACTTTAAATCTAGATACAAAAACATAGGTTTCTAATAGGTTTTTCTTAGTTTCTTAAAGAAGTACCATTTTTATCAATCTTGTTACAAAATATCCATTATGGATAGAAAGTTACAAATATTCATCAATGTCAACTTGATTGATGTCTTTTCACACAACTTGAGAAATAAAAGTCATACAATAACCTACATGGTTTAGGGAGTGCCGATGATTACCCCTTTTGAGAAATCTCCAATGAAATTTTTAATTGGATGGTCTCTTAAATTCTTGCACAATCAAAACAGTTTTCTCTACAAGAAATTTTGGGTTAGTTGATGGATCATCATGAGGGGAAAGCATCTAAATTGGGTCAAAGACTCACATAAAGGTAAAAAAAACCCAAACAAGTGTGAGAGAGAGACCACATATTTACCCAAAACCTTAAAGCAATTGGTGTATAAGTCCTCTCATTTATAAAGTGCTCAACCACTACTTTTCTAAGCAATGTGGAACTTACACAACTCACACTTATTTGTCAATAATCTCCCTTTCAAGTGTGAGTTTGTCTATTATGCTCCCCGTTAAGAGAAATCTCTTTCATCCACATACTTGTACCACCATTGACAGACACTCTTACCACGTCACGTGCACTTCAACGGGAAACACAACCTGACCACTACCAAGTCAGGACGACTTTCAATACAAGGAACTGATACGTTACTCGAACCATCGACTCTGATACCAATAATGGATCATCATGAGGAGGAAGCATTCACATTGGGTCAAAGATTCACCTAAAGGTCAAAGTATCACTCAAACAAGTGAAAGATAGACATCATATATTCATCCATAATTGGTATGTATGGATCATCTCACTTATATAATGCTCAACCTAAAATTTAAAAAAAAATGTGGGACTTACATCACACTTGTTTTCCAATGTTAGTTTCATCAAATGTAATATGCTCAAATTCTTCTATAGTCATGACCTTTTTGTTATAAATTCGATAAAGCTTGACTAAAAGTGGAATAATCAAGAAATAAACCTTCATTAGTTTTAGTAACAAATTTACCAAAATTATCTTTCTCGTTATTAATGACAAACCATTTTAATCCAAATACATCAAGGTGAGGTATATTTGGCTTCCTTCATGTATATATTTCATATGGTGTATGTTGTGAATTCAATGCCACGAACAAAGTATAAAATAAGGGATGAATAAAGGACAAGGAAGAAGAGGAGAACACAAATATTGGTTATAACTGCTATTCTTTTACTTTCTCTTAAAACAAGATTACAAGTTTACAAGAATAACAAATAACCTCTCTCACCCTAAATTAGGATTTGCAGCTTAGCAATGATGAGAGACTAGTATGCTATTTATAATAAAACCTAACATACTAACTAATGGGCTTTTTCCACAAGGCCCATTACACAAGTCAACTTAATAAACAAGCTAACTTAACAAATTAGGGTTTAAACACTAAAACCTAAGTTAACATGCTAACAACCATAGCATCTTTGACACAAGCATGTGAACAACCTTCGACTTCATGCTTAACCCTGTCGAACCAAGAAGCTATCCTTCGGCCATACTAGAGTTCGATCCAATATCTCACAGTGTAAATTTTATAAAACGTCTTATTAAGACTTTCTTAATAACATAACATGCAATAATTATTCCATCAAACTATAAATAATTAAGTATGTTACTTTCTTTGAGCATCATATTTGTTAGTTTTACTAGAGACCTATTTAAATTCACCATATAAGTATTTCCAATTTTTTTTACAAATACAACTAGTTTGTGTATTTTCAAAATTTATAATAATGTATATAGAATAGTCAAACACTATTTTTTTAACTTTGTCACCCAATTGACAATACCAAGTAAATTGTTATTTAAACCTTCAACAAGTAAAACATCTTCAATGGTAGGATTTGTTGATTTGAAAATGGAGTAATTTGTCTAGAAGTGGGGTTGAATCGCTAATTAAAAAATTTCGTTCTTTTTTATTTAAAAAATTAGATTAAGCAAGCGAAAAAGATTATGGTGAAAACTTATTTTGAGATAGTTTTAATATATTGGAAGACGATTGCGTATTACATAAACTAGACCCGACCCTGCATAAGTACACGGAGCGCTACAACACCAAGCCTAAAATTTTAGGGGGCCCACTTTTTTTTATAATTAAGTAAAAAAAATTTAAAAAATAAAAAATATTTGAAACACAAAATTTATATAAAATAATTTATAAATTAAACAATACTTTGAATTTTTTTAGTATTTTGTTTGATTAATATACAATTGTGTTTTTGATGTGTTATTTTTTAATTATTAAAATTTTATTTTATTTTTAGAATTTAAGTCCATTTTTAAAAATAAAACATGACCTCTAAATTGAATGGGCCGGCCCTCACACAAACACAAAAGGCAAGGAATGTAAATATATACAATGTATTAAATAAAAGTCAAAGCTTCAAACAAGGTGTTTGATGCACTTTATAATTCATCAAATTAAAAGCAAAACTAACATCAATTATTTACAGCTTAATCAATAAATCGGTTGTTTATAAATCCAATTCTAATCAAATCTAAATTTTTACAAATTAAGACTATGATTGCATTAAACTTATGAAGTATACAATTCTAGATTAAACGATGAATATCAACAACGAACACAAGCATGCAATTCTAAATAATAGAAAGAGAGAGAGGGAGAGAGAGAGAGAGAGAGAGAGAGAGAGAGCACTAGGATAAATACTGGTTCGATGCTATCGTCCTCTCAGGATCATACTCCTGTATTCGATGATAAATAATCAAAATTTTGTATCTTACACTATGTTAACATGTTACAACAATTCAGCGAAAAAACATATAAACTTTGACTATACAATCTATCTTCTGTCGTGAGGATTTGAGATTAAACTATTGATTAACTTAACTCACAAAGCAAGAGTCTCCACTGAACTTTATTGTTTCCAAAGGAAAGGGAAAATATCGATAAAATCCAACAATAGAAAGGATCTGGATATGGGGGTTGGTTTTGCAAGGGGAAGGTATTAACACCCCTCACATCCATGGCACTCCATGTAAACCTTTTGAAAATTTGCGTTTTTAGGCTAAAGGGTTAAGATTTGAAAAAAGATTGATGACATGAGAAAAGAAATTGTTTTTATTATTTTTGTGTGCTCGTCAAGACATTGCATCTTGTGTCTACATACCCCTTCTGTGCAATAGGAAAGTCAAAACATTTGTAGTTCTGCTCAAAAGAAAACGTAGAAGTTTGTTTTTTTTGTTTTAACGGAAAAGACATTTTGTCTCATGTGAGTGGAAAACACCAATTGCCATCCACAAGTATGAGGGAGTGTGTATTTGCATCATCTTGATATGGGGAGCTTTACTTGGATTTAATCAGCAAACAGGCCTCACACTTAAGTGAAAAATATCAACAACTGCAACCTCAATATTTATGGGGCTTAAGGTTTAGATCACTGCAAGAATATGGACTCATGTTCTTCCTTTCTAAAAAGGTTTTAAAAGAAAAGTGCACAAAGGCACAAAAAGAAAGCTTGAAGATGTTAGTCTTTTTTTGGGTTTTAACATGCGAACCCAAACAACCAAGTACCTGAACACGTTCAACTACTGGTGTACCTGATCAAACCCACAACAAACCTCATTGCTTTGGTTAAGATATTAGGTTTGAATTCGTAGACTCTTTGACCCAATTCTAGGGATGACAACGGGTAGGGTCGGTGCGGGTTTCACACTACCCAAACGCGCACCCGAAATCACCACCCGAACCCAATTCCAAAGGCTATTTGGGTGGAAAAATAGCACCCACGCCCACACCCGTTGGGTTCGAGTTTTTCCATCTGAACCTGAACCCACAACAAAACACATAAAATACAACAACATTGAAATTTTTCATCAATCCAAACGGGTGAAAACACACCGTTGAATTAAAATATATTTAGGGGCATAAAATACAACAACAACATTAAAATACAACGTTGAATTATATACACATTTAGGGGCACTTATATAATTTCTGGTCTAAGCGAGTGTGGTTTCGGGTTTCGGGTGCGAGTTTCACACTACCCAAACCCGCACCCGAAAACCCAATCAACTCGAATTTTCATCCGTTGACTCGAAATTGGGTGCAGGTGAATCCCACAAGTTTAGGTTTGCCTGCCATCCCTACTCAATTCCTTAATTTGACATTAGTAATTTTTTTTTAATTTTTTTTATTTTCTTACTATTATTTAAATGAAAAAGAAAAATTAAGATATGACTACTAACTAGTATTTTTTTCTTAATTTGTCATTCACTACCAATACTACTGGGGTTGATGAATTTATGCAAATTAAAGACAAAATATTATTGCTTTTTTTTTTATCATTTCCAACTTTTAATTTTTTATGACATTATGTGTTTTGTAAATTTTACTACTACTATTAAGTGTTGGTATATGGATAAATTTATTAGAAATCATATTATATTATGTGTTTTTATCTAATTTAAATTTCGGAAATTTGTGCAATTATATTAAATTTTGTTACTTTTTTAGAAATATATATTTTATTTATTTATTTTTAGTTTTCACACAATCCACGGATCCAACTAAACTTATAAATGAGCGAGTTGGTTAAGTTAAATTTTGATAAAAATTTGCAAATTGAACAAAAACCACTCCATAAAAATCAAAACATATTAGGTCAAACACGATGTAACCCAAATTCTTAGTTGTTACGTCAATCTTATCAATTTATTCTATTGTTAATATTGGATTGGATGGTATCAGTGTAGAGGAACTTGAGGAAATTCAAAATTAGAGTTGTTTTTCTTCTCAACAATGAATAATCTTAAGACACTCTTCCACAACTTCTTCATTATCCAATTAATTCAGTTTACACATGAATATCTTTGGATATGCTACCACTAAAATAGTAAAATGTTTACATATATTTTTTAATGGTATCTAGTTAATATTCTTTCCACGTAAACTAATATATCAATTTGACTAGTATTACAATAGGTAATAAAATAAAATTTAAAAAGTTGATAGGTTTAATTTGAATCATTTCGTAGAGGATATTAAGCTATATTTATCAACAATGGTGAACTTGTGTAACTGAAATAACAGAAAGTTCAATGGAGAGAATGGAAGCATCAAAAGAGATAGAGATTGAACTATTATTCAGTTACTTGAAGATAATACAAGAGTGGCCAAAAGTATATATACAAGTATATTATGGCCCAATAAGAAGCTGCCACCTAACTATCTATCTAATCCTAATAACAATGAGAGGAAAAGATAAATAAATACAATTATATTCCAATAAGCCCCCTCAAGTTGGACTGTGTAAGGAGTAAAGTCCCAACTTGGTCATAATAGAAGAAAAAACTGGTGAATGCAATGGTTTGGTGAAAGCATCTGCCAACTGATCATAAGTGGATATAGGAAGCAAATGAATGAGTTTAGATGCAATCTTTTCTTTAACAACATGACAATCTAACTCAATATGTTTGCTTCTTTCATGAAAAGCTGGGTTATATGCTAGGTAGATAGAGGATTTTCTATCACAATAGACAGAGGCAGGTTGAGAGAAATTGATCCTTAAGTCATTGAACAGATACCGCAACCATTGTAATTCACATGTGAGAGAAGCCAAGGCTCTATACTCAGCTTCTGTAGAAGATTTGGATACAATGTTTTGCTTCTTGGATTTCCAGCAAAGAAGAGAAGAGCCAAGGATTACACAATAACTAGTAACCGATTTTCTAGTAAAGGGACATCTTGCTTAATCAGAATCAGCAAAAGAATACAACTTTAAGCAACTGGAAGCTGAAAACAGGATACCTTTTGCTGGAGAAGCCTTTAGAAATCTTAACACTTTAGTAGCAGCTTGATAGTGAGAGTCAAGAGGTTTTGAAACAAACTGACTTAAGTGTTGTATTGCAAAGGAAATATCAGGTCTAGTGTTGGTTAGGTAGATTAATCTACCAATTAACCTCCTGAACATAGTAGGATCTACCATAGATTCACCTTCAGTAGGAGAAAGCTTGAGGTTAGGATCAAAGGGAGTTGAGGAAGGTTTTGCTGCAAGAAATCATGTATCCTCCAAGAGTTCAAGATTATACTTCCTCTGGTTCATGAAAATCCCTTTAGTAGATCTAGCAATATCAAAACCCAAGAAAAACCGAAGCTTGCCCAGATCCTTAATCCTGAATTTCTGATCAAGAACTTGTTTGACATGTTGAATTTCAGTCATAGAACTTCCAGCAATAACTATATCATCAACATAAACTAAGATAGCAGTAAAGGATGTCTTGTCAGCTTTCACATACAAAGAATGGTCAGCATTAGATTGTGAGTAACCAAGAGAGATTAAGAAAGAAGACAGTTTTGAGTACCATTGGCGGCTAGCCTGCTTAAGTCCATATAAGGACTTTTGCAATTTGCAGACCTGAGAAGAATTGACATTGGAAAGACCAGGGGGAAGTGTCATATATACCTCTTCATGCAAATCTCCATGAAGAAATGAATTGTTTACATCCAATTGTTCAAGATGCCACCCTTTGATAGCTGCAAGAGATAGTAGTACTCTAACAGTTGTAATCTTGGCTACTGGAGAGAATGTGTCAAAGTAGTCAATGCCCTCCATTTGTGTGTAGCCTTTAGCAACCAACCTTGCCTTATATCTCTCAATGGAACCATCTGCTTTGTATTTGATCTTGTAAACCCACCTGCATCCAATAGGAATTTTACCTGCAGGAAGATCAACTACATACCAAGTTTGATTTTCTTCAAGAGCAAGAAGTTCAGCATTCATAGCCTTTTTCCAACAATCCAATTTTATGGCTTGGTTAAAGGTTTTTGGTTCACTATTAGAAGACACAGAACAACAAAAATGTTTAAAGTAAGGAGAGTAATTGGCATAGCTTAGAACAGATGATAGAGGATATAAGACATTAGGGGAAGGAGTAGAAGAAGTAGAGTAGCAATGGTAATCTTTTAGGTATTGGGGAAGGTTAGAAAATCTAGTGGAGTGTCTAATGGGTACTGAAGGGGTTTCTGCAGATGTAGTAGAGATAGTTTGAGTGGTATGAGGCATAAGCTCAGGAGAAGGACCATGAGATGACCGGCCAGGATCAAGGAGAGTATCTGCAGAATGGTTATAAGGCAAAGGAGTGGGAGGAGTTAAGTTGTCTAGGAGATTATGACTGTTTTCAGTCATAGGAGTAGCATTAAAATGCTGATATGTAGAAGAAGGAGAGGGGGTCCCATTTAGAAAAGCAGAAAAGGTAGGATTAGAAGGGACAACCTGAGATGATATAGCAACATCAGTATCATAGGCAGTAATAGACAGATCATTAGACTGTGACATGGTATGGGAACTTGGCTGCTGACTAGGAAAGATGGTATTAATATCATTAACAGTCTTGTGTACAGGTTGGGTAGATGTTTTAGAAGGAGTACAAGAAGTTTTAAAAGGATATGTACTTTCATAGAAAGCAAAATTTCTTGAAATAAAAATTTCATGAGTGTTAAGGTCATAAAGGACATAGCCTTTAGTAGCTTCTTTAAAACCAATGAACACAACTTTCCTAGCTCAAGAGTCAAACTTTGTTCTATGAGCCTTAAGGGAAGTAGCATAGGCTAAACATCCAAAAGCATTGAGATGAATCATGGATGGTGGCTTGTGAAACAGGAGTTCATATGGACATTTTGATTTGAGGAGAGGACTAGGCAGCCTATTGATTATATGAACAACATGTTGAATGCAAAAAGTCCACAAGTTCAAGGGAAGATTAGAATGAAAAGAAATAGACCTAGCAACATTAAGGATGTGTTGATGCTTTCTTTCAACCACCCCATTTTGTTGAGGTGTTGCAACACATGTCCTTTGGTGAATAATTCCTTTTGAAAGAAGAAATTAAGAAAGAGCAATAAATTCTGTGCCATTATCAGATCTCAAGCATTTGAGAGTAGTTTGAAATTGGTTTTCTATGTAAGCTATGAAATGAATAAGACTGTTTTTAGTTTGATCTTTAGTTTTCAAAAAGATAAGCCAAGTATGTCTTGTATAATCATCAATAAGAGTTAAAAAGTATTTATGACCTAAAGTGGAAATAGTAGAGAAGGGACCCAATAGGTCAGCATGTAGAATATTGAAAGGAACACTAGATTGAGATAAGCTACTAGGAAAAGGAATTTTTCTTTGCTTGGCAAAATGACAAGAGTCACAAGGAACATTATCATTATTACAAGTAACGAAAGGAAATGACTTTGATATAGTTTGTAAACCTATCTTTGAGATATGACCTAGTCTCAAATGCCACAAGTTACAGGCATTTTGAGAAACAGAATTACATGAATTATTAACGGAAGAATTGCAGGGAGTGGAGTCAAGAATGTAAAGCCCTTTGTGCAAGTTAGCTATACCAATCATTGTCTTGGATTGACTCTGCACAATATTGCAAATATTAGCAGTGAATTGAACTGAACAATGGTTGGAAGCTACAAGTTTAGAAACAGAAATAAGGTTGACATGAAAGCTAGGGACATAAAGCACATTAGAAAGAATAAGGGAAGGAGTAATAACAACTGTGCCAGATATGGAAGCTATAACCTGTGATCCATCAGGAAGGCTAACATGAACGGGAACTATGTTTTGATGTGTAATGAATGAAGAGAAATCAAAAGAAAAATGGTCAGTAGCACCAGTATCAAGAATCCAAAGGTGAGGGTTCTTACCATTCAAATTTGTGGATTGAGAAGCCATGACATAGGGTGAAGTGGAGACAGAGTTGACAACAGGCTTGGATTGGGATTGTTGAAGCAAGGCAAGAATGCTGTCATATTGCTCCTTAGTAAAACCAAACGAGGATGAAGCTGAGTTCTGAGGAGAAGTACCAGATGCAACATTAGCAGTTGTAGGTGAAGAGGAGAATGAGGAACTTCCTTGAGTCTTGGCTTTGTTCCTATAACCTGGTGGATATCCATGCTTAGTAAAGCAAGTTTCAATGGTATGATTGGTGCGGCCACAATGTGTACACATTCTATTGGTGCCTCTTGGAGCATTGGGACCTTGACTCTTAGCACGAGAAGCATTGGAACCTTGCTTGGCAGCATAGTTATCATTAGAAGTCTGAACTTGTAGAGCAGAAACTTCATCAGTAGTGCCTGCAGAAGAAATCACACTAGAAGCCAAGCTATCCATTTCCCGTTCTTGTTGAATGACCAATGAGAAAGCCTTATTGATATCAGCCAAAGGATTCATCATTATTATTTGTGAGTTCGAATGAGCAAATTTCTCATTCAAACCCTTGAGGAAACGTATGACATAATCCTGTTCCATATACAATTTGACAGATGCAATCGCACTGCAAGAACATGGTATAACGCAAGAACAAAAAGGAATTGGACGTGAGAGAACCGAGTCTGCAAATTTCAGAAATGCGGAAGACGTCGCCGTGAGAGAACCGAGTCTGCAAATTTCGCCACACGCCAGCAGCATTGTCAATCCATAGAACAAATTTTTGCAATTGATTCTGAAATCGATCGTTGAATCCACGCAAGAACTATGGTGTTGCATCTAATCCATGGTGCATACATCGCATCAAAAACTGGTGGCTTAGTTAGGGTTCCATCAATGAATTTCTCCTTGTTCTTGGAGATTAGAGCAATTTGCATCGATCGAGCCCATGTATGGTAGTTTTTATCGGTGAGTGGTGGCGTAACAAGAACGAGAGCTGGATTCTTGTTTGGATGAAGATAGAAGGGATTTGCAGAGTTGGTTGTGAAATCAACATAGCTTTGGTTAGCCATGAGAGCTTCAAAAGAAGAAGGAACAATGAGATCATAGAAGATAAAAGACACAGAGGAACGATCAAGAAACGAATCGCAAGAAACGAATCGCAAGAGACGATCGGAGAAATAGAGGAACTATCAAGAAACAGATCGCAAGGAATCAATGGCTACCAAAGCTCTATGAGCTCTGATACCATATCAACAATGGTGAACTTGTGTAACTGAAATAACAGAAAGTTCAATGGAGAGAATGGAAGCATCGAAAGAGATAAAGATTGAACTATTATTCAGTTACTTGAAGATAATACAAGAGTGGCCAAAAGTATATATACAAGTATATTATGGTCCAATAAGAAACTGCCACCTAACCATGTATCTAATCCTAATAACAATGAGAGGAAAAGATAAATAAATACAATTATATTCCAATAATATTCTTGGTTCTGTTCTATGGGGATGAAAAGCTCATCATTTTGTTGCACTATATATGATCACAACGACTAGATTTGTGGGTTTAGGTGTTGGAGTACCATGTTATTGTATCATTAGTTCATCTACTATTAAAATTTCAACAACGACATACGCTGATCTTGAAAGGAAATGTTTCTTATCATCTTTATCACTCAACAACAACATTCTAAATCCATATGACTTGAGTAGAGCATACAAAAATGAGTAAAGAAGTCGCAATATTGTTATCATTAAAGATTCTCTTAAATTTAACTTATTTTGGCCATTTTCTATTCATATCCATGTTTTGTTTATAAATAAATTTAGTATGTTGAGTGATCGGTGGAATTGATGGATTAACATGTTGCATGAAGCATACACCCAATTAATCCATAGATTAGAAAATAATAAGCAACAGACATAAAGTCAAAGGGGTAAAATTAATATATGTGGTGTCAAAGCTGTTGAAAAGAAAACTAAAATAAAAAATGATTTAATCAAAATAATAATATTATAAAAAAACGGTGTTAATTAATGTAAAGATATTAGTATTATATAGTACATATATGCAGTGGAAAGAAGATGCATGTTTCATTTTTAAAATAATTTAAAAGGATAATGAAGGATGCACTAATAGTTTATTTTTGAAGAAAGGATGCACTAATGCTAATGTTGCCACTTATATAATGACATAATTGGTCTAGAGATTAAGTGGGTTTAGTCACTGTTTGAGTTTTGCATAAAATTGACAAAATTTATGTGGACTGTGATCCATGAAGAATAGAGAAATGCATTGATCATTGGCTGAACAAAAACTGATTTTAGGTTTTTGTTGTATGTATATCTTTTTTTAATTGTAAAATCTAGAACACATCTTAGACGTTGTATCAAATTATATTTCAGCTATGGAGAAAAAAATACAATCATTCTAAAACTTTTAGAATGTTAAGAAGTGTGGTTAGGCCTAACTCAACCCTACAAAATCGATTTGTAGGGTGAGGATTGCCCCCACTTATAAGGACATGTTCGGGCCATATATTATCCGATATGGGACTCTTAACACACCCCCTCACGCCCAGGACTAGACAACTGGAGCGTGGAAATAAACGGTGGGTGGCCCGATAGCGGTTTCCGATAGCAGAAACCATAGAAGGTGACCCACCGGATCTTAAACGAGGCTCTTGATACCATGTTAAGAAGTGTGGTTAGGCTTAACTCAACCCTACAAGCCGGTTTTGTAGGGTGAAGATTGCCCCACTTATAAGGATATGTTCGAGCCATATATTATCCGATGTGGGACTCTTAACATAAAATTTGATTAGAATTTAAATATGAGTAAATATTCGCGGTCAGTGGCGGAGCTAAGGGATACTAAAGAAGGTCATGGCCAACCCATTATCTTTTTAAAGAAAATCATTTCCTCATAATATAATTGTCATTTGGTATTACAAGCTAAAAAAAATATGGTTCATTAAATTTACAAGAGTGATAAACTAAAACTATTAATAAATATTGGGATGTATTTTCTGTCTAATTAGCTTTCATGGTCCCACACTATACTACACACTCACACACTCAGCTATCTAACTTTATATTTATATTCATATATTAAAACTAACTATTATCATCATTATATTCTTAATTATCTTTTATAAGTTAAACTATTACAAATAATAATACTAATAATATAATAATTGTATATTATGTTTAAAATTTATCTCAATGACTATATACAAAATTAATATTCGTCTAAATATTTGATGATAAAATTTTCATAAAAATAAGTAAAATAAATAATAATAGTGTATTTTGTGAATTATCGTTTTAAAGACTCTTCATAATTTTGTCTCAAATCCCCCTTAATATTTTACACAGATTTCAGATGAAATATAAAAAATATTAAAATAAATAACAATTTTATATTATGTCTAAAATTCATCTCAAAGTCTATTTACACAATAAAATTCTGTATAAAATTCGTCTCAGTATTTTACACGAATTTGAGAAAGAATTTACAACAACAAAAAAAAAAAATTATATATTTTTTTCTTCTAAAATTTATCTTAAAGGTTTCTATAATTGAAATTTGTTCAAAATGTCTTAATATATCACATGAATTTAGAATAAAATTTTTAAAAATTAGTAAAATAAACAGCAATTATATAATTAGTCTCAAGTCTGTCTCAAAATCTCTACATGATTGGAATACATCTGAAAACTTAATAATCTCTCCGTCCTAAAATATAAGGAAAAAAAACAAAATAACACTTATTACGAAGAAAAGTAAAAACATAATGATTTGCCTTGTAATTTTTTTGAAAAAAACTATATAGAAAAATGTAAAAACAATTCTAATTGATTTTTGGTTATAGAAAAGATGAGAGATGAGAAGGTAAATTAAATGCAAATTGCATGTAACTTTATTTTGAGAAAGATGAAAGTTGATTTTTATCTCTCTTATATTTTGAGATAACAAAATACACTTTTTTTCTTATATTTTGGGAGGGAGGGAATATCATTTAAGACGAAATTTATTTCATCTCAAATTTCTAATTAAGAATATCAACTACATGCAATACATTCATACCCATATACACTTATATTACTTATATTATTCCCCCATCATATCTCTATATTTTGTATTTGACTCACATTATCCTTTTATTTTATTTTTTGATGTATTTTTAATTTTTAATTTTAATATTAAAATTATACATTTAATAATTTTAAAATGTTTATTTTAGTGTTGAAATTATGAATTTAAATTTTTGAGAATTGTTATCTTAATGAAGTGCATTACAATAAATAAAATGTTAACGTTATTGTCAGGATTCTTGCAAATATATAATTATGTTTTATTAATATTTTATTAAATTTGATTACAATTTAAATGTTTTATATATTTTAACTTTTTATATTAATTTAAAAATTTTAGTTTAACTCAACAGTCTTTCCAAAATATTTGATCCACTATCACGAATATCTTAAAATTCACGGATTACCCGCTTAGCAAATATCCGTATGGATATGGATATCATATTTATCAAACGGGACAGACATGTATATCATACTATCATCTCTATGGATATTCATTTACATCCATAGTGTCAATGTCTATTGAATCCTAAATGTTTATTGATTGGAACTCTCATTATGACTCATAGTGTCAATGTTTATTGAATCCTAAATGTTTATTGATTGGAACTCTCATTATGACTCATAGACTCCCCAATAAGTGATATCAGAGTCATGTAGGAGTAAAAGTGAGATCCTAATACAAACCAAAGTTAGTCATGTTAGTGACTCACATGTGGAGTAGTAGGAGTGAGATCCTAGCTACTATGAAACAAAGCGAGTGATGTGAATGAATTACAGTAATAAAAAAGAATGTTAAGATTCAAGTGTGAATGGTTAAATCTCACATCGAGAAGTTTTTGTTATACGTCTCATTAAAAATAATATTATTTAAATATGATTAGTATAATTAAAATTTTGATCATAAATGTTTATTTTTAATATGTTTTAGCATTCTACTCTCTATCTCCCTCCACTTATGTCATATCATTTTTTTTATTGGGCTAACATGTATATATCTTTTATGAAATTTTTGGTACACGTCTTACTAAAAATTATCTTATTTAGACACAATTATTAGAATTAAATAAAGTTAAGATAAAAATAAATGTATGTTGTCTAAACATGCTGATAATATTATTACAATTTGAAAATGGAAAATATAGATCTTCAGAATTATACAAAATATTATTTATATTGTGTAATCAATGACGTTCTTTAAGAAGAAGGTCGAACATGAAATATTTATTCGAAGAATTTTCGTTTTCCCTGTAATTTTTTTCCGTAGTAATGCAAAAATATAAGACTCTCGTATTAGAATTTTTTTTAGAGAAAAAGATAATGAAATTAATAGTAATTAGTGTAATATAGTATATTTTTTTTTACCTTGTAAAGATTCGAATCAATAAATTCTTGAGTTTTAAAAAATTACAAATACATCAATAAATGTCATATCAACAAACAAATACATTCAAAACAAGTGACTCATAGAGTATAATATAATTGGTTATGACATTAATAAATGTAATATCCAAAGAATAGAGATACTTTATTTTAGGTTAGATTCAAGTGAACCACAACTCTGACTTATTTTTGAACCACATGGATTTCTGTTAAAAAAGGAAGACAATTGACTTAGTAAATATATATGATTTTATTTACAGAGATCAACCAATAAAATAATTTAGGGATAAATACTCGTAAATGAATAAAATAAAAATCTCTTGATTCTTTGAGATATTATTTCTCTTTTCACCATTTTTTTAATTTGTGTTTTATCTGTTATCGCCGTGGAGCTCCAACCGACAGAATAATTTTTTAGATGTTTGACCTATTTTAATGAGATGATAAAAGTATAGTGAAATGGTGAAAAAACTGCAACAAATATTTTTTATACATATTAAGGAAAATGTAGATACACCTTATTATTGAGTTTGTCGATCGATGAAAGTGTTTGTTTATCCTTCCATGTAAATACACCTCTTTCTTGAAAATAATTACAAAAAATTGTAAAAAATAATTGAAATTAAAGATTATCAAACTTAAAGTGTATGAGATTTACTTACAATTTTATTTACTTCGTTGTACCATAAATGATGAGCAACATGTTGCTCATGCCATACGAAAAGAGACGTGTTGTAGGGCCCGTCGGGGTATTCAAGTGGTTTCTCCTCAAGTGCACCTACCTGTTCTTCTTGTACATCTGACACCGATTGTGCTCTTCTACCGCCGCGTCCTCGCCGCATCTACATTAATAAAAAATATTTTTAATCAATTTTAAAAAGAATAAAAACAAAACCAAATGACTTTCACTTAAGACATCCAGTGACTGGAATATAGGATCAGGAAACTTGAAAGTAAAACTTCTGATGTTGTTTTGTGATTAAGAGAATTTGGAAGTAAGGCTTCCAGGTGACTTTGTGGTTTGAAAAACTTGAGAGTAAGACTTTCGATTCTATTTCTTGGTTTGAAGAACTTGAGGGTAAGTATTTCGATTCTGTTTTGTGGCTTGAAGAATGTGGGGTAACTTAAAATTGGATCAGATAACTTAAAATTGGAATGAAAAATAAAATAAAATTTTTGTATATTTTATTTATATTGAGACATTTTGATCAAATCAAACAAATTATAGGAGTGGTGGGATAATTATAAGATTATGGAGTACAATTTTCTAACTTATATAAATTTTCTATATAAAATTTTTATTTTAAAATTTGATTGGATACCTATGTCATGTAAACAAAAATTATCTAAAATAAATTAATAAATAAAATTTGATTGAATCCTGAAGTGCATATATAAATTTATTGCCAAAACAATAAAAAAAAAATTATGATTTCCTTGAGATAAATAAAAAAATACTACTAGTTTGTTTGCCAAAAACAATAATAATATCTATTAAAAAAAACTACCTAGAGAGTAATGAGATATTGCAGAATAATAAAATTGTGTGAAACAAGTTAATAATGAAAGTTCTGTTTCTTTAGCGAAAAGGTGATGATAAAAGTACTTTGGTTTCATATAAAAGCGCTGATGATAAAAGCATGCAACACGCGTGAAAAGTACAACGTAAATGAACGAAAACATTGAAAAATACAAAATTTGGAGATGCGGGGTATCGATCCCCGTACCTCTCGCATGCTAAGCGAGCGCTCTACCATCTGAGCTACATCCCCTTATGTGATTGATTTCTGGATAGAATTTTCTTAACAAAATGCGTGAAAGCAAAGGTGATGTATTACTGACTTACTATACAACACATTAAAGATTATTAAAAGTAACAAAGACAACACAGTAGAAACTTTAGGTAAAATAGTTTCGTGCACTAATTCATTCATTTAGAAGCACTAAATCAACAAATATATAATTCAATAACACTGATTTAGACTAGATAATTTTAAACTGCAGGTTCTAGATAGTGGACATTAGTATTATGTTCCTCCCCATCATATTAATAAGAGGTATAAAAATATTGATTTCATTTACTAACAAATAACTATTAAACTGGAATGAACTATAGGAGTTAGTTAGCTTATCTATATCTTAATTAGTTAGTTACTAACTAATTAATGACAGTTAGTTGTTTAGAACCGAACTATCATATTGGTTAGTTAATTGATCTAGTTCATGTATAAACACATGAAGCAATTAGTAAAATCGACAACTCATAACACTCCTATTGAAGATCAACTATGCTGGATGAAATCAATGCTATAAAGAGAAGTACCACTTGACAACTTGTTGAAATTCCTACTCATAAGAAGTCAATTAGTGTTAAATGGGTGCTTAACCTCAAATTTATTCATGATGGTACCTTAGCCAAATATAAAGCTAGATTAATGGTTAAAGGGTTTCTTCATAAACAAGGTATTAATATACTAAGGTGTTTGCACATATAGTACAAATAGAAACCATCATACTACACAAGTTTACATTGCCATCTTTTAGGATTAAATATTAATCATATGGATGTCAAGTTTGATTTCTTAAATGTTCATTTGCAAGAGGAGGTATATGGCTTGGGACCTCCTGTTTTTGTGAATCAAACATGTAAACAAAAAAGTATAAGTTGTTGAATCAAATTTGGTTTGAAGAATAATGAGTTTTAATTTTGATGGTAACAAACTTTACTAGAAATGGAATATTATAAAAGTAGACCTTCATCAACTTTAACATTAAACTTTTTAAGATCATCCTTCACGTTATTAAGACCAAAACATTTCACTTTGGATTCTCTCCTTCATTTTTCTCTCCTTCCCTCTCCATCCTCTCTATTTCTCTCTTAATTTCATTCTCTCTCTTTATTAAATTTTGTTTTTTATTGATGAGTGAGAGTGAGATTAAGAGAGAGATAGAGACGATGGAGAGGGAAGGAGAGAAAAATGAAGAGGAGGATCCAAGTCCAAAACATTTGCACCCAAACACATATGTGAGAAATATTATATTTCCTTTCTTTGAACAACTCATAGGGTGTATGTTTTATAATTGGTCTTATAAAAAGTAAACAATGCTTACCGCATGAACTCAAAATTACTTAGGAAAACTAGTCACGTTAAATATCTTTTTAGCTACTTATATTATAAAATTGCTACTAATACATTTGTAAACTTATCTTTTTAGCCCACATATAAACATCCTTCCGACACTACTTATATACTTATATTGCAAACTGATTTATTGCTAAATTGCTAATACATTTGTAAATAAAATCATGAACATAACAAATCAACACTGTTCTTAACCATTTGTAATCCTAATTTTGGTAAGTAGCAATTTAAACACCAATTACATAACTTAATTTTCGTGAGACAAACAAATATAATTACAAAAAAGTTGGTGTTATGGTTAGAAATCCATTAAAAAAAAGAATGAAAGACCCGCCCAAGATAATAGTAGTGGCTACGAAAAAAGATGATTTATGGTAGGGTGCCCAACATGGCTGCAATTGAAGAATTTTTTTTTCTAAATATGGAAAGAATAGAGTGAACTGAGCAAGAATAAATATTTAAGGGTAATAATCTAAAAAATCATATCATTGGAGAAGGAGTTTATTGCAAAGTGGTCGTCGAGGGACAATGCCATGATCATGAAACAAATCAGTCCAAAATTGAGTTCATGCGACAAGAATGACAAATTCAGCGCTCAACTCTATAGATGTGCGTGAAGGTGGTTGAAAATGGAGCATTTTATGGGGCTCTCACATTCACTTTGTTATTTGTAAACATAAAATAAAAATAATATTCATAAAGAGAGGAAGATATTTGTGGTAGTTGTGTGACCATTATTGCACCGAACACGGCAGAGTGTGATCAAAAGGAAGCAAACGCTAGGTTTATGTGTTTGAAGGAGAAGATTTCTTTTCTTTATGTTTTTTTTAAAGAAGCCCAAAATAAAAATTACATAGCAATCATCCTAGGATTAGAGACTTCAATACAATCAACTAACAAAATAAGAGAATTTTGAGTAGTAACTCATTCATAAAGCATCAAATTAGGACCTAAATCACAATCTATATTGGCCAGTGCATCTGCACAAGTGTTTGACTCAGCAAATATGAAAAACACGCACCTCTCAATCCAGTTTGAGCAAATGTTGAATTTGTTCTACCAATCGCATTCTAATTATATTACATTGTTCAGAATCTAAAATATTTTGAACAACCACTTTGCAATTTATATGAAGCTTAATAGCTTGAAACCCAAGCTCTTTTTCTAATTTTAATCCTTCTAGCGCACCCAAATTTAAGCAATATATGCATTAAAACCAAATATCTTGCAAATCCTCAAAACCACTTACTCGTACAACCTCTTATTAAAAGACCATCGCATCCAGTTATCAAGCCACTTTTACTAGCTCCATACATGTTCAACCTCACCTAACCCGAAGGAGGAAAAGACCACCTTATTTTCTTAGCCTCTCAAGTCAAATCCAACTTACTACAACGCAGCCTCACTACTAAAATATACTCATGAGCAAATTTAGTAATATACTGCCACATGATTCTAGGTGTCACAAAATTCTCATCATGTTGTTCCTTATTCCTCCACATCCAAAGTGTATGCAAGAGGTTTCTCAAAGTTTCAACTACTACGAATCACCACTATTACTAAAATCCAAATGCCAATTAGTATCCACACACTCCTTAATATTATTAGCGAAAATAGATCTCATCATATCCAACTTAACAACATTGGTCCAAATAGCAAAGGGCAAAGGGCAGCCACGTAGCACATATATAATAAATTCCACCTCTATTCCATAGTGACTACAAAAAGGCTCTCCTAATTACATTTTAATTTTCCCTCTCATTAGTCATTATCCTACCATGATACAAAAAAAAGGACCTTATTCAATCAAGGAATTTAAGCTTCAACATCAACCTCCAACTATCCTCGCCATTTCCCTATCAAAACTACACATTAATTTACAACTTGATGAAACAATATACTCTCCTTTTTTATCGCTTAGCCAACAAAAAATATCTCTTCCACTATTTCCATCGGGAGGGTGAATATCTAGAATTTTAGTCACCATATTTTGATGAAACTAATGCTTTAAAAGATCCACATTCTATTGACAATGTTGATCTAATAGCTCCTTTAAATGTTGATAAAAAGCAATATCAACGCCATTTGTATTAATATCCATCGACTTTATAACTGGTCCAATCCAACAATGAGAAAAAATATCTATATTGGCACAATCTCCTATAGACCAATACACAAACTAAGCAAAATTAGGCAAAAAGTTACTGAGATTCTTCCCACAAATTGGAATCATTTTACTTAATAATCACATCCTCATAACCAACATTTTTGCTCATATATTTATCATGCATAACTTCACAGCAAAAAGATTGTTCATTACAGAGAATGACCCAACCAAGCTTCAAAATACAAGCATTATTCATAACATTCGACCGTCTAATGCACATTCCTTCTAAGAACTTTGGAAGGGACATCACATCTCATTTCACCGAATGAACTCTTATATGCTTCTCGTTATCACCCCATATAAAAGAACAATGTAAATTTTGAATCTCATGCAAACAAGCTTTATGAATGATAGTAGTCATCAGAGTATAAATAGGAAAGGCTTCAATAACAACTTTAGAGACAATGTCGGACCTGCAAAAGAAACATGTCGAGTTTTCCAAGAGGCCAACTTTGACTTAACTTGCTCTACCGATGAGAGGGACACCCAAATACTTGCTAAGTGATTATCTTTCATGGAAGCCAGACATAGCAGTAATTTATGTTGAACAGATAATACGCAAAATTGATTAACAATATCAAGCACATACTACATTTGAACCTTTGTAGCTTGACTAAATAATAAAAGATCATCTACAAACATCAAGTGGGATATGAGAAGATCATTCTTCACCGAATGAACTCTTATATGCTTCTCGTTATCACCCCATATAAAAGAACAATGTAAATTTTGAATCTCATGCAAACAAGCTTTATGAATGATAGTAGTCATCAGAGTATAAATAGGAAAGGCTTCAATAACAACTTTAGAGACAATGTTGGACCTGCAAAAGAAACATGTCGAGTTTTCCAAGAGGCCAACTTTGACTTAACTTGCTCTACCGAGGAGAGGGACACCCAAATACTTGCCAAGTGATTATCTTTCATGGAAGCCAGACATAGCAGTAATTTATGTTGAACAGATAATACGCAAAATTGATTAACAATATCAAGCACATACTACATTTGAACCTTTGTAGCTTGACCAAATAATAAAAGATCATCTGCAAACATCAAATGGGATATGAGAAGACCATTTCTACCCTCCTTCATACTTCCTCTCTTTCACACTCTGAAGCTTATAAACTTTTTTCGAATACACCAATCACATAATAACTTCAATTGAATCTTCTTGGAGATGAGGCTTGAAATATCTTTAAGTTGGAAGCCATGAACAGAGGATATCATAGTGATCTTTAAACCCTAACTCTTCGACTTTATTCAGGTAAAGAGCTTGAACAAACTATCTTGTGCATCTTTGATCGATTAAAATATTTTTAGAACTTTCTTGTATTTATGCTTTGCTTTCATCAAATTCAAGTTGCATCTTCATGAGTTGTCATCAAAGTCAAGTTACATATTCATGAGTTGTCATCATCAAAACCACGAGAGGTCTATGCATATACCAGTTCCGGATTAACCCTACAACCACATGGTTCCTCAGATACATATCCATATACTGTTTATAAGTATGATAAAATTCTAAACTAGCTTCCCCCATGACAGTTCCACATGAGAGTACTATTATGTTTACTAATTATAACAACAAATAATTAATCAAAAAGCATTGGACCTTCTTTCACCATGTGGTTAGAGAAGAAATTTTTCATTGTAATGAGCATCAAAAAGTTCATCTTTCTCTTATCCTTCTTGTCCACTCTCTATCTCGTCATTGTTCTGCAAGTTTGCATGCTTCAAGTTGGCATCAAGGGGTCTATGGAGATTAGAAACCTCCATATGATCCTTGTCATAATTTGCTCGAACAGAGCCCACATCATTAATTTTTGAACCATCATTATTAATTAGATTAGTATTTTGTGGAACAATAACCTCATCCTTTGTATTGTTTGTTTTGTTTGTAGGAGCATGAGTAGAATTTTTGAAATAACCAACACTGAATGTTGCCATATTATTGATATCATGAATTTCTGTAAGTTTCTCAGCAATTGACATATTAGTATTCCTTTGTTGTCTTTTAATGTTGTTATGTGGTACCATAGAATTACCTTTTTTATCATTAGCTCTTTTTTTTTAGACAATTTTGTACGAAAATTCTGCATTTTTCCTAGAAGGCCCATTCATAATCTTCCTTTTTATATTCTCGTGTGACATAGTCTCTCTACCGATTTTATATGATCTTTTGCGAGATATTTTCTCTCATTATTTTCTAATCTTACAAATTCTCAACTTTTATATTTATAATATTTTAATCCAAGATAGCAAATATTGATCCCATTGATTTTGCTCCATCATTAATGCCACTGGAACATTCATTGGACCACCATGCACCAGCGTCAAATCATTCTCCTTATTTTCTTTGGACGTCGTTGTTTACTGGCAACCAACCGAGGATCCTCTTGCACCTTATTACCACCTTGAATACCATTGGACTCCACATTTTTTATCCATAATAGACACCATTTCTTTCATCAGTCAAAATAACAGTCGTAGTACCATTACTTTGCTCGTCTCTATTAGAATTCTCCATCATTGAATCTTTATAGAACTTTTAAGGTGCATAAATTTCTTGTTCATTCATCTCCCTTGAAATCACATCCTCATACACCAAATGCGTGCACGAGTCTCACTTGAAAATTTGATCACCCCTTTTGAGTTTTTTAAAGATGCGCTCCAAAAGGTCTTGATCATCTTTCGAGACACAAATCCTAGTTGAGGATTTCCATGACATGCAAACTCTGGTGCTCTTGTGTTGATTTATGCCAATTTTTGAAAAAATGAGATTTTTGTTTAAGTTTTTTTACGGAAAAAAAGAAGATTATTAGTGGAGGAGTAAGTAAATGTTAAAAATTATTAAAAATGAATAAAGAAGATATGCAAAATAAAAGTTACAATCTGTAAATGAAATGTTCCTTTTAAAAAAAATCTCTCTACAAAACTTTATTTATTTGGATTTTTTCATACTTAATTCATTAAATAATTTGTTTTTAAATATGTTGCTGCAAATATATTTGATTTTTTCAACAATATATCATGTTGCTGAAATTGTTATTAGCACCAACAAAATTTGTTGTTGAAAAAAATCATTTTTCTAAGTGATAATAATATTGTTTAAAAAAATGTCTTATTTCAACGACTTAAATTAGTTGTTTCAGAATGCATGTAACAAATTTGTATTAATTTTTGCAACAATAATTATTTTTTAGAATACTCATTTTTTCCAGCGATAGTGAGATCGTTGAACAAACAACTTATTGCAAAGACTTAAAATAATTGTTGTTATATGCAAATAAAAAATGAATTAGATTTTGCAAATTTTATTGTGATAAGTTATTTTTCGCAACAATAATGTAGTTGTTGGCATATGCATATTATTTCCAACAACAACAATTTAATTTAGCCATTGCTATATGCATGTTATTGCCAATAAATTGATTGTCGCTTAGAAAAAATCGTAGTAAAATGTATTATTTCTTGTAGTATATCTTGCTCTATAGTATAACGGACCATAATATTTGTTATGACAATGTTTAGAATCCCACAAAGGTCTTATCAAGAAAGCTTTATATATTCTCAAATTCTCTTAGAATCATAAATACATAATAATACTTGAATAGAACAACATTATTTTGAGAATTAATTTTGAGAAACAAAGGAAAAGAAAATGACTTTCCCTAGAAAATATCTAAAGAAAAAGCTCTACCATCTATTCATAAATAAAGAAACTACCTATAGCATCAAGCGATTACATTGTATACTCGAATAGAGCAACATTATTTTGAGAATCATATTGAGATACGATGTAAAAGAAAACAATTTTCACGTGAAAAGATCTAGAGAAAAAGCTCTACGATCTACTTTGAAATAAAAAAAGTACTCATAACATCAGGTGATTATATTGTACAGGGCCGACCCAATCAATTCAAGGGCCCTGTTTTAATTTAAGAAATGCGCCTAAAATCTTTTTAAAAACAAAATTAATTTTAACAATTAAAAATAACACATCAAAGATACAATTGTATATTAACCAAATAAAACACTAAAAAAATTCAAAGTATTATTTAAATTATAAATTTTTATATAAATTGTATGTTTTTATTTATTTTTAATATTTTTATCTAATTATAAAAAAAATTGGCCCCCCTAAAACTTGAGGCCGAATGTTGTAGCACACCCTGCACTTGGGCAGGGCCGGGCCTGATATTGTATACATGTTTTTCTGTTGACAACTTAAATTTTTATATTTATTCTAAACACAACCACTTTATAAGTCTTTGTTGACTTATTAATTAATATAAGTCTTTGTTGACTTATTAATTAATATAAAAAGATAATAAATTAATGTAAAATGTTAAACTTTTTTTACATCCGTTGTTGCGTAATATTTCTCATCCTTAGTTATACTCAATTTTCTTCTACTAGAGACTGTCTTTATAAGCCTTTGATACATTTTTATTTAGGCTAAATTATAGTTTTGGTCCCCCTATTTCGCTCTGCTCACGAAAATCGTCCTCATATTTTATTTTTAAACAGTTTTGGTCCCCCATCCCCAATTTTACTCCAAAAAACGCTTGTGTCATTTTTTTAATACGTGTTAGATTGGGCATGCATGTTAGATCATTTATAATTAAAGAAAAACAAAGTATCAACTATTAATAATACTTAATATAATATTTAAATTGAACTTAAAAGGGGGGAAATTCATCGTGTTTAGTTGTTGTCTTCGTTTGCAGTTGCTCTTTATTGCCTCATCCCTTCCATTGTTTGCTTCAATATTTATCCTTATCCATTCGGGTTGCTTGAAAAAATCCTAACAACACCTGCAACTGCGTGAAATATATGGGTTCTGAGTTTTTGCAAATATCAAATTCTTTTCTTATTCTAGGGGGATAAAGATGCAATACTTACGACTGCATGGACACCTCAGAATCCAGGACATAGGTTCTATGGTTGTGGATTGTTCAAGGTACATCTAAATCCATAATTTTTAGTTTGTGTTTTCATCTTCTCTAATCTGATTTTTTGGGTAATTACTTAATTTCACCTTCTTTTTGTATTATTCAGTTACAATGAAGGAAAGGATGTTCATTTGTTATTGGTATGAAAAGCAAATGTCAGAGTGTTCACAGGAAGCGATTAACTCACTTTTGCATAAGGTTAATAATTTGAAGAAGAAGAAGAAGAAGAAGAAGAATGGTTTAGCAAATAAGACTGATGATGACCTGAAGAAGAAGATCAAATTTTTGATTATTTTTTTATTTTGTCTTTGGTTTTAATAATCTTCTTGATCACAAAAGACTTTGTTGGATAATGTAATTATGTCCTGGATAACATAATGATTGTGTTAACGTTTTGTAATATTGTAATGACTATGTTGTAAACTTATTTTTAATGGAATATAATGTTAGCCAACCAATTTTAATGTAATGATTGTGTTAAGTTAATGACTCTGTTGAATTTACTACTATGTTGATAATGTTGTAAAAATCATGTTTGTTGTAATGTTATAGTGATAATGTAATGATAATATAATTACTTTGTTAATGTTGTAATCAATGTGTTGAATTTATTATTGTGTTGATATACTATGTGTAGATATACTAGTGTTTTGACATAAACCATAATTCTCATATTTGTAGGAACATAACGTTTCGTTAATAATGCATCCATTATAAAATCTCATAGGTTTCACAAATAACATGTGATCCATTATAAAAAAAAAAGTTATAAGTTTCACAAATAACATGTGATCCATTATGGAGTTTGTGATCCTAGGGTCAACACAAAAGGTGATTCCTTGGCTTATGCTCTCTTTTGTTTCTTGAGTTTGTTATTCTCTTTATGACGCGTTGACGAGAAACAATAACAATCAAGTGCAGGATCAGCTTGATCCCTATTATGTTCATCTGTCAGATAATTCATCGATGATGTGTGTCACACCGGCGCTATCCGATGACAATTATCATGTATGTTCGATTAAGATGAGACAAGTCCTAGAAATGAATAAAAAGTTTCAATTTATGGATGGATCTATTAAGATTCCTGATGAAGGTGATTTGAATTACATATCTTGGCAACGGTGCAACAATATGGTGCATACATGGATTATTACCTCGATAACACCATCGATTGTATAAAGTGTGATGTTCATTGATAATGTTGTGGATATGTGGAATGATATAAAGGATATATTCATGATAGGTGATAGAATTCGTGTTGTACAGTTGCATCAAGAAATTTCGAATCTAAAACAAGCAAGTAAGAAATTTACAGATTATTTCACTGAATTGAGAAGCCTATGGGAAGAACTAGATCAGTATATGCCTATGCAAAGTTGCACATGTCTTATAGCTTGTGCTTGCTTAGCCATGAGGAATAGCAGAAGTTTTAGAGTTGAAGATAGGATCATTTAATTCTTGATTGGACTGAATGAAGAATTCCATGGAGTTGTTTCACAAGTCTTGCTTTTGGATCCCTTACCACAAATCAATAAAGTGTTATGGTGATGCAACAAGGGAGGAAGATAAATGTAACTCTATTTGCAAGCAATAATGCTGTTGAAGATGGAACTGGTATGATAAATGTTGTTGATGGAACAAAGTATATATGTCATTCTATAAAATGGTTCATTGAGCAACATAAAATTGATTCAATAATGCTTAATCTTCCTAATGGAAATTCTATATCAGCCTCTATTTGTGGAAGTGTAAAATTATCTAATGAACTAATTATTAAAGATGTCCTATATATGCCAGAATTTGAGGTTAACTTGATATCAGTTTCAAAGTTGTGTAGAGAGCAAGATTGCCATCTATTGTTTGAAACTAACAAATGTGTTATACAGGCAAAGAAGGGTTTGAAGAGGATTGGTTTGGCTAAAGAGTCTGATGGCTTATATTACTCATAAGACTTTGAAGGAGATAATAATATAGGTTTAGTTTCAAATGTATTTTGAATAAGCAGATTGATAATGTTGTACCTCCAACCATTTTATGGAATTTTAGATTGGGTCATTTATCCTATGATAAAATGAGTTGTATGAGCAAGATATATAGCAATATACCTAGTAGTGTACATAAAGCTTGTGATGTGTGTCAACAAGCTAGACAGAAATGTTTGCCTTTTCCACAAGTAATAATAATACACATGAGGTGTTTTATCTTATTCACATAGGCACTTGGGAGGGGCATTTAATACTGTTTCTGTACATGGATTCAAATACTTTTTAACTATTTAGGATGATCATAGTAGACATGTTTGGGTTGTCATGTTTAAATTCAGAGTTGAAGTACAACAAAGAATAAAGGACTTTGTTGAAATGGTTGAGACACAATTTGCAAAGAAGCTTAAAATGATTAGAATTGATAATGGGACTGAGTTACTCATGCCTGTGTACTATGCTTCAAAAGGTATCCTTCATCAAAGGATATGTGTCTAATAAATATTGATCATATGCAGTTCTGCATGATGTATTCCTTATGAATTGTATTCCTACTAAGGTCTTGAAAAATAAATCCTCCTATGAGGTTATGTATGGTGCTACTCCTGATACGAGTTTGCTTAGAGTGTTTGGATGTTTGAGTTATGCCTCTACATTGCCAAACAACAGACATAAGTTTGATGCAAGAGCAGGAAAGTGTGCTTTCTTGGGTTACATGGTAGGAATGAAAGACTTCATCCTTTTAGATACATTTAATCAAGAGATACTTATTTCCAAAAATGTGAAATTCTTTGACATGGAATTTCTATACCTTTATAACTAACATATACCCACAAATATATATATATATATATATATATATATATATATATATATATATATATATATATATATATATATATATATATATATATATATATATATATATATATATATATATATATATATATCTTGATGATATAGGCTCACTAGCTATTGAACCTGAACCAAACCCTTCACATATTCCTATTATTCCATCTGTTTCTTCTCTTCCTATTGATTCAGAAGTAACTCTCTCAGCTGTTTCAGATATCCCTTCTATCACACAACTTGATTTTGACCATTCCATCATCCCATCTCAATCTACAATTATTTCACCTAATTCTCCCATTATACTAAAAAATGACCAAACCCTCACTTTCCCAATTTCTCAACCTGAACACACCAATAAATCCACAAGACGGACTCAACCACCTTCTCATCTAAAGGACTATGTATGTAGTTCTTCTACTTCATCATGTCTATATCCCTTAGACAACTGCGTATCATATGTTGACATGTCTCTTTCTCACAAAGCTTACATCATGTCACTATCCTCAGAAGTAGAGCCAACAAATTATCGAGCTGCTTCCAAGGATCCTCGATGGGTTAAAGCAATGTAGAATGAGATAGATGCTCTCAATAGAAATCATACATGGAACTTTGTTACATTACCTCCAAATGCTTCTCCTATAGAAAGTAAATGGGTTTACAAAGTCAAGCGACATGCTGATGGCACTATTGAAAGGTTCAAAGCTCGCCTTGTAGCTCAAGGTATCAATCAAACTGAAGGCTTGGATTATTTTGAAACCTCTTCTCCTATTGCTAAAGTGTCCATTGTTCGGGTCTTGCTTGCATTGGCAGCTATACTTGGCTGGTACTTGCATCAATTGGATGTTAACAACGCATTTCTTCATGGAGACTTGCATGAAGTTGTTTACATGAAGATCCCTCAAGGTGTTTTAGCTCATGCACTTGGCCAAGTATGCAAACTTGTGAAATCTCTTTATGGTTTGAAACAAGCCAATCGTCAATGGTTTGAGAAGCTTACTACATTCCTTGAGGAGAGGGGTTTCACCCATGCTCATTCTGATCACACCCTGTTTACCAAATCTGATTCCACATCATTCACAACCATTTTGGTTTATGTGGATGATATTATCCTTGATGGAACCTCCCTTACAACATTTGCAAATTTGAAGAAAGCCTTGCATCGATCCTTTCAATGGATGTGCTTCCTCCTCCATGATCTTAAGCAACATCCCTCGTGGCTTCCAGTTATGTATTGCGACAACCAGAGTGGTATTCACATATAAGCTAACTACGTTTTTCATGAAAGAACTAAACACCTGGACATTGATTGTCATTTGGTGCGTGAAAAGTTGCAGGCCGATGTGATGCGTTTACTTCTGGTTCCTTCTCAGGCCTAAGCTGCTGATGTTTTCACTAAAGCTCTTGGCCCTCGTCCGTTCTTTGAATGTTTACCCAAGCTTGCTTTGGTAGACCTTTACCAACCCCAAGCTTGTGGGGGTATTAACACATACAGATGAAGAAGATACACTTATATAGGCTACACGTGCATATTATGTTGCATGCAATACATCCCACCCTATTATTGTAACATGGTAATTAGGTTGTTAGTGTAACAGAATTGCCACGCTATATAAACCACTTGTAACTACTTTTCTAAATCAATCAATGCAATCTACTTCACTGTTCATCATCTTCTTTCTCTCCTTTATCTTCTCTATTAATGGAGGTTCATGATAGCTTAGATTGATTTCCTGTTTAAGTGTGGAGATATCAGTATGCATAAGTAAGTAAGTAATTCATATATCAGTTTAAGTACCACACATTATGCATATATCATTATTAGCAATTTCAACATATAGTATATCACATTTTAAGTATATTACATTTTAATTCAACACAATTTGATTAACATGCAATATCCATATATCACATTTTAATTCAACACAGTTCAACACAATATGCATAAGTAAATCAATCACATTATGCATTACAACTTCACAAGTAAATTCCAATACACCTCAACACGGTATGCATATACCATTAAATCCAAACCAGTAATTTCAAATACAGCTCAACATTAAAGGTCTAGCAAGTAAATGCATCAGTTTAAGTATGTATGCATATACCAGTAAACTCAGATCAGTTTAAGTAAGTAATGCATCAGTTCATACCAGTTCATACCAGACATACCTATAATATGCTAACACAAAATGATCTACTTCAACCTTGTTGTGTAAAATACAAACAATAGTATGGATACATGGAATGCCACTTAGAGCCCATTTACGACAAACATGGTGATTTCGTTGTAAGTTCACCTCGAAAGTGTTAATACTATTAGTGACACTAGAGATGTTGAAT
Source organism: Vicia villosa (assembly GCF_029867415.1). Classification (NCBI taxonomy): domain Eukaryota; kingdom Viridiplantae; phylum Streptophyta; class Magnoliopsida; order Fabales; family Fabaceae; genus Vicia; species Vicia villosa. The sequence goes on along the minus strand of NW_026704957.1, from coordinate 653,753 downwards.
GCATAATCTCCATACCAAGTTGGTGTCCAACCCCCAGCTGGCCATCATAGTCTTTATATTATTTGTTCCACCTTAGGACAAATTGTATCTTTGAATCGACTCATGAGATTCTTTTTTTTCACCATCCTAATTGTGATGTGTTTTAAACCTTCAATTAAAGTGATGATGGTCATGTCTCTGTAATTCAATATGGTTATGTTGAATGCCTCGCAAATGTTATTTATCTGCAAATCTTTAATTTTTTTCATGGCTTTTTCTCAATTCGATACTATGGTTATCCTAGATGCCTACCAGAGTAATTCTTTCATGTGTCAACCAAGATACTTCTTCTTCCAATTTTCATACAAATGTTTAACACACAACCTGTATTATACATTTAGTGTCAGGTTAGCAATAGCAGGTACCAAACCCTATAAAAACATAATAGTGTTAATATCTTATAAATGGATATGCAAAGTTAAGGCTTAAATGCATCGTTGGTCCCTGTAAGTTAGCGAGTTTTTTATTTTCGTCCCTGTAAGTTTTTTTTGTTGGTATGGGTCCCTATATCTTACTTTTTGCTTGCGGTTTAGTCCCTAAAGCCAAAATCCGCAGGAAAATCTGTAGGTTTTCCTGCGAATTTTCCTGCGGATTTTGATTTTAGGGACTAAAACAAACGCGAAAGTGAAATATAGGGACTCAGACCCAGAAAAAAACTTACAGGGACGAAAATCAAAAACTCGCTAACTTACAGGGACCAAAGGTGCATTTAAGCCCAAAGTTAATAACCATAAAAATTTTAAAAAATTACCTTATGATGGCCTGAATTTAAACCATAAGACCTTTGCATGATATTATTTAGATATTCTAATAATAGATCCAAAAACCTTTGCCTCGAGTCTCTTTTCCCGCCTTCCTCCAAAGTATATGCAATCGGCTAAATTTGATTGTTTCCATCTTGTAATACGGTGAACTGACTTTTATATCGAAATGTTGCGGTAAGCAAGAGTCGCCGCCGACTTTTATTTTATCCAAATTAAATAGAAAGGCTAAAAGAACAGGAAAAAACCTTTTTAAAGAAAACTGAGTTCGGGGGTAATTTATGCAAAGGGAAGACGTAAGGCACCCTTTGCATCCATGGTTATCCATGGGCTTTTAAATGCTTTGCTCTTTTGAAAGAAACGTAGAAGAAGTGAATACGGACTTTAGCTCGTAAATGAGCGTAGCCATATTGAAGGTTTATGAAAAAAAGTAGAAAAAGATTTTAGCCAGAGCAAGGCAATTAGGAGCAATTACCTTAATAATGTAGAAAAACAAGTCTTTTAGCCTTTCAGGGTGAAAGGGTCTATCCATGCCATAAGAGAGCGGGAAGCCTTTCATTTGGAGGTTGAAGGGTCGTCGCAATATCGTTCGCCATAAGACTGTCCCATGCCATAAAGAGGCAGGTAGTCTAAGGGAAGGATCATAATAGCCTTTTATTTAGGCAACCAGAGGATACCTCAGCCTTTCGTAGGCAACATCCGATGGATGAGATCATAATAGTGTATCGAAGGCAGCATCATTAGGGACTTATGATCTTTGCATTAGTCGAGGCAACATGGCTGAGGTATCCTCGTATTCGAGGGACATGGCTATTCTGCAAAAAACACAAGGCAACAGGCAACAGGCAGCAAAAGAGGTTACCAAAAAAAGTGTGCGTGGGTGCAACAATCATGTGATCAAATTCAGAATAAGTTATCTTGTAATTAGGTGATTCTAATTCAGTTCAGGGTTATCACTCCCTAGGATTACTAACCACAACAATTAATATTATACAGTTTAAGTGCCTTTAAGGCCAACCAATACAAGCCAGGAACAGATACATAATAATAGGGGAGGGGAAAAAGAAGCCAGCGGGTTTGACATAAGTAATAATTAGGCAGAAAAATAAAAGAGGTTAGAGTTTTAGGGTTACCGAGTATTCGAGCTTTGGCGGTTGGCAAACCCTAAAAAGATGGGAAAAATAGAAACCAAAAAAAGAAAGTGAGTGCATTATCAATTCCTTTGGCAAATAGGTTAACACTAATAAAAAATAAAAAGAGAAAAGAAAAGGAGAAAAGCAATATAGAAACTTAGCTTCGATTGAGAAGATTGACAGTCGGGGGTTGCCTCGAGCATTGATTCTGATCATCTGAGAATTAACAGAAAAATCATAGGAAGTGAGTGTATGAAAGTTCTTTTGAATCAGCAGGGCAAGATAAATAATTAAAAAAAGATTTAAAGGCAAAAATAATATTGTATTAAAGTAAAAAGAAAAGAAAAAATAAATAATAAAGAAAATTGAATCGGGACTTAGCTTTGTGAAGGGCGTGGCGCGCAATCGGGAGATCTTTGAAGTAACCCTGAAAATTTGCGCAAAGAAGAGAAGAACTTAGTGCATGACTGATCTAAGACAAACCTTTATCAAGGCACAACATTTGATTAATAATGTTATGGAGAAAAATCGAGAATTCGAATCAATACATATATCAATTAAATAATTATTGGATGTAATCCTAATTATTTAATTGATAAAAGGTTTATTGGAAAAAAATATGGATTTTAAATAAAATAATTACGAGTAAAATATGAAACCCGCACTTTCGATAAAATAAATAATTATAATTTGTTATATATAAAAAGTTATAAAAAAAGCAAGTAAACAAATAGTTAAAATACAAAAGAAATAAATAAAAACATTTATAATAATAAATTAAGGAAAATTAGAAAAAAGAAAGCTTAGCTGAATATTCCGGTGTGGGTGACCCCCTGAGGGTGCATGGTAGACCCTCAACTCTCAGGGCGTCGGATCTGAAACGCTAGCAATCTGATGGCTGATGCTGAAGGCGTATGGTGAGGACCGGATAGCATGGAACACAGGATCTGAGAACAATTGAGATTAGTAAAGTGTTTCAAAAAAGCGTGGTCCAGCCAGGGTTCGAACCAGGAACGCTTAGGGTCAGTGGCAAAACGCGCTACCACCCAAGCTACATATCATAAGTGTTAACGTGGTGAACAGAATAATATATAAAAAACGAATTTTATTCCCAGAATTCAAACTGAAATACGCGCCATGGTTCAGTCTTCTTCTTCGTTGGGACTGGATATTTGCTACAATTCCCATGCCATTTTGCTACGGTTTTTCTTGTAGCTGAAACCTGCGATCAACAAAAACCATCATACCAGCAAAATAAATCGAAGATAAATGCCCAGATCAATCACACATCGTCCCCTGAGCATCATAGCATCCTTTATTACGGTTGATTTTGCCTCTAACGGGGAAGCCCCAATTTGGACCTTATGAAACCTAACAATGGCAAAACTCTTAACCTGCGACACAACTCGAATTAAATAATCCAGAAACCTTGCAAATAAGATAATAAACACAATGGTACACTTAAACATGGCTCATGATGCGTTTATGCATGGATTCAGATCAAGAACATATCGAAACAAAACGAGTGTGAGAGGGTACGTTTCGGCGTGTTCTAATCGAGGAAGGCAATTGGTTCACGTTCAGAAATCACCAAGGAACCGATTAGAATGCTTTGTTTTCCTTGAATCCTCCTCCAACCTTGAATCTGAATCTTAGAGTTTTCTTGAAAATTTTGAGAACTTCACTAAGCTTTCCTGGCTGCAAAACCGTGTGATTTTCGTCCCCTAGTGGCTGCTGAGGTTCCCATATATATAGGAATTGTTTTAGGGTTTTCATTTGAATCAAAAGGATTGATTGGTGACATGGAAATTTAAGAAAGATTTTACACCAAATCTTTCTAATTTTGGCCAAAACCTCTCCTCCTCAGAGCTCCACGAATTTGGACTCTTTTATGGTGACTATGTGGACCTTCAAATGATTAAAACCAAGCCCATGCATTTTATTTCATTTATTTTTGCATTTTTACTTAATTTATTTGATTTTTAATTGAATAAAAATTCAAATAAATATAAATAAAGTGACACAAATACAAGGATGGATTTAGAGGTCATTTTTTAGGTCATAGGGATGTTCAAGATCAAAATCTTGGGTCCGTTGGTTCAAAAGTTCCAAGTTATGCAATTAAAGTTTCACATTTTCCTTGAAAATCGACCAACTTGTAAAAGCCATAACTCATTCAATATTTGTCATATGAAGATGTTCTAGGACTTTTAGAAACCTTGAAGAGTCCTCTAACCAGTGTTTTTGGTCTCATATCAAAATAATTTTCTATGCTCCTTGTGTGTTCTTTTGAAAAAAATGACTTCTTGTTGACTTTTGAAAAGGACCTATAATGTTTTGGTCCATATCTCTCAAATGAAGCATTTTTAGACTTGGCATGTGAGAGACAAATTTGTAGAGAATTCAATTTCTTTCAAAATGAGCTTTAGATGGAAAATTTCAGATGTTCCATGTAGGAGTTATGGCTGGTCAAAGTTCAGTTTGACTTTCTCCTCTGCAAACCCTAATTTAGAAACTTTTTGAATTGTTGATTTCTGATCTTTCCTTGATGAACCATGATCAATTCTTGATCAAATGATGCATGATACTTCAATATGAGGATCTTGACAAAAATCAGGAGTTTTGACTATACTTTGACCACAGTTGACTTTTAGGTCAAATTAGTCGACTGTTGACTTTCTGAACAATTGGGTGATCAATCTTTTGAATTAAGACCTGAAACTTGTCATGGAGGTAATGTGGGACATCATAGATCATATGGTATGCCTTGGAGCCATTGGTTCATTGATTTTCCTTCAGAATAACCAAAACCCTAATTCTCTGATCTTTGTTTAGGAGAGTGTGTCTTGGAGCTTTGTACCTTGATTTTAAATTTGAATAGGAGAAATAGTATGGGAAAGTTTTGGGGTATGACACATCTTTTCTTAGTGTTGCTATTAACTAACCACCATACTCACCCTTGAATAAACATGCATCAAGCCTAATTTAAGGCCTGCATGTATATGTGAATGTAGCTTTACACGTCTAAATACATACATATATTTTCTCTAAAAAAGGTCTAATATTAGAAATACCACACTTATTATCACTGTACTATTAGGATTATATCTACTTAGCTCCTCAGCATAATTTCTTAAATAAGAGTATTTTCCAGTCTCAACATTTTGTATTAGTTCTAATGGTCTTGTTTCGGCCATATATGCTTGAGTTGAGGACAACTTCGCACTCCACTTTTCAAGTGTCTCTACAATCAATCCGTTTGGCCTCCTTTCAGGTGTATGTCTCAGGACTAATATAAACTTCTTAGCTAGCCATTCTATTTGTGTAGATCTTAGCAAGAACATAACCATTCATGTATTCCCCGAATTTCAAAACATATGTATCATTGTTAAGAAGTCTAATCTCACACTCAAATAAAAACTTCGGATCATGATATCACATGCATTTGATTCTTACATAACATAAATTGTTGATAATCATGAAAAACTCCATATATGACAAAATCCATTTCACATTTCCAATTTATTTCTTCTACCTTTTCATTTACATAAATCTTGAAAGGATAATAAACTAAATTCCCCCATGATTAATCCTCAGTCTAAATGCATTTCTATGAGCTGGTTTGAACAAACCAAAAAAAAAAAACAGCAATTCATCATAGTAACCAACACAAAATAGTTTAGCATTTAACATTTCAAAACAAAACATATTCAGTTAATTCAAGTGCATTTAACATTTCAAAACAACACATACTCAGTTCAGAGTCAATAACTAATATACCTATAACCAAACTTGGGATCTTCCTTAGTCCAAGACAAAGGATGGTCGTGAGAGTAAGACACTTGTGCCATTGAAATGAAATGGAATTAAGGGTTTTTGAAGTTCCTAACCAAAAGATTCAGAAATTATTTGTATTACCTGGAAACGAAATTGGTGAGCCTGTTTGATTTAGTTTTTAAAAACTCTTTTTTAGTTTTTAAAAATTTGAAAATTGAAAACTTGCTTGATTAATCAGTTTTGAAAATACAATTTTGGAAACAGTTTTTCGAAAACTAGTTTTGAGAACTAAAAAACCGAAAGTGGTTTCAGCTATTTTGCTTTTCTATTTCAAAGTTTTCAAAATTTAAAAAACACGGAGAGATAATTTTCATTAATGGCACGTTAATAATATTTACATTCTTTGAAAGAGAATACAGCAAAATACACCTATATATACATGTTTAATTACATGTTTAATGGCACGTTTAATTTTCACAATGAATCTAAAGAAACAAAATTATATTATTAAAAAAATAAACAAATATTTACAAGTGATTAATATTAAAAAGACACTTAACAAATTATTATTTGTTTGTCTTTTTAAAAATGTGCCATATATTTGTCATTGGTATATAAGAAACATGGATCAATTATTTGTTATTGATTAATATATAAAAAATAGGGTTAAATACCATTTACCCCCCGCCAAAGTAGCGAGTTTCGATTCTCCCCCTTATTAAAAAAAATTTAGCCTTTGCCCCTTAACAAAAAAAGATTCTCCAAAGGGAAACCTTATTGAGGGAGATTCCATCAGACTTGCCTACGTGTAATGAATCTTCTTGCTTATGTGGATGTGTGTGACACGGTGGCAAAGTCTCTTCATATTTCTTCATCCTTATATACTTACTCCCCCTTGCAATGTTAGGGTTTAACATTGTTGGAAACTTGAAATGGGGAAGAAGAAGCGTGCTTGTAAGAATAAGCTTCCGCCACCGTCAAAGGCTACCAAACTGCCGTCACAGTCCAAGCAAAGGAAGAAAAAGGAAAAGGAGCCGGTAGAGTCCAAGAAGGCGAAGCAAGTCAGGCATGCAAACAAGAACGAAGAAGGAGGAACCTCCGTTCGTGATGAGGAGGTATGTGTAGCTACGATTTCGTTTTTTCAGTTAAGATTAGGGTAAATGTTGGGTTTTTGTAATGTATGATTCTTCTGATTTCAGTGTAACGATAAGTTCAATGTCGTACTCCAATATGGTGGGGAGTTTGTGCTTCTTAACGATGGTGGTACGATTTATAGAGGTGGTATGTCGTCGTTAGTTTCGGAACTCCGTTTAGAAGAGTTTACAATGGATAGTATATATAGGTTGGTGATGGGTTGGGGTTAACGGGAAGGGACATATAGAATCTAGACTCTAATTCGTGAAATATGTGAAGATTATTTTCAGATTAGAAAGGATGACGATTGTTATGACTTTGCTGCATATAGTTGTGCTAATCGAATAGATGGGGAACTTTTTATAGAGCATGATGTTGCAGATATGGTAGCAACAGTAAGACTTCCTAGGTGTGTTAATGAGGTTGGTGAGATGGAAGGAAGTGATGAAGATGATGTTGAGGGGCTAGGTGATAGTGAAGATGAGAGGGCCACTGCGCTTGTTGATGGTTTTGAAGGGGTAGATATAAGTTTACCACAGAAAGAGATCCCAAAAGTTGCTGAATATGTTAGTGTTAGTAAAGAGAAACCTTGTGAGGAAGATGAATATATTAGTGATGAGTTGGAAAGTTTTGATCCTGATTTGTCTGACAGTGAGAAAGCTAAAGTCCAAAAGTTTGAAAAGTTCAAAAAGGAGCATTTAAATAAGGATTTTAAATTTTAGTGGGGTATGGAATTCAACTCCCTAGATGAATTTAGGTATGCCATACGTGAATGGTCTTTATTAAATGGGAGACAAATTACTTTTACCAAAAATGAAAGCGACAGGGTTAGGGTGGTGTGCAGGGCCAATTGTGGGTTTTTAATGCTATGCTCCAAAGTGGGCCACAAGAGGACATTTGCTATAAAAACCATTGTAGACAAACACACTTGTGCTAGGGTTTTAGACAATAAATCTACAAATTCAAGGTGGGTGGCTAAGATTGTTTTGAAGAAGATGCAGACCTCACAGGATGTCAGAATCACTGATATTATACAAGATCTGAGGCAAAATTACTCTGTAGGTATAACTGTGTGGAGGGCTTGGAAAGCAAAACTCATAGCCAAGAAGATGTTGGAGGGAGATGCAGACAGGCAGTATGCAATATTGAGGAGGTATGCTGCAGAATTATATAGGGCCAGCCCTGGAAACACTTTGGCTATAACTATTGAAAGGCCTAATCCAACAATCCCACCAAGATTTGGTTGCTTTTATTTCTGCTTTGAGGGATGTAAAAAGGGTTTCATTAATGGATGTAGGCCCTTTGTGGGAGTGGATGGCTGCCATCTGAAAACCAAGTATGGTGGTCAGTTGCTAATTGATGTAGGGAGGGACCCTAATGATCAGTATTTTCCACTTGCTTTTGGGGTGGTGGAGACTAAAACAAAAGAAAGCTGGAAGTGGTTCTTAGAGCTGTTGATGAATGATGTGGGCCAGAGTAACAGATATGTCTTCATATCAGACCAACAAAAGGTATGTTTTCATGAGACTTTTGTCAATAGAAATAGTTATTGTTGTGTGTTACTAATGTTGAAATCTTGCAGGGTCTTGTTGCAGTCTTTGAAGAGATGTTTGAAAGAATCGAGCACAGACTTTGTTTAAGACATTTATATGCCAATTTCAAGAAAAAATTTGGAGGGGGTGCACTCATTAGAGATCTAATGATGGAGGCTGCAAAAGCCACTTACTACCAAGGTTGGCTCCAAAATATGAATGAATTAAAGTTGAAAGATCCTGATGCCTGGACATGGTTAATGGGTGTTCCTCCAAAATCATGGTGTAAGCATGCTTTTTTCCTTTTACCCTAAATGTGATGTACTGATGAACAACATATCTGAATCATTTAATGCTACCATTTTAAGTGTAAGAGACAAACCTATTTTGATCATGTGTGAGTGGATTAGGCTGTATTTGATGAATAGATGTTCTGCCTCATCAACCAAGCTAAACAAATGACCTCATAAAGTAATGCCAATACCTAGGAAGAGGCTTGATAAAGAAGTCATGCTAAGTGGGCACTGGCTGCCCACTTGGGCAATGGAAGAGACTTTTGAGGTGAATCATTCATATAATGGTCAGAAGTTTGTAGTTGACATTGCTAAGAGAAGTTGTAGTTGTAATTTATGGGAGCTAGTTGGCATCCCTTGTAGACATGCTATTGCTGCTCTATGTTTCAGACAACAAAATCCAGAAGATTTTGTAGACAGTTGTTATCATAGGGACAAGTATGCCATATGTTATAGTTTTTCTATAAGTCCAATAAATGGTGAAGAAATGTGGCCTGAAGTAGAAGCTGGTCCAATAATTCTCCCTATGTACAAGAGAGGTCCTGGCAGGCCTATGAAATTAAGGATTAGAGAGTGTGGAGAAGAAGGTGCTAGAAGAAGGAGATTACTAGATGTGTCTTATAGGTGTACCATTTGTGACAAATTTGGTCACAATGCTCAAACTTGCAAAAGCACAACTCAAAATCCCAATGCACTTAAGAGAAAGGTATGTCTAATCCTTATCACAACTCAAACTGTTTTTTTAACATGTATGTGAAATTAACAAATGTTGTTCTCCATTCATGTAGAGGAAAGTTAAATTGGATGCTCAAACTGCTGCAACACATGAAGCTGAAACTGGTGCAAGTCATGTAGTTCAAGCTGCTGCAACAGATGCAGTTCAAACTGAGGCAACTCATGAAGTTCAAACTGCAGGGCAAGCATTTGGACAAGCTGAACAACAAACTGAGGCTGCACAAAATGTTAATGATAATGCAGAGAATGGAGCAACACAAGAAACTGCACAAACACATCAGACTGAAATAAGCACTGATTTTTTTGGAGACATCACTGATGATGTGATCTCAAGCCTTCCAGACTTTAACTCTACCCAGTCGACCTGAACTACGTTATAAAGTGGCTTTTGAACTTCATCCTCCAAAATTTCCTCCACTACCTAGTGCTGATTTTGGTGTGGCTTTAAGCCCTCCTTTTCTAGACTGGTTCGTGTGTGGGAATCTCATAAAAATCCTTCAGGAAGAATCTAAAAAACGCGCTGAACGAGTGGTCCCGACTAAGCATACCTTGGATACTTTCAAAGGACATCTTCATATAGGTCTTGAGCACGTTCGCGTCTTGACTCCAATACCCGAAGGTTGGGGTTTAGACAATCTTTCGACTAACTTTTCTTTCTTTATTGAAGTACTGATTTACATTTTGTTCACAGCCGTTACTCGAAAGAGACAAATCAAGGAAGCCCCTGTACAGAAGGGTTCTGGAGCTTCGAGGAATACCAAGGCGAGTGGGAGTGATTCTGTCACCACTGGCAAGAAACCCACGGTACATACATTCCTTATATTTTAACTTGTGAAATTTTATGAATATTACTCACTTGGTTTTAATATGTATTTCAGAGCTCGAAACCTCCAGCGTCTTCGAAGCGAAAAGTTCCTCAAACAGCTGCTTTAGATGACGAAGATAAATCTCCTCCGCGTACTAGACAAGCAATAAAGAAAATACAGAAAGTTGCCACCCCTTCAGCCAAAGGAAAGGGATCTGGAACTTCGAAGCTCACTTCATCGAGTGACAAGGTATCCTCTGATGAATCACCCTTGAAGGCTGCTAGTACTATCCCCATTGTGGAGAGTCATAACTCAAACCCAGACAACATTCCAACCAAGGTATTTGGATTTCACAGTCTAATCATTTTTTCAAACTCTAATTCCAATGATTAAGTTCACATCTTACCTTATAAATGTAGGATGATGCTGGCACAGCTACTTCTGATCTCAAAACCTCAAGTTTAAACATTGATCTTGACAATCTTCGAGGTAAATGTCTTCCTTTTCGAATGACAGATGAATTTCTTGCAACTTTCCATTTTTATCAATTCTAACTATTCCACAAAGGTGTTCCTCGACACAAATCTCCTGTGCTTTCTCCAGTTCTCGAAGACACTCAACCTCTTGCAACTATCATTCCAACTGTGCCTGCTGAAGAAAGTCATTCAAATGATGAGTCTCCACCTATTCATCAAGATGAAAATATGGAGGATAACCCTCAATGTTCGAATAGTGATAATGCAGCCGGACAACCAACTGGCAGCGAAGATAGTATATCTGAGCAAGATGCTACAGAGGAAACTTCAAAACAGCCTATACCTGGTCTTCATGAACCTTCGACCTTCGGAACTATAGTCACTCCTATGACTACTTCGAAGCAGGCCTCCGCAATACTTACTCCTGCAGAATTGGAGCAACTCAAGAAAACTGATCCCGTAAGCTTCCTCAAGACCATGATGAGTGTTGATAACGTTTCGCCCATTGGACTTGGAACTTCTTCTAATGTCCTGGCGGGTACTGATGACAAGGATGATATTCCTAATCTCCTTCGTCAAATCAGGGAAAAGTTCTTCGAAACCAACCTCGTCGAAGCTCTAAGCAGGGATTCCACCAAATGTTATAGCTTAAACAATCTTTTGAAGAAAGTGGACTTACTCCCAGTCTCAGAGGAAGTCTCAGAAGTGATTGTTTTACTCGGTTATCTGATTGATCAACTCCAATCTAATCTTCTTCGAAAACGGAACATTGACGAGCAACTCACAACAAAGGTGACTTCTCATAGTTCTTCTTGGAAAGCTGCAAATGATGCAACAAAAAAGGGTGACGCCCTTAAGCTTGAGCGTTCGAAGAAACAACAGGAATATGAAGATTTAGAAACGAATATAAAATCCTGGAAGTAAGAAATTGAACTCCTCGAAGAGAAGATAAAGAATGCCCAATCTCGTCAAGTAGAAATCCAACAAACCAATCAGGAAGAATTGACTGAAGTGGCGCAGTTAGGGATTCGACACTTCGAGACGGCACAAAAGCTAGTGCCAAAGATCGAAGACTTGAAAAGACAACAGGCATTAATCGAACGTCATTTGTCCTTATGGGAAACTCAGTATTCGAAGATGAAAGATAATCTTCCCAAGGATTTTAATTATCCACTTTGGCCCTTGTACTATTTTTTGTGTTTCGTACTTAGTTCTTTCATTTCTTTACTCTGTAATCAAACTTTCCTCAGGAATACATAAGTAACTTTTGTCTTTCCATCTTCCATATATCTGATTTTGCAGTTGTCATAAGTAATGTTTTAGCAATTCCTAACAATTGCCAAATTTATTTTATTATCATAATGATTTTAATAATGCACCCACGTGACATGATTACCCTTCGCAGCCTCTTAAGCCTAGACTTGACGTTTCCACTTCCCTTAGTCGTAACCATCATTAAATGATGACATCACCTTTTTCAAAATGTCTACTTGAGACGTGCGTGTATCAGTTTTCAATCATGATTAGACTTCAACTTCCAAGGCGGGAAGCGGCGGAGGCCATAACTTCTCTTGGGGATACCAAACGCAGTCCAATCAACACTAAAAAATGAACCGTTCTTTTTGGCCAACGTATTCTATATAAAGCGTTAGCATTCTACTCCTTTCTTCACACTTTCCCCAAACTCTTATCAAACTTTTCTCTCTTCTTCTTGCATCCTTTCAAACACATAATTTTGACAAAAAATCTCTTGCATTCTCTCTCTCTCTCAAATGGTGCAACCCTTGTCCTACAATACCATCAGAGCCTGTATCAAAAAGGAGTTCAAACTTTCTGAGGAAGAGTTTGAAGAGAGTCACATCAGCATCAACGCACTCTTTGCTAATCAACAACTCCAGTTCTATCACGAAATCCTGGAGGGGTCTGTTTATCCCAACATGTTAGCAGATTTCTGGATGTTTGCGTCCTTGCGCATAGATCCAGAAGGGAGAACCACCATCGTGTGTGAGGTTCGAAGGGCTCACATTACCATCACTCCCTCAACCATCTCTGACCTGCTGAGATGTAACAATTCTGGAGAATCGTTTGATGACAACACCATCAACATGACCACCTATCGTATGTTGAGGACCCTCATGCAAAATGATCCCTTTAGTGCTAAAGTCATTAATATTTGGCACCAGCTTTTAGTGGGCAACTTCCGCCCACGAAGCCATAACTTAGACAGCATCATGATGGAGGATCTGGAGTTTATACTCTGTGCCCTCCGGGGAAAGAAGATCAACTTTCCATTGCTAATCTTCAAAGGGCTTGTCGAAGCTGTTTCCATGGCTGCTTCTCGTCAAGGTGTGCTGACGTGCCTTCCTTATGGAAGATTCTTGTCCTATATGTTCCTCAAAAAGGGTATATTGAGAAGAATGCGCAGGTCGGGATCCCTAGACATGTTCGAAGCAGAAAGCCTGCCCCTGCTATCCTTGGAGGGTATAGAACAAAGGATCAACTAGAGGGTGCTTTGTTTGAAGCTTTACTGGAGGTGTTATAAGCCTTAGTTTTTATTATCCAAAATCTTTTGAATGCCTCTTTTTGATAGCCTCTAGTATGCTTCTATCTCTGTAGTCCTTTGTTAGTGGAAACATAATTTTTCCCAAAAAATGCAATGTACTTTTCCAATCTTAATGAAATGCATTTTGATATTGCTTTGTCTGTGTTTACTTTATTTACCACATATCTTGTTTGAAACATGAAGCCATTTTGGCGCTTGTTCTACCATTTTGGCCTACGAAGGGCTTCTCGAATATCTACGTTTTCGCAATCTTTACTTCGTGCATGCTTGGTTTGTATCTTTTCAGATACTTCCCATTTACTCTTAAGATCCTACGATCTTCTGTCAACTCTTCTATCTCGTAAGCGTTATTCGAGAATACTTTTAAAATTCGAAAGGGTCCTTCCCAATGTGGGGACCATTTGCCTAGTGCTTGATTCTTTCGATCTATAGGTAAAATAACTTTCCAAACTAAGTCATTGTTAATAAATGTTTTACCTTTCACCTTTTTATTGTATGCTCTGGACACCCTTTCTTTTTGTCTTTTTATCATCTCCAGCGCTCGAAGTCTGTCTTCGTCTAAATCTACCAATTCGTTCATCATCAATTCCCAATATATGTTTGGAGGAATTTCTGCCTGTCTTTGGATTCGGACTGATTGCAAATATATCTCTACTGGAAGCACTGCTCCGTGTCCGAACGTCAATTGGAAAGGTGTAGTGTTCGTAGCTTCTTTTGGCGACGTTCGACAGGCCCAGAGTGCTTGGTCCAAAGTTTTATGCCAACTCTTGGGTTTTTTCCCTACGTGTTTCTTTATGAGACCAATTATTATCTTATTTGCTGCTTCAACTTGTCCATTTGCCTGAGCGTAGTAAGGTGTAGAGGTAAACAACTTGAATCCCATTTCTTTGGCGAAATCTTGCATCTTTCGCCCAGTAGACACTGATCCTTGATCTGTGGTTATACTCTCTGGGATTCCAAATCTATATATAATGTGCTTTTGAATAAACTCAATCACAGTCTCCTGATCCACATTTGCAAGTGGTATCGCTTCGACCCATTTTGTGAAATAGTCTATTCCCACTAAGATATATCTTTGACCTTTAGAAGACTTGGGGTGAATTTCTCCAATTAAGTCTAGTGCCCAACCTCTGAAAGGCCATGGCTTTATTATTGAACTTAATTCATTTGCAGGAGCATGTTGAATACATGCATGTTCTTGACACTCTTGACATCCTTTAGCGAATTCTATGCAATCTTTTAACATAGAAGGCCAATACATTCCGTATCTAAACAACAGCCATTTCATTTTGTGCCCCGCTTGGTGTGCACCACATGCTCCACTATGTACATTCGAGAGGGCCAAATATGCTTCAGCTTCACCCATACACTTTAGCAAAACTCCTTCAGGAGTCTTCTTAAGCAACTCATTTCCCATCAAGAAATATGATAAGGCTCGATATTTTATCTTTCTATTCGTGTCTGTCGAAGGATCCTTTAAATAGTTCACAATTGGACTCCTCCAATCTGTGTCTGCTAAAGAGTCTATATTTAAAACTTCAAACTCCTCTTTGTTAGCAAAACCTAATTGTGAATTCTCTAGATCACTTGGGGAGAGCTTGGTGGCCATTGCTTTGCCTCTTACTTTGACCAGCTCTTCTAGTTTTTCTTTTGATACTCTGTATCCTGAGGCTAACTATGCCAAATCATTTGCTTCTTGATTATTCAATCTTGAAACGTGACTTAAATCCACGTACTCTAATTTTTTAAGCAGCCTGTTTGCTATGACAAAATACATGATCAAATTCTCTTTGATACATTTGTATTCCTTCGTCAATTGCTTAATCACTAGCTCGGAGTCTCCTTTAATTTCGACTCTGGTTGCCCCCAATTCTAACAAAGCTTCAAGTCCAGCGATCAGTGCTTCGTATTCAGCTTCGTTGTTGGAGCATAAGGGACCTTCAATCTTGTACTTGAGCTTTGTTGGAATTCCATCAGAAGAAATTATCAGTATTCCAACGCCGGTTCCTTCTTTATGAGTCGAACCATCGAAGTATAACTTCCAAGGCTTCAAGTCTACATATTGTTGAGGGTGCTCAATCACTGCATGGTCAACAATGAAATCTGATACGATCTGACCTTTCATTGCTTTAAGAGGTTGAAATATCAAAGAGTACTCCGTAAGGGCTAAAGCCCATTTGCCAATTCGACTATGCAATATTGGTTTTGATAACATATGTTTAATAACATCACAATGAGACGAAACATAAACATCAACTGGCTTTATATAATACTTGAGTTTGATACAAGAGAAATATAAACAAAGGCAGAGTTTGTCTATTGCGCTATACCTAGTCTCTGCATCATTGAGTACTCTACTTAAATAGTAAATAGCTCTTTCGACACCATTATCATCTTCTTGTGCTAACATGTTGCCTATTGTATTATCTGAAGCTGAAATATACAGGCGCATATGCTTCTTCCCATCTGGGGCAGACAATATTGGTGGATGCATCAAGTATTGCTTATTTTTTCAAAAGCTTCTTGATGTTCAGCACACCATTCAAACTTTCCTTGCTTGAGTCCAAGTAAGGGGGAAAAGGCTTGCGTGCGTCCGCTCAACTTTGAGATAAATCTTCTCAAGAAGTTTATCTTTCCTAGTAATGACTGTAACTCTTTCTTCGTGGATGGAGGCTTTGTTTCCATAATAGATTTTGTTTTATTTTGATTAATTTCTATTCCCTTCTTATGGACTACGAAGCCCAGGAAATCTCCAGCCTGCACAAAGAAAGCATATTTAAGG
Source organism: Vicia villosa (assembly GCF_029867415.1). Lineage (NCBI taxonomy): Eukaryota > Viridiplantae > Streptophyta > Magnoliopsida > Fabales > Fabaceae > Vicia > Vicia villosa. Next base: position 637,722 of record NW_026704957.1, on the reverse strand, counting down.
GGGTTCATCTTTAAGCCATGTTTTTTCATTCTTTCGAATGATTGGCTCAGATGGTCAAGATGAATGTTATCTGAAACAGACTTTACAACAATGTCATCTATGTATACTTGCACGAAAGTTTCTATAAAATCATGGAATATAGAATTCATTGCTCTTTGATAAGTTGCCCCAACATTTTTTAGGCCAAAAGGTATTACAACCCACTCGTAGGTGCCTATTGCCCCTGGGCAACGAAAAGCTGTTTTGGACACATCTTCTTCTGCAATGAAGATCTGGTTATACCCAGAATATCCATCCAACATACTTAGATATTCGAATCCTGTGGCTGAATCTACTAGCATTTCTGCCACAGGCATGGGATATTCATCCTTAGGCGTGGCTGCATTTAAATCACGAAAATCTATGCATACTCTTAACGAACCGTTCTTTTTAATAACCGGCACAATATTAGCAATCCATTCAACATACCTTGTGGTTCTGATGAACTTGCACCGTAGAAGTCTCTCGACCTCTGCTTTGATCTTCGAATGAATTTCTGGTGCGAACCTCCTGGGAGTCTGCTTGATGGGCTTTTTTCCTTCTTTTATGGGCAGCTTTAATTCGACCAAGTCTCTTCCTAAACCAGGCATCTCATCGTAATCCCATGCAAAGCAATCTTTGTTTTCTTTTAATAACTTAATGACTCTTGATTTCAATGCTGGATCTAATTTTGCACTGACATATGTTACCCTCTTCTGATCTCCGTCTCCAAGATTTACTTCTTCGAGTGGATCTTGGGCTAACATTTTGATATTTTCCCCCATTGGATCTTTCTCGAATCCCAAGGGTTCTTCGTCGTAGATTGCATCCAGCCTTTGACTCAACTCTTCACCTGACATTTTTTCGGCTTGAACTGTATCTTCAAGGAATTGAGGGATCGAATGTGTACCAGAAACCGTCGTTTCTTCCTTCCTTGGGATTGCATCTACAATCATGTTTGATAATTTGGCTTCGAGAGCCGTTTTTCTTTTGTTCTCGGCTATGTAAGCCGAAATCTTTTCGAAGAAGGATGATTCAGACATCATCAACGTTGTCGTCCCAGCCTGTTGGCCGTATTGTTGGAAAATTCCCTATTGGTGCGGTATCTTCTAGACCGTTCATTATTTCTCTATTCCATTGGAACCCATTTGGGTGTAAAGACAGATAGTATAAAGCATTCTTGTTTGGGGAGTATATATCTTCTGCAGCATGGCAATGCCCTATGTTCGCCAAATTCCTGTCGAAACTGGTTTTATTGACTTGATTAACTTCAGCCATGTAGTAACTCTGATCCCCTTAAATGTTCTCTACTATACCATCTTCCCTCCAAATGGTTAATCTTTGATGCATTGTCGAAGGCACTGCAGCAACTCCATGGATCCACTCTCTTCCTAGCAAAAGATTGTAGTTTTCTTTCGCTGGTATCACCATGAACATCGTTGGTCTCGTGACCGAACCCATAGTTAAATTTACTTGAATGACACCAAGAGTTTGCCCTATTTTGCCTTCGTAGTTAGACAAGACCATGTTATGTGGCCTTATATCAGTATCGAACATACCAATTCTCTTCAACATATATTGGGGCATTAGGTTCACCGCTGCCCCCCCCATCTACTAGGACTTTGTTAATGCCAACATTTTCAATCTTAGCCCTTATGTAGAATGGTTTTAGATGATTTCTCATACCTTCACCAGGCCTCTCAAAGAAAACATTCTGCTCTTCAACTGCCCCGTTGTTTAGCACATAATAACACACAGGTTTGTGTCTGGCCATCTCTTCCATATCAGCTTCCTCACAATCTTCAACTTCTGTTTCTTGGTTAAATTCATGAGGGAGTACTGACACAACATTGCAATTGTGGTTTATCGATGACACTCCATTTGAGTCGAAATCATTTGTCATTCTACCGTCTTCTTTCCAAGGGCTGGAATACATCTTTTCTTCCTCCTTCTCATTTTCAGAATCGAACAACTTGCGTTCCACTGGAGGTTTACTTGTCCTTGCCCCCTGCGTTGGGATTTGGCTGCTACTAGACTCTCCAATCTCCCTTGGTTTGTATTCCCTTTGGGTCTTCTTCATCCTCTGATGCCTTCTCCATTGGGATCTTGACATAGGATTTTTGCCTTTGTAATTCTCCAACCTGTACATCTCTCGATTTGAGGTTTGGAATTGCTTCCTGTAAGCCATTGCAGTTCTTCCCCCTTGGTCACAACTTCGCCATTTGTTGGTTCTCGCGCCAGCTTGCATCCATCTATCCCTAGGTATGTCTGCAGGGACTTTGAATGTGACCCTTCGAGCTCTAGGATGGGGGCTGTCAGGCCTCTTCGATGGGGTCCAGTTATCGAACCCATACAGGTTAGGACGAAGCCCTTGAGTTTCTCGACCCATATAGAAATATACCCTTTCGAATGATCTTGCCAGCAATTCGTCATAGACTGCTCCACATCTGGGGCAACGCAACCTCAGTGTTTTCTTTGTGACATTTGACCAAGAAACCCACTAAGCTTTCTTCCATTCTTGGATACACTTTTAGCAATAGGTTTCCTCCTCTCCAGGGGTGTTCCAATCTTTCTCGTAGGGCCCTTTCGAAATTGGCCTGAACCCTTCGATTCAGCATGATTGAACACCTTGGGCACATCAGCATTTTTCCGCCATTCTTCTCATGGCAATTCCAGAGATAATCTTTCAAGATTTCTCCTCTTGGTGGGATTTCAATGTTTCCCTTCTCCCTTATCAGCCATTTTTCTAGTTCCTCTATTTCAGACAAAGGCCGCCTAACATTGACCATGTTAACAACTGCCGGAGGAGCTTCAGAAATCTGTATCTGCTGAAGTTTCACCCTGAGGTCTTCAGTGGCCTCGCTAGTTTTTCCTTTCAGATCTTCAATCATATCTGCATCGAAGGATTCTTCAACATCATTGTTGAAGATTACATTGTCATTTAGGCCTTCAGTGGCCTGCTTTCCAGTAGAAATTGTCTCCGATTCAGCAACATTTACTTCAGACACTTCCCCATGTTGACGTCAAGTGGTTCACACAGGTTAGTGGTAGCAACATTCAAAGGGTCTGTGTCAACCTTCATAAGACTCTTGGTTTTGTCAGCGAATTTCAGACGTCCGTCCTTGATAGCATTCTGAATTAGATCCCTGAAAAGAAAACATTGTGAGGTTTTATGGCCTAAAAAACCATGATATTTGCAAAAGCCTCGTTTCTTCCGTTGTTCTAACGGAGGAACTTTGGAATTAGGAGGCACTATCATCTGGCCATCTTTTACTAACAAATCAAATATTTCGTCACATTTAGTGACGTCAAATGTATAAGTTTTCTGAGGAAATCTATCATTTTTATCATTATCAACTGGATTTTTTCCATTAGCAGGGGTGAGCAATTTGCAAGAATAAGGTGGTGCTTCTTTTAATTCAGCCAGGTCTATTTCGACCTCTTCCATGCTGTATGAATCTTCGAAGGATTCTCCGTCAACGTCTTCAGCTTCAATATATGCTACCCTCTCCTTCTATTAACTTTTATTTGCTCTGGCCTTTTCTGCTTTTAGTCGTTCGACTTGTCGAACCCTATCTGCTAATTGAGCCATATCCCTTAGATATTGGGTATCTAGTTTCTTTCTGATTGAATCATCTAGACCACCTGCAGCCATTTCGACTAATTCATGTTTTGGTACAACCGTGAAGCATCTCGATTTCATCAAACGGAACCTGTTTGTAATACGGTGAACTGACTTTATTTGAAATGTGCGGATAGCAAGAGTCGCCACCGACTTTTATTTTATCCAATTGGAAAGGCTAAAAGAACAGAAAAAGACCTTTTAAAAAGATTTTGAGTTCGGGGGGTAAGTTATACAAAGGGAAGGTGTAAGGCACCCTTTGCATCCATGGTTATCCATGGGCTCTTAATTGCTTAGCTCACTTTTGAATTGTTTGAAATGTTTGAAAAGGAGGTGTGAAAAGTAAAAACTTTGAAGAAGAACTTTAGCTTGTAAATAAGCGTAGCCTTTTTGAATTTGATTTGGAAAAGAGGTGTAAAAAGAGTTTTGAATTTAGAGCAAGCAATTAGTAGCAACTACCCTAAGTTTGAAAAATCTTTCTTTTAGCTTTTCGGGCAAAAGGGTCTATCCATACCATAAGAGGGCAGGAAGTCTTTCAATTGGATGTTGAAAGGGTCATCGAGTAATCCTTTGCCATAAGACTGTCCCATGCCATAAAGAAGACAGGTAGTCTAAGGGAAGGATAGAATAGTCATTAATCTTTTTAGGCATCATGCGAGGATACCTTAGCAATTGGGACAATCATCTTTATTTTTTCGAGGCAACATCGAGGGACTAGATGATTTTTATTCTTTAAGGCAACCTTGCTTTAGGTATCCTCGGAATCGAGGGACTTGACTATTTAAAGGCAACAATAATTAAGGCCACAAGGCAACAATATAAGGCAACAGGCAACAAGAGGGGTTACCCTAAAGGTGTGTGGGTGCACAATCATGTGGTTAATTCAGGTATTTTATCTTATAATTAGTGATCTACGTTAATTTAAGGCTTGCACTCCCTAAGATTACTAACCACGCAGTTTAAAATCGCAGAAATTAAAGGCAGGAAAACATAAAGTTCTACGCTATTACAATAAACACCTGCGGGGAAGGGGAAATAAAAGCAGAAAATAAGAGGGAACAATAATTAGTTTTTAAACGTCTTTGAATGCCTTGATCTTCCTCGAACCCTCGATCGACTCTGAAAATGAAAATAATAGGGGTGAGTGTAGGCAGAATTCATTATATTTGAAGGCAAACTCTAATTTTAGGCAGAAGGCAAACTAAAATTGAAATGATATTTTAAAGAAAAAGGAAATAGAACTTAGCTTTTTGATTGGCATGACGCGTAATCGGAAGACTTCTGATTAACCCTAAAAAGAATTGACATGAAGAAGAGAAGCGTTAGTGCATTTACTGATCCAAACCCTAACTGATTACAAACTCTAAAAGTTTAAAACCCTAAAGGGTTATTAAGAAAACTTATTGTGACCCAAAACGTGTAACACCCCAATTCTACCCGCGGAATTTAAATAAAATCAGAGTATAAAAATTCATAAACAAACAATTGAGGTATCACATAATCATCCTCAAAAACAATTCACCTCGTCGCATAAAGCGGATACATAGCATTCACAAATACAGAAGGACTGAAAACATCAAATAATAGTCTTTAACATGAATTAACTTCCATAGAAGTGCAACGGAAACTCAACAATTAGTTCAAGATTTCATAGCATCTTAATTCAACAATTAAAGCACTTTAAAGCGACAATCTCAAACAAATAACTCAAGTGTATGCCAAAACATAAAAATCCAAAAGCAAGTAAATCAACTCGTTCGTCCCCCCCGAGTGCTACGTATCAGAGCGACAACGACTCAAAACCAACTCGGCTAACCTCCTCTCAATGCGAATCACCTGCACGTTACCAATATAAAGGCAACGGCGAAACAAAGAAAGGGTGAGATATCAATTCATATAATTGAGCGCATGATAAATTATATATTAGAAATTAGACATATTCGGTTAATCGCATTCACAAGTATTGATATTCTCATATTATTATCCAAGTCATTAATTCACAATTCAAATACTTCTGTCATATAACAAGTCACAAAATTACAATCACAATATAGTCACAAAACGTCACAATGTATAAATCACATAAGACACATGGGACACGACTCATGTATATGCATGTGGTACCAATCGGAGCTTCAGCCCCCGTCACCAATTGCCCAATTCAGAGGCACAAGGCATAAGCCTTCGTCACTAATTTGCCAATCCAGGCCGTCACAATAAATATGCATATGTATGAGACTCGATGAACCAAACATCACACAACATCATCATCATCATCATTTACTTCACAAAATATTCGTCACAAGGCACACGCCCATATCACAATTATCACCGATTATTAAAGGTAATACACTTCACACATAGTACAACAACTTCGTACAACAACGGAATAATTCCGACAACTCATCAAATCAACGGAAGATATCATTAGCAAAAGAATCACAAAGATATTCACAACAATCACATTCACGGTCAAATTCACAAGATACCGTAATTTACCGCTAAACCGAATAGTTAATCTAAGTTCAATTTATTCTAATTAGATAGGCTTAATAAAAATTTATTCAACTATTAATTTAATCGACTGATTACTATCACAATTTCGACAAAAGAACACCACCACGTTAATGTACGAATTAAATTTAACTACCACGTAAATTTTCATCAAATTCCGAGCAACTAATTATACCGCTTAATTCGACTATTTCGATCAAACGGGACTGTTTGGAATACATTGTTCTAAATTTCTAATGGTTCACCATTTTCAATTATATAATATCTTACTGATTTTCAATAATATCAATCCTATATGCTACTGTTCACAATCCATATCTTACTATTTTCTAATGTTTATCTCATTACAAAATCATGTATTATGTCACAGTAGCTATCATGGTAAACAAGGCATGTGAGATAACATGAAACAAAACAAGGTGGAACGAAACGTGTGATATGCCGTCATCCATTTCATAGTGACGTTTGTCACTTGTTACAAGGAAGGCAAGGTAATTCAGTTCAGCAACATAAACAGCAACGGCAGCAACACACGGTAACAATCAACAACGAAATGCAACAACCAGAATTTAAGTTTTGGTACAAATCAACATAGCAAAACACTAACCTAAATCCCTAATCCCAACATACAATATTTCATAAGCCTTATTATAGGAGAAGAACCCCACCCTTACCTCTTGTTTGGATTGAAGAAAACTCTACAATCTTGACACTTGAATTGGGACCTCTCTAAGCTTGCTTCTCCTCTTTAAGACCTAGCCCCCTTTCCTCTAAATGATTCTATTTTTTTTTTCTTCTGGTTTTCTCTACTCTTTCTTAAACCCTTACTAACACAAAAATCTATTCTTTCTACAATATTGGGCCTAGAAGTTAACACCCCTTTCTCCAATCTTTACTAAATCAAAAATAGGCCCAAAAAAAACTCATTAATTCAAAATAAATTAAAATACTATTTTTAATAATATTCCACTATCATTCCATAAAAAAATAATATCTGATTATTTAATATATCAGTTTAATACTCAATAACTCATATTTACGGTTTAATCTCAATTACTCAGAAAATTCCCAAAACGCTACATATTAGCTTATTAATATTTCTAATACTAAAAATATTAAAATTTTAGATTAAATGTCGATCCGCTATCCCGAACTAATACCGACTAAATCGCTTCAAAACGCAAAAATTCAATAAACATCACAAACGTCTAAATTAAGCGAATAAATAAATTTCCGGGCGTTACAATTCTCCCCCACTAGAATATTTTCGTCCTCGAAAATAGAAATTTACCTGATTCAAATAACTCGGGATAGGAGTCTCGCATCTTGCTCTCCAGCTCCCAGGTTAGGCTCTCACCAGCAGCTCCCAACCAGACAACTTTCACCAATGGAATCTCTTTGCCTCTTAGAACCTTCACTTCGCGATCCATAATTCGCACAGGCATCGTCTCTACTGTGAGATTATCGCGCACTTGCACATCGTCCATCCGAATCACATGAGACGGATCTGAAACATACTTCCGGAGTTGTGACACATGAAACACATCGTGCAAATTAGCAAGATTTGGCGGTAACGCCACACGATAAGCAACCTTCCCAACTCGATTTGATATCTGATACGGACCAATAAAGCGAGGAGTGAGCTTCTTAGACTTCAGAGCTCGCCCAACACCAGTCACAGGTGTGACCCTCAAAAACACATGATCACCAGCTTGGAACTCCAAATCTTTCCTTCTCTTGTCATGGTAACTTTTCTGCCTACTCTGAGAAGCTTTCATCTTATCTCGAATAAGTTTCACTTTCTCCGTAGTCTCTCTAACCATCTCGGGTCCAAGTACCACACTCTCACCCGACTCGTGCCAACATAACGGAGTCCTACACCTCCGACCATACAACGCCTCAAAAGGTGCCATCCCAATACTAGAATGGTAACTGTTATTGTAAGTGAATTCAATCAACGGAAGATGAGTATCCCATGAACCTCCCTGCTCAAGAACACATGCTCTCAACAAATCCTCCAATGACTGAATAGTCCTCTCGGTCTGACCATCTGTCTGTGGATGATACGCCGTACTCAACCTCAACTTAGATCCCAATGCCTCTTGCAAACTCCTCCAGAAATCGGAAGTAAACCTCGGATCTCTATCCGACACAATACACAAAGGTACACCATGCAACTTCACAATCGTCCTGACATATAACTCTGCTAACTTCGCAATCGGGAATGTGATGTTAATAGGTATAAAGTGTGCCGACTTCGTAAGCCTATCAACAATCACCCAAATCGAATCAAATCCTCTTAAGGTATTAGGTAATCCCGTTACAAAGTCCATCGAAATGCTATCCCATTTCCATTCTGGAACTTCTAACGGTTGCATCAATCCTGCAGGCTTCTGATGTTCGATCTTTGACTTCTGACAAGTCAAACAAGCATACACAAACTGTGCCACATCACGTTTCATACCAGGCCACCAAAACAAACCCTTCAAGTCTTGATACATCTTTGTAGCTCCTGGATGAATACTCAATTTGCTTCTATGACTCTCTTCGAGAATCGCCTTCTTAATCTCCTCATCATCCGGAATGCAAATACGATCTCGGAATCTCAACACACCACGTGCATCTAACTTGAAATCACCATTCTCAAGTCGATCGGTTCCTACCATCAAATCCACCAACTTCACATCTAGCTTCTGAGCCTCTCTGATATTTTCAAGAAAGTCATTGTTAATCTTCAACATTCCCAACATAACACTATGCGGTGTCACTTCGCATACCAAACTCAAGTCTCGGAACTGCTCAATCAACTCCAACTCTTTAACCATCATGGCCGACATATGCAAAGTCTTTCGGCTCAAAGCATCAGCCACTACATTTGCTTTTCCAGGATGATAGTTCAAACCGAAATCATAATCCTTCAACAATTCAAGCCACCTTCGCTGCCTCATATTCAACTCTTTTTGATCGAACAGGTACTTCAAACTCTTATGGTCGCTAAACACTTCAAATCTAGAACCATAAAGATAATGTCTCCAAATCTTTAACACAAAGACCACTGCAGCCAACTCAAGATCATGCGTAGGATAATTCTTTTCATGGATCCTCAACTGCCTAGACGCATAAGCAACCACTTTACCATTTTGCATAAGCACTCCACCTAAACCCATCAAGCAAGCATCACAGTACACAACAAAAGGCTCTCCTGAATTAGGCAAAGTCAAAACTGGAGCCGACGTCAATCTCTTCTTCAACTCATTGAAACTTTCTTCACATTGAACATCCCACACAAACGCCTTTCCTTTGCAAGTCAATCTCGTCAATGGAAGTGCCAACTTAGAAAACCCTTCGATAAACCGTCTATAGTAACCGGCCAAACCCAAGAAGCTTCTAATCTCAGTAGCTGACTTCGGAGTCTCCCATTGTAACACAGCATCAACTTTAGAAGGATCCACGGCAATGCCACTACCAGAAATAACATGACCGAGGAAACTAACTTCGTGCAACCAAAATTCACACTTAGACAACTTGGCATACAACTGTTTCTCCTTCAGAATTTGTAACACAATTTTCAGATGCTCTTCATGCTCTTCTTCAGATTTAGAGTAGATAAGAATGTCATCAATGAATACCACCACGAACCGATCCAAGTAAGTATGAAAAATACGGTTCATGTACTCCATGAATACTCCCGGTGCATTAGTGACACCAAAGGGCATCACCGAATACTCGTAGTGTCCATACCGAGTCCTGAACGCGGTCTTCTGAATGTCATCTTCTTTTACTCTAATCTGGTGATATCCGGACCTCAAATCAATCTTAGAAAACACACTAGCACCCACTAACTGATCCATCAAGTCATCGATTCTTGGAAGTGGATACTTGTTCTTTATCGTCACTTTATTCAACTGCCGATAATCAACACAAAGTCTCATACTTCCATCTTTCTTCTTTACAAGCAATACGGGTGCTCCCCACGGCGATACACTTGGTCTTACAAACTTCTTCTCAAGCAATTCCTCTAATTGCTTCTTCAATTCAGACAACTCTGATGCAGACATTCTGTACGGTGCCATAGAAACAGGTCTGGTACCAGGTACAAGATCAATCGTAAATTCAACTTCTCTTTCTGGAGGTACATCAGGGATGTCATCAGGAAACACTTCAGAAAATTCTCTCACCACCTTTAACTCATCAATTCGAACTTGATTCTCAAAAGACAAGGACGCCATCAATGAGAATATTTGCGCTTCGTCTTGCATCAGTTGCTTCAATTGCTTACCAGTCAACAAACCAACTCCTTCTTCTTCAAGAGAAGAAAATCTCACCGTGTTGTTAAAACAATTGATATGAACGTAGTTGCGTTTCAACCAATTCATACCCAAAACCACATCCAAACCAACAAGCGGTAAACACACAAAGTCAACAACAAAGTCCCTATCAAAGATTGACAGAGGACAATCCAAACACATTAGAGAAGTAGTCACCGTTCCCTTAGCGGGGAGTTCGACAACCATTTCTCCATTCATAGCAGACAAAGTAAGACCCAATCTTTTTACACAATCAGCAGCAATAAAACAATGAGTTGCACCGGTATCAATAATAGTAATTAAAGGAATGCTATTAATGAAACAAGTACCTCTAACAAGGCCATCCTCACTAGATGTCTGAGTTCCTGACAAAGCGAACACTTTACCACCTACAGCTGTCTTCTTTGGCTTCTGACACTGGCTATCAATATGTCCCTCCGCACCACAGTTAAAGCAAACAACATCCTTATGCTTACAAGCAGATGACATATGTCCCGTCTTACCACAACGGTAACACCTCTTCACATCAGCAGTACAAACATCGCTCTTATGACCAGGTCGACCACACTTGAAGCATACAACCCTAGCAGGAGCATCTCCCCCACTAGTCTTATGACCATGAGCAACTCTTTGCTTCCCTTTACCAGCATCATATGGTTTCTCACGACTTTGTTGATTCTTGCCCCTCTTCTCATTAATAACACGATAATGAGCGTTGTTGTCCTCCTCATAAATCCGACAACTATCAACCAAATCAACAAAAATACGGATCTTCTGGTAACTGACCGCTTTCTTGATTTCTGGACGCAACCCATTCTCAAACTTGATACACTTGGAAAACTCACCATTCGGACCATCATAGTATTGGTAAAACTTAGCCAGCTCACCAAACTTAGCAGCATACTCCACAACAGACTTGTTCCCTTGTTTCAGCTCAAGGAATTCAATCTCCTTCTTACCACGGACATCCTCAGGAAAGTATTTCCTTAAGAACTCCATGCGAAATGCAATCCAAGTGATCTCCTCACCATGAGCCTCTAACCTCCTACGGGTCTCAAGCCACCAATCATCCGCTTCCTTAGCCAGCATATGAGTGCCATATCTAACCTTCTGTGTAGGAGTGCAATCCATAACACGGAAAATTCGCTCGATCTCCTTCAACCAATCAAGAGCACCATCGGGGTCATGCGTACCCTTGAACACTGGCGGATTCTCCCTCTGGAAAGTCGCCAAACTACGAGATCCAGCACTCTCGTCAGCATTCGGTTGGTTCTGCATAGCCTGAGCCATCGCTTCCAAAGCAGCAGCTATCGCAGCATCATTCCTCCCAGCCATAGCTCCACTACAACACAAAAACAATCAGCACAAACAACAATACACAATTGTTAGTCTACACTACGACTCGACACTTGGCCGGACAAGACCGACCTGCTCTGATACCACTAATGTAACACCCCAATTCTACCCGCGGAATTTAAATAAAATCAGAGTATAAAAATTCATAAACAAACAATTGAGGTATCACATAATCATCCTCAAAAACAATTCACCTCGTCGCATAAAGCGGATACATAGCATTCACAAATACAGAAGGACTGAAAACATCAAATAATAGTCTTTAACATGAATTAACTTCCATAGAAGTGCAACGGAAACTCAACAATTAGTTCAAGATTTCATAGCATCTTAATTCAACAATTAAAGCACTTTAAAGCGACAATCTCAAACAAATAACTCAAGTGTATGCCAAAACATAAAAATCCAAAAGCAAGTAAATCAACTCGTTCGTCCCCCCCGAGTGCTACGTATCAGAGCGACAACGACTCAAAACCAACTCGGCTAACCTCCTCTCAATGCGAATCACCTGCACGTTACCAATATAAAGGCAACGGCGAAACAAAGAAAGGGTGAGATATCAATTCATATAATTGAGCGCATGATAAATTATATATTAGAAATTAGACATATTCGGTTAATCGCATTCACAAGTATTGATATTCTCATATTATTATCCAAGTCATTAATTCACAATTCAAATACTTCTGTCATATAACAAGTCACAAAATTACAATCACAATATAGTCACAAAACGTCACAATGTATAAATCACATAAGACACATGGGACACGACTCATGTATATGCATGTGGTACCAATCGGAGCTTCAGCCCCCGTCACCAATTGCCCAATTCAGAGGCACAAGGCATAAGCCTTCGTCACTAATTTGCCAATCCAGGCCGTCACAATAAATATGCATATGTATGAGACTCGATGAACCAAACATCACACAACATCATCATCATCATCATTTACTTCACAAAATATTCGTCACAAGGCACACGCCCATATCACAATTATCACCGATTATTAAAGGTAATACACTTCACACATAGTACAACAACTTCGTACAACAACGGAATAATTCCGACAACTCATCAAATCAACGGAAGATATCATTAGCAAAAGAATCACAAAGATATTCACAACAATCACATTCACGGTCAAATTCACAAGATACCGTAATTTACCGCTAAACCGAATAGTTAATCTAAGTTCAATTTATTCTAATTAGATAGGCTTAATAAAAATTTATTCAACTATTAATTTAATCGACTGATTACTATCACAATTTCGACAAAAGAACACCACCACGTTAATGTACGAATTAAATTTAACTACCACGTAAATTTTCATCAAATTCCGAGCAACTAATTATACCGCTTAATTCGACTATTTCGATCAAACGGGACTGTTTGGAATACATTGTTCTAAATTTCTAATGGTTCACCATTTTCAATTATATAATATCTTACTGATTTTCAATAATATCAATCCTATATGCTACTGTTCACAATCCATATCTTACTATTTTCTAATGTTTATCTCATTACAAAATCATGTATTATGTCACAGTAGCTATCATGGTAAACAAGGCATGTGAGATAACATGAAACAAAACAAGGTGGAACGAAACGTGTGATATGCCGTCATCCATTTCATAGTGACGTTTGTCACTTGTTACAAGGAAGGCAAGGTAATTCAGTTCAGCAACATAAACAGCAACGGCAGCAACACACGGTAACAATCAACAACGAAATGCAACAACCAGAATTTAAGTTTTGGTACAAATCAACATAGCAAAACACTAACCTAAATCCCTAATCCCAACATACAATATTTCATAAGCCTTATTATAGGAGAAGAACCCCACCCTTACCTCTTGTTTGGATTGAAGAAAACTCTACAATCTTGACACTTGAATTGGGACCTCTCTAAGCTTGCTTCTCCTCTTTAAGACCTAGCCCCCTTTCCTCTAAATGATTCTATTTTTTTTTTTTTCTGGTTTTCTCTACTCTTTCTTAAACCCTTACTAACACAAAAATCTATTCTTTCTACAATATTGGGCCTAGAAGTTAACACCCCTTTCTCCAATCTTTACTAAATCAAAAATAGGCCCAAAAAAAACTCATTAATTCAAAATAAATTAAAATACTATTTTTAATAATATTCCACTATCATTCCATAAAAAAATAATATCTGATTATTTAATATATCAGTTTAATACTCAATAACTCATATTTACGGTTTAATCTCAATTACTCAGAAAATTCCCAAAACGCTACATATTAGCTTATTAATATTTCTAATACTAAAAATATTAAAATTTTAGATTAAATGTCGATCCGCTATCCCGAACTAATACCGACTAAATCGCTTCAAAACGCAAAAATTCAATAAACATCACAAACGTCTAAATTAAGCGAATAAATAAATTTCCGGGCGTTACAAAACGCGTAGACTTTATAGATGAATCGGGATTAACAAACCTAAAAATTAATCATTGGTTTTCAACCTAATTAATTTTAAAATAGGATAATCCTAATTAAAATAGTTTTGTGAACCCTAAATTGATTTTAATCCTAGTTTTTTAAATTAATTAAACTAATTTTAAATTAATTAAAACTAAATTAAGTATTTACAAAAATCAAATATTGAAATTAATTAATAAAACATTAATCTAAATTTATTAAGTAAAAAGGTTTTAAGTTGAAAAGAAAAGAAATAAAGTGATTATATCAAAAGAAATAAAGGAAAAGAATAAAAGAAATTCATATAATTCTAAATAGAAAAGATTAGAAAATCTTAGTTGCGATCCTGCGTGGTTAACTCTCGCATGTGCATGGTAGGTTGGCGCTATAGTACTTCTTGGATATGGAGGCTTAACAATCCAGTGACAACGCTGCGAGGGCGTAGCGTAGACCCTCATGGGAACATGCATACTGGATCTGCCTGCAGAATTAAACAAAGATAGTTTGTCAAAAATAATGCAAGAGGCAGGGATCGAACCCCTGCCCTTGCACATGCAAGATTTTAAGAAGCGCCCCTTTGCCACTGCGTCACTCTGAACACTTTGTTAATGGAACAAACTGCGTAGAACATGTATCAAACAATCTTGTCATCATCAAAAAAACGTGCGCGTTCCACTTATTTCAAAACGAGCCAATACTCGACTGCCACGCAGTCATCTTCTTCGTCTCCAGGAACCAGCGCCGTTAGCTACGAATCAGCCATGGATTTGCGACGATACTTATCGTAGCTATGACACCTATACACACAAAAACTCACAAAACATCAAATAAATACCCAGTAGAGCCATGGTTCGATTCAGGATTCCCTTCTGAGCACATTGATGCTCCTGGTTTGAGCCAATTTTTCCTGTACCATGAACCCCCAATTTAGAACTCTAAAACCCTAACCATGGCAAGCTACGGTCCCTGCATTAAAACTCAAATCAAAGCATCCAGACAGTATCCAAACATGATTATAAACCAGAATATGCCATCAAAACAAACTTATAATGCATGAATCATGTAAATCGACTTTGAATTTAGAAGTGCCAACCGTAACCGTGTTTCCTTGATTTTGGACGTCTTGATTGCTTACGAATGTCTGGAAAGGATCAGAGGGACTCGATGAAGTTATTGCAATGCTTTGAGAGGCTTGAATTGTTGCAAAACTTGGCCTCCTAGTTGCTTTCAATTCACGTTTTTTTTTTAGATTATTCTAGGGTTTTTGTTGCCAAAAATCTCCTCCTCTGCATAGGAACGTGTTCTGTACTTATACTATAAGGAATTAGGTTAACAAAACTTGGCTGAATCTTTCGTGATCAAAGATTGGAAATTATGATTTGAAACTTGATTTTTCCTTTCCAAAATTGGCCAATTTTGCATATTTTCTCACCAATCTCAATCCCCACGAATTTGGCTCAAAAATCTGATATTTGGATGATTGGGAATTATTAGAAATCAACATTAAATCATATCTTTCATATTTTTTGATTTATTTGATTTAAATTACATTTTCAATGAATAAAAATTCAATAAAAATATAATAAAATCACAAATGGCGTGGGAAAGGTTTTATGGGCCCTTAGTATCCTTTGGAACAAGTTTGGGTCATAAAAATATGGGCCCATTTGGAAAAGTTTCAAGTTTAGTGCTTATTTGCTTCACATTTTTTCCCAAAAATCGACCTACTTTGACAAGTCATATTTCCCTCAATTTTTGAGGTATGGAGGATTTTTAAGACTTTTTAGAAACCTTAGAGAGTCCTCTAACCAGTGTCTTTGGTCTCATATCAAAATGATTTTCTATGCTCCTTGTGTGTCCTTTTGAAAAAGGTGACTTTTTGTTGACTTTCGAAAAGGACCTATAATGTTTTGATCCATATCTCCCAAATGAAGCATTTTTAGACTTGGCATGTTAGAGACAAAATTGTAGAGAATCAAATTTCCTTCAAAATAAGCTTTGGATGGAAAACTTCTGATGTTCCATGTGAGAGTTATGGCTGGTCAAAGTTCAGTTGACTTTCTCCAATGAAAACCCTAATTTAGAAACTTTTTGAATTGTTGATTTTTTATCTTTCCTTGATGAACCATGATAAATACTTGATCAAATGGTGAATGATACTTCAATATTAGGATCTTGACAAAAAATCAAGAGTTTTGACTTTACTTTGCCCACAGTTGACTTTTAGGTCAACCCAGTCGACTGTTGACTTTCTGAACAATTGAATGACCAATCCTTTGAGATGAGACTTGATACTTATCATAGAGGTTATTTGAGGACACTTTGAATCATATGAGAGGCCATGTAGTCCACTTGAGGTTTCAGAAGTTCAGATTCCTTGATTAAATCAGAAACCCTAATCCAGAGGCTGTTGTTTAGGAGAGAGACTGCATGCTTCTTTCTCGTGTGTCTTTGAGCATTTGAGAGTCAGATGGATTGAGATATGAAAAAATATATTGGGCAAATTTTGGGGTATGACACTGTTCAAGTAGTCATCTATAGGCTCTCTGAACTTCCTCTTGATGCTAGCCAATTCTTTCAGGCTTATCTTGGTTTGACCCATATAGAATTGTTCATGGAATAATCTCTCCAAGTGTGCCCATGCGTCTATGGAATTTGGGGGTAAGGTGGTAAACCAAGTAAAAGCATTTTTTTGTTAGCGAACTGGGGAATTATTTAATCCTAAGGTCCTCGTTGCATGCTAAATCGCCGGCTTCCGTCAAATATCTGGCTATGTGTTCCACAGTTGACTCGTTGGTGTCCCCTGAAAACTTAGTGAATTTTGGTATTTTGGTACCTCTTGGTAATTTTGTTTGCATGATATACTCTGTTATGGGGGACGTATAATTTGGACGTCGAAGTCCAGTATTGAGGCCATTATTGGCCATAATTCTCTCTATCATGGTGGTTAGGTTATTTTCAGTGGCCATATTCTCTCTTCTAACCCTTTGAACTACTTCATCCGGGTGTTCGTTCCTACCTACTATCCTTAACCTTGGTCTTTCCTCCGCAATCTCCTAATGGACAGGAATAGTCCTTTGACTCGAACCTTCTAGGTCTATTACTTGGTTCCTTTCGATTGCTACTGTTCTAGGTGGGGGAACTACATCAGCAGTTGTTGCTCTAGGCGGAGGAGTCGTATTTTGAACACGTTCCATAATGGGTTCACCCTCTCGATAAGGGGGTTGATTACTTTTTCGCCTAGGTTGTGGGACTCCTAAAAAATCTGCCATTCGCCCTATTTGTGGCGATATTTTTTGATATGTTTCCACATTGTCTTGGTTAGTCCTTGTAATGTTTGCCACTAATGGATTGAAAATCGACCCCAATTCTTTAGTGAGGACTCCTAACATATCATGGTTACTTGCGTCCATCTCCTCTCGAAATGTTGCTTGACTCTTTGTGGTTAAGGGAGGTATTTGGGCAGAGAAACCAGTGTTTTGTGCGCTTCGACCTATCGAACTGACATTCGACGAAAATGCCGTCGGGCTAGTTGTAGTGTATGTAGGCCCTGATCCTCATAATCCTGTCATATATGAATATGGCATTCCATATGGATTGTTGGGTCTACAACCTTCGAAAGTGGATGATGGTCCTGGGGAAAATAACCGACTTGCAGCGTTTGTCGAGAAAGGTGGTATCTCGCTTGTGCTGATGAATGGAGGCGCGATAGTCGAACTCGAAACTGGCACAGTCCCTGTTGTCCCTGTAGTATTTTTGGGTATCGCTTGGGAACTGCCTGTGGGTCCAGATCCTGTCGAAACCGGTATATCTTGTGCCTCTTGAGTAGAAATCGAAACGTGCGTGGAATTTGCCGCTACTAATCCTGACCCTTGTGGGGGATCTTGATCTCCCCTTCCACTGGCTGCATTGACCATTTTCTTGTTGTACCTTTGTTTAGGAATCAGTTGTGCACTGTTGGTTAATTTACCGTTCCTAAGATTCATACAAGGTCTTGATATTTATCTAGACAAAACAAAACAATCAATTAATAACAATCTGTTTGACACGGTCCCACTGGGCGTGCCAATTTCCGGTAAACAACCGCTAGTTCTCCAAACTATAAAATATACTTTGGTTACTCGCAGGATCGACTAGATTGATCCTAGGACATAGTCAAACAATTGTCTTTCGATATAATTTGATTCATGCTTGTTTGTTCTGACTTCAAGAAAACTTGTGTGTGACGTGATCGAATGAATATTCACTAAATCAAAACAACACTTGTTATACACGTAAGTATGACTTTCGACAAAGAAGTATAAATAAAGCGTATAAACTGCAGAAATGTAAAGTGTAAGAATGTAAAGTGAAAGAATGTTAAATGCAGGAATGTAAAATGTTTCGAGATAAAAGTTAAACGAAATAAAAGAAGTACAGGAATGTAAATAATAGAAAGTAAATGAAAGCAGTAATAATGAAAAGATACTTGAATAAGGAAAGATACAAATGTATTAAACTGGTGTTGGTGTCATACGTACATTTCTCAGCGAACTCGTTCTCTAAACACTTGATACTTGAGTGGTTTGTGAGTGATTTGTACAAAATGAACACACGGAATCCTAACATTAAGACCCTTATTTATACTAATTTCGACCCTAACGGTCCTACACTAATCTGATGCCACGTTACCCACGAGAATCCCTGGGATGCCATCTGTCCTTGTGCAGTTACACAAACTACTTCGAAATTCAAATCCTCCCGCCTGAATCCTCTTTCGACGCGTGGCAACATGATCTGAACCGAAAAGGCCACGAAAACACGTTAAGCTTCAGTACTTTACGTATTTCGCAAAAAACGTTTAAGTCTCAGAGATGATTCTCTTCGAACTAGCTCCATTCCTCACTATCTTCATTTCAACTTAAACAATCATTCTCGAAACATGGCCATCAGTAGCCATTTTTAAACTCAGAAATGGTCATCAGTAACCATAACTCAAAAATGGTCATCAGTAACCATCTTCCTTCGAATTCTAACTCTTCAAAGGATATTCTTTCTAAACAAAATCTTCAGCTAACAATGCCAAGTTATGTATTTTGGTGGAATATTTCCTAATTAAGTCCTAGTTATGTATAATGCTAGTGAACTTCAATATTTTGGTTATGTCCTTTGTTTATGGTACAATGATTATGTATTTTGGTACAATGTTGGTACAATGTTATGTATTTTGTCTGTTAAGTAATTTTATGGTACAATGGTTATGTGAATGCTAAATGTATTTTGTCCAAAAGGAGAATGTCCTGCTCAACTGATATGCTACATTATCAACCAAACTTTTCAACAAATTATAAGACTTTAATGAATCATACTAAATGACAGTAATTGAACAACAAAAACACATTACATTGCATATAACTTTACATTACATCTTTTGTCTCAAATATGAATTCATTACATATATGTATACCTTACACCAAACAAAAACTAAGACATCAACAATGCCACTTTCAGTTGGGAAATGCTTCTCTTCAAAACAGCCTACTTCAACTTGGTTTTTTCCAGAATTCCTTCCATCAACTTAACCTTCATATTTGCCAATTCACAGTCCTTGCATAAATGTTCCGAACGACTGATTTCATCATCCCAAATAAAAAACTCACAACTATTCTCCATCTGCAATTACAATACAGCAAACTTAATCCCAGCTTTCAGTAAACATATTTAACAAAAAATGAAATAACTAAAAACTTACTCCTGCATTCTTGCACTTCCAGAATTTCCGTCCGCGATTCTTGAACGTCTTAGCTACCCACATCTTCATAGGACGACTGCATCCACATGTAGGGACCTTCAAATTCACGTTGGAGATGTAGGAATTGCAGCTATCGATACTTTTACTGGATTCCATTTCCACGGGTGAGGTTATGAAAGAAGAAAGGGTGACGCAACTGAAAACACAAATAAGAGATTGTTTAACCCTAAAATTTGGGAATAAACCCACGTTGAAGGTGAAGAAATTGAAAGAGCAACAATGGATTTCAGATTGAATACCATCGTGAACCCTAAATCCCAAATTATATAAAGAGACCTTGCCACCGTGTCACACACATCCACATAAGCAAGAAGATTCATTACACGTAGGCAAGTCTGATGGAATCTCCCTCAATAAGGTTTCCCTTTGGAGAATCTTTTTTTGTTAAGGGACAAAGGCTAATTTTTTTTAATAAGGGGAGAAAACCGAAACTCGCTACTTTAGCTGGGGGTAAATGGTATTTAACCCTAAAAAATATGATACAAATAATATCTCATCAATTAATAAAATAAATAAGAGACAAAAATTATCTTTAATACATAAATAATGACATGACATATATGTT
The DNA here is from genome assembly GCF_029867415.1 of Vicia villosa. Taxonomy (NCBI): domain Eukaryota; kingdom Viridiplantae; phylum Streptophyta; class Magnoliopsida; order Fabales; family Fabaceae; genus Vicia; species Vicia villosa. The sequence goes on along the minus strand of NW_026704957.1, from coordinate 617,097 downwards.
TTAGATAGTATAGAAAAATGAATTTTATACATATCGTTAACACATAAAAAGATATTTTATTTATATATACACAAATATTTATTAAAAAATATATCAAATTAAGTAGTTTTTTTTTGCTTTTTTCAATTTAATATCATAAAACTTATTTTAAAAATAGATTATCAAAAGTAATTTTGTTATTTAAAAAAAAACAGTTTTTAAAAATTATATTGTCAAACAAGTTTTCCTATTTTCTCTACTATAAAACAGTTTTCAAGAATTAGATTGCCAAACAATTTTTTTTCTATTTTTTTTTCAAAAATAATTTTTAAAAGAGAATTTTCAAAACTAAAAACTAAAAACTAAAACTAATTCAAACAGAATATTTTCGAAATCGTCTTATTGTTACGTTTATTAATGAATCTTCTTCTTTTGTCCTTGGATTCTTCTTCGTTCGTCCATTTGCATTCGTCACCTCGTTTATTTCCTGCACTTCGTTTGTTTATGGCTTTTAAGTCTCCTAATCCATTTATGAGTTTTGTTTTATTTAGTTTAGATTTAATTAATAAATTAACAATGTAAAAATGAGTTAATTAGATGCTTGAATAGACTAATTTGGAACTCAAATAAAAAATGAGACACAAACATATTTTTGCCTAAAAAACTAAGGACAATATGTCTAAGGGAAGTGTGAATGAAATAAGGACATAACGTAGTTAATTTGTCTACTCCTTTATCTCATTTTCTTCCCTACGTTTTCTCTCTCCACCGAAGGCTAAAGTCACCAAAAACATAAGTTTTTAAATTTTGTTTTTGAGTCAAAGATACTTACTTTATTCCATCATATATAGTAGAGACACCCCAATAAGTTTTCAATGTTAGAAAAACTAGATAGGTACTAATAATGAGAAAAATATTAGACCTATATTATTTTATGTCAATTAGTACTAGTTAAACTAAAAATGAAAATCTATCATTATATTTTAAAGGGCACCGAAAGGGAAATAATGTGGTTTAAAAAGTTGAAAAAATTCCACAAGGGCAGCATGAATAGTGAAACCCTTAAGTTTAGTCAAAAAGTGCAATCATAAGCATCATTTCTTTCTTCACGTTCATATCACACCACCACATGTCTACACTCAAAAACTCTACCACTCACTTTCTTCTTATTAGCTTTCTATTGTTATAGCTATCTACACCCCGTCTCTTTCACAATATGCTTCACCAAAATATTGCAATGGAAAACAACTCTGAACTCTTTCAATTCATTGTTGCTAACAACCCTTCATTCTTTGACTATTCAAGTACTCCTATGATGCAACAAAGTTTATGTAGCTCTTCTGATAACAACAACAATAGCTATTATCACCCTTTTGAAGTTTCTGAAATTACTGATACACCCTCCTCCCAACAAGATAGAGCTCTTGCTGCTTTGAAGAATCATAAGGAAGCTGAGAAGAGAAGGAGAGAGAGAATCAATTCTCACCTTGATCATCTTCGTACTCTTCTCCCTTGCAATTCAAAGGTTATTATTTTTATATATTATATTCTATAGTACATAATTTGGCTTGGAGAAATTGTGTTAAAGTATATTCTTTAGAATTTTCTTTTTGCTTCTTTAGGTCTCAAAGTTTGTACACTTTTTGACCAATAAAGGTAACTGTGTTTGTTTTAGTTGACTACATGATTATACTTTACTCACTTTAGGAATTAAATTTCCATGAAACGTGTAGCACTTTTTAATAATAGAGTGAAAATGAAAATATCAAATGAATTAGGTCTTTAATTAGTTTTTAGAAGACTCATAAAATCACAAGTTATTTACACCTATAATTATAAATAAAGATTTCATTTTCAATTTTGTCAAGTAACTTATGTATCTGGTCTAGGTTTTAAAAAACAGTCGTAATGTTGTTGTATCAATACTTTATTAATTTTGATTGGTGCAGATGTTGTAACACTTAATACGGTTGTTGCATTGTGAATTAACTGTAATTTAATCTCTAACATAAAAATGGTGAATGATAGTATCGCTATATCATCTGCACGGACCATTTTGTCGCGGCTGTTTTCGTGGACGTGGATATTTTTAAAACTTTAGGTCCAACTATAACTATATCAGATATACTAATTATTCAATAAATTTATAGTAACCCTACAATGTTTGGTTGATTTCAGACGGACAAAGCTTCACTTCTAGCAAAAGTTGTGGAGAGAGTGAAAGAGTTAAAGCAGCAAACATCTCAGATCACAGAACTCGAAACAGTTCCATCCGAAACCGACGAAATAACGGTAATCTCCGCAGGCGGCGACTTCACCGGAGACGGAAGACTAATATTCAAAGCATCATTATGCTGCGAGGATCGGTCAGACTTAATCCCGGAGCTAATAGAAATCCTGAAATCTCTGCGGCTAAAAACAGTGAAAGCTGAAATTTGCACACTGGGAGGAAGAACTCGGAACGTTCTTGTTGTTGCTGGTGATAAAGAAGATAGTAGCATTGAATCGATACATTTTCTTCAGAACTCGCTTAGGTCATTGTTGGATAGGTCAAGTAGTTGTAATGATAGGTCGAAACGGCGTCGTGGGATGGATAGAAGAATGATGCCTTAACCTAATGTAGTGTGATGATGATGATGATGACATGGTTTTCATTTCCTAGTATTTCTGTTTTTTTGTTTGTTTTTGTTGGTTTTGGTTTCTAGGACCTTGGAAAGAACAAGGTTATGATTAGTGTCATGTGATTTTCAAATACTAGCATGTTTCTTACACCAATACTTAGGTGAATTGTCTACTACTAATACTTAAAATTAGCTTATATTAAGATTTTAAGATATTTCCTAAGAGTGACATGTTGATAAATATTTTAATACTTTGTCAAACAAAAGAATATTATTTGAATTAATTAAAATTTTAAATTCTCTAAAATTTTACAATACCTAATCAAAACGCACCATGTATTATAAAAACGAGTTACCTAACATATAATATTTTTATTTTTGTAAACCCTTACAAATTCAAATAAAATTTGTTAAATTTTCAATTTTACAACTAGTTTACAAATTGATACTGATATAACCTTAAAAAGTAAAATTTGTACAATATTTTGAATATTTGGTTTAGTTATGTATTTTAATGATATTAGTTTTAAAATTTAAATTCACAAGTTTAATATTAATTTGAAGGACAGCTTTTATACTTCAATATGATTGTTATATTTTTGCAATTTCCTTTATTTAAGATTTGTATTTTTTTATTTTGCTTTTTTTTAAATAAATTTTTTATTTAATAAAACTTGCAACATTGTATTGATAATTTAAAGAAAGAATAGAGAAATGATAAAGAATAAAAAAAATGATAAATGTATCCTAAAAGTATTTTTTAAAAAACTTAAGTGATAAATATTTATGGAATTTTATGAATTCAAGATTGAAAATTAAAATGCTCTATTTTCTTAATTTTTTTATTTAAAACCCTTAAAATGTGTCATTAAAATGCTAGTTAATAAGATCCTAAAACATATTTATTCCTGTAAGAATTATTCTTGATATATAATTAATTATAGTGTAGTTATATATTCCCTCCTTCTCATATGACAAGCAAATTTCACTTTTTCAGATTTATTGAATGGTTAATGTATTTGGTCTATATATAAGTCAAATAAATTAATTATTCAACGAATCTAAAAAAGTCAAATTTGCTTAAAATATGAGACAGATAGAGAGTATCTAGGGTTTATGTGATGTTTGGAATTTTTAGTACTTAATCCAACATTTTTTTCGGGAACATGTATTAATCCAACTTTATCTTGCATGTAAAGTAGAAAAACAAGAGGTTAATTAATGAAAGAGATTAAGAATGTGTGTACTTGTACTAGTTTAATTAAACAACGTGATGGTGTGCAAGTTGTAATGACACTTATGATAGCGAAGGAAAGGAGTCTGTGTGTATCTGCAAAAGCAATGCTTCTGTGAGTTTCCAAGCTACAAAAAATGGCATATTCGTTTTCTCTTTCAAATCATAGCCTGTTGCATTTTAGTACTTTGTTTTATCTTTTTACTAAGTTTACACTGATTCTAAAGAAACAATTTGGGAGAGAAAATGATGGAAGGGTTGTTGGGAAGTGGAATTAGGGTTTGGATTCTAGCTCAGCTCAGGTTTGATGCTGTTATAATATACTGAAAGAATTTAGTTTCAGTTGTGTTGTGTTGGTGCTTTTGCTTATATGTTTGAATGTGACAGTGAAATGACAAAAAGGGTAATGGAAATTGGGAGTGAAAGAATGTGTTTGTGGAATGTGTTGCTTTTGGAGATTAAGAAAAAGAAAAAGTGTAATGACCAGTGAGAGAAAGAGAGTGCATTACAAGAATCTGAATGTTAAAGAGGTGGAGCATATCTCTGAGATTTGCATAAATGTTAAAGCCTTTTGAATCTGAATCCACAATATCTCTGATGAATTATGCTTGTGGATGATGACAAGAAAACAACAAATTTGTGCTAGGATAAGGAAGAAGCTTTGCTCATGGCTCCACATGTCAGCACAGATATATATAGGAATGTGAATTCAAGTCTCAAAATTAATTATTGTATTCTATACAACTCATTACCTAGTCTCTTATATCATTAATAAAAAAATGTTGAATTCATTCGTGTGTATCGATAAATTTTTGGAAATTAGAAAAAGACAACCATCTTAGGTTAAAGTATGAACAATCTCATTAGTTTGTCGTCACTAGTGCAGAAAGTACTTTTTACATCAGACAAAAGTACTTTTTACATCGGGTCTGGGTCCGATGTAAAGTCAGGCGATGTAATAAGTCAGAGACATTTTACATCGGGCCAAGGCCCGATGTCAAAAATTAACATACCACATCGGTTGAATTCAGACGTCTGATGTGAAAAATAATGCAATTTTTTAATAAAAAAATATATATGTCATATTTTACATCGGTTTTCCTGACCGCCTGATATAATAGACAGTTTTTATATCGGTTTTCCACTTTGCCCGATGTAATAGATAGGTTTTTACATCGGTTTTCAATTTTTCCCGATGTAATATGTTTTCTGATGTAATAGAGGCCTCTAACAAATTTAACATGTGTGTTCATAAAATGAAGTGCTAACAAGGATAATAGTATTTAAATTTGAGTAATTAGTTGTTGCTAATCGTTCATACTATCTGCTACTTATTCGAAATCGAGCTTAAAGTACACTTCATTGAGACCGACATTGTGTACCCATTTTACGGATGATAGAAGACCTAAGGTCTCCCTTGTATCAACATTGGCAATAGGATAAAACCACTTGATTCAAACTAATACAAATTGCCCTTCCTCGTCTCGGATAAAGGCTTCAATCCTACCTTATTATGAGCCGATGGAAAATATGCGTCAACATTACAATTGGAATATTTTGTAGAAGGTTATGTCCAAAATGTTTTGCGGTATTTAGGTAGAACATATTGTAGCGGTTGTGCCAACAAAAATCATAGTGTAGTGAGTAAAATTATCTAATTCTCAAGAAATGAGAAATATAATGTATTTGCAATGGTTACAATTCTAAGTATGATAAGGGTTTTTAAATTTTGAAAAAGTTCCTTGATTCATAAAAATAAAATAAAATATAGTAGTAGAAACAACACTAATCAGAGTGTTGGAGTTAGGATTTGCAATTATTATTGTAATTTCATGCATATAAAATAATCGATTATGTTCATTTTAACCTTTAATACATATTATCACTTATTGCTCAACAATGTCAACCATGGTTAAAATAACATCGTGAAATCATTCATAATGACAATCTGATATTCTAATACGAAAGCATTATACTTCAACAGTATATGTGAATAGCACGTCTATAGATCTATCTATAGACTCTAGCTCAAGATAGATGATTCCTTCGGTATAAGTCCAACAATATCTCTCGACATCATTTTGTAAGTATGGAATGCACCTAAGAGGGGGTGAATTAGGTACTATAAATTTTTTTGGTTCTTAGAGATAAGTGTTATTATTTTTCTGGTTTATGGTTAAGTTGTGAAAACATCTAGTCCTCTTACAACATGTAAGAGGTTTCAATAGTGTTAGAACCTTGTACAAGCCTAATCCTAGTAGTCTCTATACACAAGTCACTAACCAAATCACTAAGGCAAATCACCTTATGATTCAACCAAGTAGAAAAGAGAACAATTTTCTCCTTTTCCACTCTCTTGCTTCCAACAATTCTGGACAACAAGCTGTACAAACACAATTCTGGATTTTTTTACCAGAAGTTTGAATATATAAGATATATATCAATTTCTAGAATTGATTTTCCCTTTCAAATATCCAATACACAATATGGTATACAAGTACTCAGAAATCATAGTGATGAAACTTTCAGAGGTGCAATGAAAATGTATGCAGTAAGTTTCACACAAAGATTTTATGACATAGAACACTTTGTCCTTTTTCAGATGGATTATCTTTGTTGACTAAGGACATTGTCCAATCCAATTTGTATTTTTTTCATATCTTTCAAGAACTCTTTTCAATTGGACAATTTGAAAGGAAAGTTAATCACATTATTTGCATGTAAAATTTTGTTTTTCTTTGTTAACATAATGTTGTTTTTCAACTTCAAAATCTTTTTGCATGGTGTCAATCTTTTCTTCAAGAGATAAAATTTGTTTATTTTGTGTTGATACCATTTTATACAGAATTTTACATTCATTAAGTAATTCATATAGAACCTTGGGCATCATCTTTATAAGAAGATATTTCGTTATTAACATATTCTTCTTCATCATCGGAATAGTGTGATACCATCAATATAAGATTTACACATTCTTCGCTTTTTGAATCGGATGTTGAACTAACTTTATTGTCATCCCATGTAATATAGGCTCTTTTAGGCTTTGACTCATTTCTTCTTTTGAAACTGCTTTTCTTTGCAAGTTTTAGACAATATGTCTTTATGTGTCCTTGTTTCCCACTTTCATAGCAACTCACATTTTGTGTTGATGTGGAGGCTTCTTTCTTGTTAAAGAACTTCTTTTTAACAAAGTTATAATTATCATTATTACCAGAGAATTTACTTAACCTTTTTACAAGGAGCATGAAGTTCTCATCTTCTTCCGAAGAGTCTTCCTTTTCTAATTTTTTGAATCAACCTTCAAAGCAATACTTTTGGATTTCTTCTCTTAATTCTCATGTTTTTCTAGTATTCCAAGTTTCAATTCGCCTCAAATTCTTGAAGTTTTCTAAATAATATTGCGGAAGTCATTATGGATAAACTCTTGTTTTTAGATATCGCCATCACTTTTGGTTGTCATTCCCTAGTTAAAGATCAAAGCACTTTAAGATTAAGTTCATCTTTTTTCAAAGGCACGAATATTTTCTGTAAGTCAAAGATTGATTATCCGGGATGCATACTGAATAACTCGTACTCTGGACTCAAGGTATTTAATTTGGATCTTTTAACTTCAATTATTCCTTTATGATTTTACACCAAATGTATCTCATATTTTCTTTGTCTTTGTGCATGTTGAAATACGAAAGAAATCATCCATACTATGTGCTCCTTGAAGCAAGGTTATCACTTTCTTTTCATAGAAAACCTCTTTCTTACCGTCTTCATCCCATGAAATTTTATTTTTGGGTGCGCCTACACCATTTACAACACTTGTAGGAAAAAAATAGGCCTTTGACTACAACTTTCCATATTTCATCTTATTATGCCTCTAGATAGCATTCATTCGGATTTTCCAAAAATCAAAGTATTCACCACAGAACAAAGGAGGCTTGTTATTGTTGCCACCTCCTCTAAAAACTGAATTTGCATTTGTGGAAGCCAATCTGGATCTTTAGGAACAAGTTACCTATAACTGGCTCTAATGTCAATTGTAATTATGGAATGCACCTAAGAATGGGTGAATTAGGTACTTTAAAAATTTCTAGTTTAAGAGATAAGTGTTATTTTTTTATGATTAAGTTGTGAAAATGAAAAAGGCAAAAAAAATAAAGAACACAGAGGGACTATACTAGTTCCTCTCACAGTTTGAGAGTATGTCTAGTTCTCTTACAACATGTAAGAGATTTCAATAGTGTTAGAACCTTGTACATGCCTAATCCTAGTCTTTATGCACAAGTTACTAACCAAATCACTAAGGCAAACCACATTATGATTTAACCAAGTAGAAAAGAGAACAATCCTCTCCTTTTCCACTCTCTTGCTTCCAACAATTTTGGACAGTAAGGTGTACAAACACAATTCTAAATGTTTTACAAGAAGTTTTAGTATATAAGATGTATATCAATCTCTAGAATTGATCTTCCCTTTCAAGTATCCAATTCACAATATGGTATACACTTCTTAGAAATTATAGTGATGAAGCTTTCAGAGATGCAATGAAAATGTCTGTAGTAGGTTTAACACAAAGGTTTTATGACAAAGAATAAATGTTTGAGATTTTGAAATTAAATGATTATGAATTGGATTAAAATAGGTGAGTTTTTGAAATCTGAAACATATGGTATTTATTAGTGCATCATACCATTTTGAATGTGTTATATGATGATTTAATGCAATGATTGATGGTGAGAAAATAAAATATATTTGAATCAGATTCTTTATGAAAAAGTGTCATTGCTTCAGTGGTAACCGGTTAAAACATTATCGTAACCAGTTACAGCTGAAGCGTTTCCTGAATAATTCAAAATTGCATATGTGTAACTGGTTAACCAAAAGGTGTAATTGGTTACACCTGACCCAAATATAACTTTTTGCATACATGTGTTTGATTTTTCAGATATGTGTAACCGGTTACACCTAATATAAAAAAGAAAAACACTTAAAATACCAATTTGTATGTAAGGCCATGGTGTGTCAGCATAAGTTATGCATATGTATGCAATTGACTAAGTATTTCTGAGCACTTATAGTATAGCATAACTAGAATTGCAACTTGTACCTAAAAAATGAAGATCAAGCTCCAAGGAGGTCTAAGTTCATCTTTAACAATGTTGCTTATGATACAAGTCTTGATCCCATAACCTTTGCTTAGGATGCTTTTGCTCATCCTTTTGATATATGTACATGGTAGTTCTTTTCATCAAAACATAATGTTGGAAAGGCCTTTCTTTACAAATTTAAATCCACATATCATATTATAAACTATCATGGTCTTCAAGGCATAACCACGAGTTACCCTTAGTCTAGACCTATGAGACCCTCTTGGAACCTCATAGATCACAATCATATACAAATATAATAATGATCAAATATGTTTGAGAGATTGATCATGGCACAACGTCGTGATTAAATCTAGTACATAAAATGCATAATAATGTAAAAAATCTAAACCCCGACAAGAGATAACTTAGCTACACATGACGATGGGAGCTGAAAAAGAATTAGGAATATGAACTTCCCTTTCGGATATCTCTAGGTAAGTTCCTTCAATGGAACTTCAGTATTATAACAACTTTATCTCTCTATCTCTCTCTCTCTCACACACACATACCGAGCTTTTAATAAACTAAATGCTAACTATTATTATGTTAGAAAACTTAGACATCAAATGAACTGTTAAGTTCCCCTATTAATAGAATTTTTGGATCAGGTCTCATTCATTGGTCGAGCAATAAATTCGCCTAATGAATTCTTCTTTTTCCTTATTTAGCTCTGAAGTCTTCTTAACCATCGTTATTTTTTTGCCTTAAATTCACTATGCGGTCTCTAGTTTCACCCAACAAATTTGTTATTTTTACCCCCCTTGGTTATGTCTCAAATTCGTTGGTTGAGCCAAAATTCATCTGCAAATTTTGGTTTAGCTTTGCCTTCTAGGTGTTGGATCAGATGATCTTGTTTGGCTCGATAGTTGATCCTTTTTTCTTTGATTTTTCATTTTCCAACCTAAAAAGGTATAAAAAATATCAATGCTTATTTATTAGGAAAATTATCAATTAAGCATAAATTTAGGGTTTTCAGTATTACTTTGGGTCTAAGTCAGCTAATAAGTGTGATAAAACAATAGTGTCAAATAGGTAAATCACACACTTATCAAGGTCTTGTACTTTTGTAGCATGAGACGACCGAATGTGTTGTGCTCTTCCCCATTCCATCGAACATTATCCTCCTTTGCATTGACCTTTTTTTAGGGTTGTTGTCCCTGACTCTTTATAGTTGTTTAAGGGAGCTTTATTTGGTTGTTTTATTGGAAATCTTTCGAATATGTGTCTGACTAAGAGTTTTCTCTTCTTCCCTGTCCCCCAAGTGAAAACATGGATTGAAGTTGATGTGTAGTGAGTCATCGCTCTGTCCTTATAGTGGATAGCTACCAGAGGCCATGAGTCGTGTGCATCACCTACACGTCTGAGGTTTATGGTGCCTTTGTTCATGCATCACCTTCACATTTGAGGTTTGGTGTATTTGGATTTTCTTCTTACTAAGACATTTCTTTCGTGTTCGAGTATTAGTGTCACCATGAAGGGTTTAAGCTTCACCCTGTCATTCACACAATACAACAACAACAACAACAATAACTAAGTCTTATCCCACTAGGTGGGGTCGACTACATGGATCAAATTTCACTATAATGATCTATCAAGGACCATATTTATATCTAAATGATTTATCTCGAGATATTTCTTAATAACTTCTCTTATATTCTTCCTGGGTCTTCCTCTTCCTCAAATTGTGTTCTTTCTCTCCATCTGGTTTACTCTTCTTATTGCAGAATCTACATGTCTTCTCTCTACATGCAAAAACCACATAAGTTTATTTTCTACCATATTGTCTACTATAGGCGCTACCCTGAAACTCTCTCTAATATTTTTATTTCTAATTTTATCTTGTCGAGTCTTACCACATACCCACCACAACATACTCATCTCTGCTACACTTATTTTATTCTCGTGTTGATTCTTAAGATTGATGTTGATTGGTTCTTTGATGTTATAGCCATCCCTAAGAACAAGCAAGTTAAGATGGTGGCTATCAGGTTGAAAAGTATTGATGTTGTCTGGTGGGATAAACATGTTGTTCAGAGGCAGTGGTAAAATAAAGGGTCGGTCAAATCTTGGTGAAGATTGAAACAATTGATGCTGGTGCGATTTTTTTCAGAGGATTATGAGAAGATTCTTTATAAGATGTATATTGAATATGTTCAGGTAAAGATAATTGTAACATAATACACAATTGAGTTCCTGTATTTTTCTGAGCACAATGAATTGGGAGAGTTAGAAATCTAGAAAGTTGCTCAATACATTAGTGGCCGGGAGAAGATGGGTTTGTAGACTGGATAGACCTTAGTTGAGGCATCTAGTATAGCTTTGAAGGCATACTTAATGGAGAAATCCCCGCAAATTTTCTCACCTTTTAGGTATTCACCCCAAAATAACTTTGAATCAGCTGACGATAAGGAAAATATTGCAGCAACCAGATATTCCAACCTTTAGAGTACATGGAATAGCAGTCCTAGCGGTGTCCAGTAGGGTAGAGCACTTGTCCAAAGGCAGAATAATTCATATTTTAAACTCATGTCATCATTGTAATGAAAGAGGTCGCGGATTAAATATTTGTCCAACAATGAGAGTCGTTGTTATTGCAGAAAAAAGGGAAGATAGAGAGGAAAAAGTAGGACATACAATTGAGAATGATGAATATACATCGGTTGAGTTTGTAGAGGAAGAATATGATTAGAGGGTAAATTTTATGCTGCAGAGAATTTTACTAGCATCCCAAGATGAAGCACATCACAAGAATTTGCTTAAAACATAATGTTCTATCAAGAACAATGTGTGTAATCTGATTGTGGATAGTGGAAGCATGGAGAATCTGGTGTCGTGAAAATTGATAGATTATTTGAAGTTGTCCACAGAACTCCATGAGAAGCCATACACTCTCGGTTGGTAAGTAAGGGCTCCCAGGTTTGAGTAACACTAGCTTGCAGAGTTCATATCTCCATCGAAAAACATTATAGAGAATAGGTACTTTGTGATGTTCTTGATATGGATGTTTGTCATATTTTACTTAGTAGACCTTGGAAGTTTGATAATGATATCACTTATCGAGGACGAGATAACGTGATAATGTTGCACACATATATTTGTTATGGCTCCTATTTTGCACTTTGATAAGAATTCAGGAGGATAGAAGTATAGTTTCTTGATTATGACATGATCGGAAAAATAGCAAGTGTACTATTTTGCCTCTGTAGTAATAAAGGGAAAATTCCCCGAATATCGATCTCAAGGACTGCGTGAGATTATAGAGTTAGTCGCACTTCAATTAAACAAAAAGCCTTGGGGTTTTGGTTTTTGTGATTACAAATTAAATTGCAAATAAACTTAAAAAGGATGATTTAGCCAAATATGAGTAACATGCCAGGGTCGGTGTGTGTATTAACATATGTAACAACTCTGAATCCTTATTCCAATAACAAAATCCAACATATCAATTACCGGTTCTTAAGGGTACTTGCTCCTAAGTCCTTAGTGGGCAAACCTTTGAACATTCAATCCTAATCCCAAAGTCCTCTGAAATTATTGATGAAATCAAGTATTATAATTATCAAGAATAATCCGGTTACTATAGGGTATCCCTAGTCCTAGGTGATATCTACTATAGTATAATGGGATAAAAACCCTAACAATGGAGGTCAATCCTAATTGCCAGTCATAAATCAATCCAGTTGGTCCGACGAGGAAAGCAGTAAAAACATTATACCATTAAATTGAACATGAAAGGAAAATACGTTATTGAAATTCGGAATTCAAAATCATTACAAATGTTAATCAGGGACACCCCCCTAGCATTGGGGGGTTTAGCTACTCATATCATCCAAAGAAATTACAAAGATATTAAATAAAGACATTACAATAGGGATGATGAACTTTGATCTTCAATGGCTTCCGCTCATGAGAGTTCTCCGTTCTTCTCCAATTGCATAGGCTTCTTCTCTCAATCCTCAAAATCCTCGTGTGGCCAAAAAAAGATCCCTAATTCATCTTCAAAATCCTCCTAAATAGTGCAGACTCACTTAAGTTGGTTGGAAATTCCAAAAACACCCCTGCAGGCCATCCACTAAACTAAATAATAAAAATCAGCAAAATCAGCGTCATCACCCAACACGGGCCGTGTTGTGCAACACGGGCACCCGTGTTGGTCCCCTGGAATATTTATTTTTTTCACTTGGTCCCAGACTTAGCAACACGGGCCGTGTTGAGCAACACGGGTACCCGTGTTGCACCACTGTTTTCCTCTCTTCTCAAACTTTGCTCCTAGCGCTCTTCCTGACACGACCCGTGTTGAGCAACACGGCCACCCGTGTCAGGCCTCCTGTAGCATGTTTTTGAAATTCCTTCAAAACTTCCGAGTTTCGCACTGATTTACTCCGGTTTCTCCATATGAACCTGAAAACATTAAAACATACAACCAAAGCATAAAATGACGAATAAAGAAATAAAACACTTAATAACAAAACTTAAACATACTTAAAAACAACGATAAAAATATGTGTGAAAACCACTGATCAAACTCCCCCAAACTTAAACCGTTGCTTGACCTCAAGCGACAATTACAAAAGTTAATGGCCTTCAAAGCACACGGTGTTCATACGTGAGATATCTGTCTGTATTGATCAAGAAACAGTGATTTGGCATTCACATGACGCGACGAGTTTTGTTACCACATTAATCCTCAAGCTCCCGTTTCGGATACCTCTCCAACTATGCTTTGCACTTAAGTCTCTTTCCGATTTTCCTCCTCTTTCATTCGGACAATCATATTAAGGCACTGTATTTCTTAAAATAATCATCACCTGCATGAGACGGATCAAGGCTTCTTATCATTATTTTTTTTCCTGGCACCAAACTAGCAGCATTGGCTACTTTTTATTACCGATGAAATTTTCAAACTTTGCAGTTATATATTGTCCTTTTGGACGACGTTTGGGGATCAATCTCCTTTGGGCTGAATAACCGGGTGAGGGTTACCCAACTTAGCGAGCCGATTGCCTTTTACCGCCTTTTCATCATTTGGTGCCAATCTTTATATCTCTTTTTTTTTTTCAACCAGCCACCATGCAAGTGAATCCGAGTTATGCCAGACTGTATCAATAAACTACTCGAGAAGTACTTCTCAGGAGACAAGTACTATGGTGCAAATCTACACGTTAGACTCGTATCTCTTTCAGGGAACCAAGGGTGCTTAAACAAACCTCTTGTCACATTATTCCGCACTTCCTGTCCTCAAACAATCCTCGCTTCATCTCTATATACTATTCCCGATCGCTCTTTAGGATCAAAACTTCTTCAACAAAAATTTAAAATTTCGGTAAAAAGTTGGGCAGAATTCACTTTATGGTTTCACATCATACCAGTAACATAAAACTAAAATAAAATGCACAGAGAAGAGCCTCCCCCAAACTTGAACTAAACATTGACCTCAATGTTTCAGAACGAGTTCGAGAGAGGTGACTCACAGAGGGTAATGCACTCTCATGATCACTTCCAAGCTTTCACCAGAGACGTCCTCTTTTATTTCCTGAAAATAAAGTAAACAAACAAAGAAATTAATTATTAAAACCGTGGGTTGCCTCCCACGAAGCGCTTCGTTTAACGTCGCATGGCTCGACGGTCCATTACCCTTTATTATGGAGGGTATTTTCTTTTCCAAACCTTGTTGCTTGTCACTTTCGCAACCACTAACTCATGAAGACGAAAAGCATTCACCGCTTTTCTCCTTAATTTACTTCCCACATTCTTCTTCTTTCCTTGATCTTTCTCCTCCACCTTCTTCCTGACTTCCTTAGCTTTCTTAAGATTTTTGACAACTACATAAGATGGTTCCACCCGGGAGGCTATGCTTGACACTTTTTCTTGGAGCTGTTTAGACTTCTTGTTCTTTTCCTCACTTTCTGTCATACCATCAGAAGTTTGATCATTCACAACCGCCCTCTGTCTTTTGACTCCTAACATCTTCAACGTTACTTCTTCCTCAAAAGATTTCAGCGTCAGCGTTCCTTTTTCAATGTCGAGGTTGCAGCGGCCTGTCGACAAAAATGGCCTCCCAAGAAGGATAGGAGTTTCTTCGTCTTCCGGAATGTCCATGATGTGGAAGTCAACCGGGAATACAAATTTATCAACTTCCACTAGTACATCTTCAGCTACCCCATATGATTTCTTAACGGTGTGATCGGCAAACCTTAACTGGGTCTTACTTTCACTAATCTTTTCCAACTCAAGCTTTTTGAAAATGGACAAAGGCATTAAACTCACACTAGACCCAGAATCGAGGAGTACCTTTTTAAATGCTATATTCTTGATGGTGCATGGTATCGCCACCGCCCCAGGGTCTTTCCTCTTTATTGGGATCTTTCTTGCTGTCGAGACTATACCACACTTCTCGGTTGCAATTTTTGGCTCTCCTCCTAGTGATCTCTTTTTCGCCAACACCTCCTTCATAAATTTTTTATACAAGGGCATGTGTTCAAGTGCTTCAAAGAATGGTAGATTTACCTCTAACTTTTTGAACAATTTTGTAAACTTTTCAAAGTCTTTCTCTCTTGAAACCTTCTTTGTCACTCTGGAGGGGAAAGGTAGTTTTATCACCGGTTCAACGTCTTTCTTATTTTTTTCTTCAATTGGTTTAACCGGTGGTACCACAACTTCTGGCTCTTTTGGATTCTCTCTTATTTCCAGATCCACCTCTATTACCATGGGGTCATCTATTTCCTCTTTCTCTTTTTCTTTTTCAGATTCTGCTACTCTCCTACTTCTTGTAGTAACAGCATTAATCTTCTCCTGGTCTTTCGGATTTTTCACAGTTGAGCTCGGAAGGGTACCTTGTGCCTGTAGAGTGAGATGTTGTGCTATCTGCCCCACTTGAACTTCCAGATTTTTAATTGAAGCCGAAGTGTTTCTGTGGTTGTTTCTTGTTTCTTCTTGGAACTGAGAACACTGCCCAGCTAATCTTTCAATTGCCACTTCCCACTCTGCCTTCTGGGTACCTTGTTGTTGTTGATCTTTCCAAGCAAAATTTGGATGATTCTTCCACCCTGGATTATAGGTGTTAGAATACGGGTTGTTTTGCCTTAGGAATTTGATTTCTTCAATCTGCTTGGGAGTAGCGAAACAGTACACCGTTTGGTGTGGGCCATTACAGATTTCACAGCTGACAGGTTGAGCTTGTTGAACTTGAGCCACCTGTTGTTTACCTATATTCATAGCCTTCAATTTCTTTTCAACTTCTGCGGCTATCGCATCTTCAACCCGAGTTTTAGAAGTCTCCAGCTTGAGATCAATGATTCCTTCCGGTTTGCTAGCACACCTGTCATACAATTCCAAATGCTCATTTGCAGCTATTGCTTCAATGATTTTGATGATTCCTGAGGCTGTTGTGAAATTTGTCGAGCCTCCAGCTGCTGTATCAATTAACTGCTTTGTTTTGATTCTGAGCCCATTGACAAATACTTGCATCTGTTCAGTCTTGTCCATGTTGTGAGTGGGACATGCCACTAGAATTCTTTTGAATCTTTTGTAGGCATCTCCTAAGGGCTCACCCTCCTGCTGCTTGAAATTTAGAATGTCATACCTCTTCCTTATAAATACCGAAGCGGGAAAATACTCATTTAAGAAAGCTTTTTCCATCTCTTCCCATGATGTAATGCTGCCCGCTGGAAGGGAATAAAACCACTCTTCTGCTTCTTCTGCCAAGGTGAATGGAAACATTCTCAGCTTCTTGGCCTCTTCTGTATGACCTTCGATTTTTAAAGTTGTACTCATGGTCAGAAACCTCTGTAAGTGCTTGTTTGCATCTTCATTAACCTTTCCGGTGAAAGGCTTTCTTTCGAGCTGAGTGATGGTGCTTGGGTGCAATTGAAAATTAGGGACATTCACCGGTTGGTTGATAATTGTTTGTCTTCCCCCTGGTGTATTTGCAACTCCATAGTCTCCGAGGAGTCTCTCCGGTGGTGGTACCTCGCCCATGACTTCTTCTTCACTTTCAGAACCTGAATGAACTGTCACAACTTCTTCTTCGGATTCCAGTTTAGCTTGATGAGCTTGTCTGCGCCTGGCGTGAAAAGTCCTTTCAATTTCTGCGTCAAAAAGAAATTCTGCTGAGGCCTTGCCT